>NC_091441.1:82066627-82391654 GCF_964237555.1 Oryctolagus cuniculus
TTATATTTTAATTTTGTGTATATACCAGGGGTAAGGGTGAGAAGTCAGTTACAGGACCTTAAAGGAAAAAATCCTCTTAAAAAATTCTGACATTACCTTATGGAACATTCTCAAGTGCTTGGAGTATTTAAACTTTTTTGAGATTGGCTGTCATGTTGGGTAGATAAAGGTATGTGGGAGTTATTTTTCTCATGCTATATCAGGAAAATGAATGCATAGCTCATTTCAGTACATTTTCCAAATCTTGAAATTCGAAAACTGGTTTAAAAGCATGGAAATGTAATGGGTATTTCAATCCTGGCCTTGTTTCACAGAATTCTGAGAACAGTCTAAAAACTAGTGTGGATGAATTGATTTGATTTTGCAAGGAAGCTAGTTGTAGTCCTGGCAGTAATTGTTTCAAGTAAAAACCTGTCCACCTGCCCAGAAGTACAGGATCCCAGGAGCCCCAAAGCTAATTATTTCAGCTGGATCGATATGCTTGCTAGATTAAAATTAGTCACTTGAATAAACTGAAACTCAAAATTACAAAAAGGGCTGTCATTGTAAAACCTAAATCACATTAACTGATACTAGCAACTGCTTGTTTGTCATGTGTGTGAGATAATTCTGTTGACCAAGTAATAAACACAGCATCACTTAACAAACACGCTCAGCACTGACGCACATTTCCATTCATAATGTCAGCCCTAGAGCTGAAACTTGTATTTGTTTAGCCTATTAGCCCGGCTGTAAACTTTGATTTGGAACTAACGCAAGTGTCTTCGTAACTGATGTGTTTCTTATTTGAACTATATATGAAATTGAATTCCTCTACCAAAGTATCTAAAAGAAGAGTCTCATAAAATAGTTCACTTAGTAAACTGGATTCATATGAAGTGTAACATTAAGTATTTTATAATTCTCTTATTTTCCAGCTGGGCTTGAAATGCGAGAAAAGTAATGGAGTTTGTTCTAACAGTAGTAGAACAGATGCGATCTTCTCTGCATCATTTTGATTTACAGAAGTTTAAACACCACTGGTCTTCACATCATAGGGAGTACAAATGGTACAAAATAGGACATAGGGCAGGCTTTATTGACAGTCTGTGGAGAATTTGAAAAATTTAAGGGAAAAACACTCTGTAGATTGTTACTCTTGACTTGTTTTCTGAAGTTGTGCTTTAGCTGGTTTCTAATTCTGAACTTAGAATTCTGAAGGTGTAGAGAATGAATACAACAAAACATCTGGGCTGTCTTAAACATCTTGAGTAAGTGAATAAAAGCTAAGGACAGTTGGCGGGAATTGGAACAATATCCATAACCCTGTTCTCCAAATTAAGCAAATCTATTTTTCTCTGGAGGCTTGATTTTGAAAATCCATACTAATTGATGGGAATAAGTGAAGGCACCTTGGCTGATGTGTTTGTGTTTCCTGGCTTAGAATCATGTATTCAAAGCCCCATGAATGTCCAGGAATTAACAGCTTCCTGGGCTCCAAGGACTCCTTTCAGAATGGAATGGGTTGTCAGTGGGGCTCTGGTGCCAGACTGCCTGGGCTCCGGTCCCGTCTTTACTCCTTATTGGTTGTGGTACATTGGGTATGGTCATTCAGTTTGTGTGCCTTGGTTCCTTCATTTGTAAAGTGGTAGTAACTACTTGACTCAGAGGGTGACTTGATGGCGTAAGTTCACACCCACGCTTCCAATTTGGAGAGGCGATGATTTCACATGCCAGTGTCCTTGTGAAAAGGTAGTAAGTTACAGAGCAGTGTGCAGACTTCAAGTGTGCAGCTTGATGAAGTATCTCAGAGTGATGATAGCCAAATCACCTGCAGCCAGATCAAGATATAGACCATGACCAGTGTCCGGAAGCTTCACCCTGTGTGTTCCCAGCTTCTTCACTGTTCTTCCCAGACAGCTACTTCCCTGATTTCTCATGTCATCCATTTGTTTTTGAGCTTTTTTGTATTTACCGTCTTTTGACTTAACTTGACTTTTGGAACTGGTAAGTCAGTGCTGGTGGCTAATTGTGGTTTGCTTGTTTTCCCTTGGAACTCATGATTTGAATGTTTTCATATCTTTATCAGCCAGTTTATCTTTAAACTTCTGTCATAATATACCCAAGTATTGTATTAAGTATCACCTTTACAAACATTTGCAAAGAACATGAAAACTTTAGTTTGTGGATTTTTTTGAGCATTTATTACATAGTTTCTAAAATGTAGATGTAAGATAAGCACACATCTGCAGAGATGGGAGGTGTAAGAACAGAGTCACTGGTAGTCAGTGTTACTGTGCATTTGTTTTGAAATTGATGGAGCGTATATGTGACTCAGTAACTTGTAGTCCTGCTCTGTCCAGATAACTAAGAAACTACTATTTTAAAGGGAGGATTAAATTCATATTTGAAAGAACCACAAAATATTACTTTCTATCAGTTTGAAAACAGAGAGAAACTACTATTTTAAAGGGAGGATTATATTCATATTTGAAAGAACCACAAAATATTACTTTTTATCAGTTTGAAAACAGAGGACTGCCATTAGGCCTGTGGTATATTCTTCAAAGCTCTTTAGAATTAGAGACCAGAGAAATAAAATCAAATAGCTTATTTCACTATCAGGTTTATGCATATGCCTTAAATTTTAATACATGTGTAATAGGATCACTATTTTGTAAATATTTCTCATAGTTTTACATTATTGTACATTTAGAGTATATACAAAGCAGAATATCTTTTTTTAATTATATCTATGCTTTATCAAAGCATCTATCTGAAAACTAGAGTGAGTGAGTGACTGAGAAAGAGAGAGAGACTGAGACTGGATTCCAGTATGGGAAGACAGTATCACAAGCAGTCCCTTAACCCACTGAACCACAGTGCTGGCCCCTGCACCGTGAAACTGTAGAGTTTATTTGAATGAACAATGACTCATGAACTAGGCAGCTCCAAACCATAAGTGGCTCCAGGGCTGTACTGAGAGAGCACAAGTGGAAGGTGTTTTTATAGGGTGAATGTGTAAATAAAACAACAACAAAACACTTGTGTGATTAAAGTTATATACTACCCTTATTGGTCTGTCCTACTGGTAGTCCTAGTTATATAATTATAAGTTAAGTAGCCATTTCTACCTAATTAACCAAGTTTAAAAACTGGCAGTTATAAGAAAAGGTTCAAGTTAAGTTTCGTTTGTGTCTACAAATCAGGCAAGGTTGAATTCACTTCCAGGGCCTAACTGGCTTTGACTGCTCAGGGATTCTTCAGGCCCAATCTCCATTTTAATTTATTTTAACAAAGTGCCGGCTGTTTCAATACATACCACCTGTGTTTGCTGAAACGCCTTATCTCCCAGAGAGGGTTTGCTCTCTGGGGCAGTAGAACTCTTGTAGGAATTTATTTTCAAACATCGTGCCCAGCACTTTATAGGGCAGGAGCACTGTTTCTAAAGCGACTTCCCTCCAGTCCCATTGTTTCAGGCCTGCTGGAGAGTGGGTTTCACTTTCGCCAAAGCTTAAAAGATGAAGCGTCCAAGCAGGTGCTCTCTGTGGTGGCAGTTTACAGGCAGTCTGGTCCAAGTGCGAGCAAAGTGCATATTGATTTGCATCCCGTCTCTGCGTCCACTCAGAACAGTCACTGTGTAGGGTTGCCACTTCCCGTAAGCTTGAGAATGGAAAACCGTCCACCATGGCCAGGTGATTAAAATTTCCAAGAGTGTTTGTTCCCCTGGCCCACCTCAAACTCCTTTCATTTTACCTTCTAGTGTGTCTCAGTGAGAGCTCGGCTCTGAGGCCTGTGCCTGATTTCATGGGGTGGGTGTAGCTGACAGCTGCCGTATTTTCAAAGCATCTCGAGTAGAGCACTGTGATGCTATTTTCTTGTGCCTCGCTGATGTACAGCTAGAAAAAAATCAACCATGAGGCTCTTACTCTGCTGTGCTTCACACAATTCAGATTTAAAAAAAAAATATTTACTTATTTCAGAGTCAGAGAGACAGAGCACCAGACAGACAGATTGAGTTTCCATCCACTGGTTTACTCCTCAAATGGCCCTAACAGCCAAGGCTAGGTCAGCCTAAATTTGGGAGCCAGAAGCCCAGTCTGGGTCTCCTACTTGGGTGGAAGGTACCCAACCAATTGAGATTTGATTAATGCCTAATATTTGTACATATTTATGGGGTACAATATGATCATTCAATAATTGTATACAATGTGTACTGATCAGTTATCTTTTTTTATGTTTACATCAGTTGTCATTTCTTTATCTTTGGAGTTGTCATTACTTTATCTTTGTGCTCCATTCTTCTGTTTATTTATAAAATATATAATAGGTTATTGTGAACTCTAGGCACCCACCCCTCTGTGCTGTTGAACACAGAACTGACTGCTGTCTAACTGTATTTTGGTACCCTCTGTTTCCCTATCCAGCTTTCAGAGTCCAGTAGTCACTATCATTCAAATTGACATTTTTAGCTTTGAGAAAACAGGAGGTATTTGTCTTCCTTTGTCTGACTTAAGTTAACATGATATCCTCCAGTTCCATCTATTTTTTTGCAAAGTATAATTCTTCTATGGTTGAATAATATTCCATTACATAGGTATACCATATTTTCTGTATGCATTCATTCACTGAAGAACATCTAGCTGGCTTCCATGTCTTAGCTATTGTAAATAGTGCAGCAGTGAACATTGCAAAACAGGTATTTCTTTCATAGGCTGATTTGATTTCTTTTGGATGTATATGTACCTGGAAGTGAGATAGCTGGATTATATGGTTATATGGTAAATCTCTTTTTAGTTTTTTGGAAGAACCTTCATACTTTTTTCTGTAATGGCTGTAATAATTTGCATTCCCACCAACAATATTTATTATTTCTTGCCTTTTTGACAAAAGCTAACGTGAATGTTATGGCTTTGATTTGTATTTCCTTGATGGCTAACAATGGTATCCATGTTTTCATACATTTCTTGGCCATATGAATTTCTTTTGAGAAGTGCCTATTCATATCATTTACTAATTTCTCATGAAAATTTATTTATTTTTTATAGATTATTTCATGAATTGATACACTGTGGTGGTCTCCACTACACCACCCACAAAGGGGACAGTAGTCCAAACTTGACAGCAATATTGTGATTCGAAGTGATATGTTGCTCTAGGTAGTAGTAAAATACTTAGTTATCTTTAAGGGCTGTTTTTAGAAGTACTAAGGAAATGTATTATAACCTAATATGCATTTTTTTTCCCTCCTAGTGTTCTTGGTACAGCTTATCCTGATTATTTGCTATTTCTGTATTTGGAAATTCGCCTGTGTGCTGAAATTTATTTGTAACTTCAAAAGTGATTTGCACTTAGCACAGTTCAGGGTTACTCAAGGAAGCCTGCGAAGTGGTGAGCATTTCAGTGTTTGATGCACATGTTCCCCGTGGAGAGCACATGAGGCAGTCTGCTGCTTTCTTACTTCAGCTCTCGTAGTGTAAATACGTGTCCTTTCCCTAGTCTAGTTAGAGCCGTATTTTTCTGATTTGTAGAGTCCCAAGCATAATGTTCTATACAGCGTTCCTAGGGGTAAGAAGTCCGAGATGGGCCTTATGAAAAACATACAGGTGTTCAGTAAGCTTTGCTCAGGCATGAGTTACAGTGCTGTTGGCTGGGAATTGAATGTTAGCGAATCAACAATATGTATTGACTATCTTGTCTTTAAGCGGAAACGCGTGTGAAATAAGGTTGTGAATTGATTGCTGAGAAACGTGCTGTGAACAGATGGTCACAGGAACCTAACCTGAAGTGCAGTGGCTCCGCACACAGGTTCCGTGGTTCCTGGTGACTGCACCGCAAGCACTGGGGCTGATGAGAATTGTGTAGTGTTTAGGATGATTATGAGCAGCTCTTCAGAGGTTGTATGGTAGACACACTCGGTTTTTCTCTTTTCAAGGAAGGTCAGGAATCCCTGGCCTGAGTATAAAGTAGGAAAATATTTTCCTCATATAATTTGTACCTTTCTGTTTCCCAAAAGGAAGGATTTGATTATGGAAACCATTGGGAGGTGCCAGGATTGGGTTTTCAGGCATTTTGCCTTCTTCCCAATAAAGTGAATAACATTTGAAGAAATTTTAATTAGGTTTTCACAGTTATATTAAGAAGGATTTCCTTACAAATTTAGTAACTTCATGTTTTTAGAAACTTTTAGAAATATATATATTGAGAAACTAATCATTCTTTTACCTTTTAAATACACATTTCTTATGAAAAGCTTGAGAATAAAAGGTCCCTATTTTTATTACACAGCCACTATTGTAATTCTGTGCATTCTCTTTCTGCGTTATCCACTATTACAATATGAACATCTTCCTGTGTTGCTCCTTGGTTTTCTTGACCATCATTGTCACTAGCAGAATTAAATAATCATCATGTTATAGCATTTTGTTGGTTTTTAAAAATTTTTTGTTTGTAAAAAGGGAATATATTTCAGGTTTAATAGCATACTCATACTTCCCACTCTTCTTCTTTTCTCACTTTAAATTTTTACAATGACATACTTTTAATTTCTTTACTCTTCACTAAATGACGAATTCAACTAGGGGGCTGGCGCTGTGGCATAATAGGCTAAGCCTCTGCCTGTGGTGCTGGCTTCCTATATGGGCACTGGTTCACATCCTGGCTACTCCAGTTCCCATCCAGCTCCCTGCTAATGTGCCTGGGAAAGCAGTGAAGGATGGCCCCAGTGTGTGGACCCTTGCACCCATGGGGGAGACCTGGAAGACGCTCCTGGATCTTGGCTTTGGATCAGCCCAGTTCTGGCCATTTGGGGAGTGGAAGACCTTTCTCTGTCTCTCCCTCTCTCTCTCTGTAACTCTGCCTCTCACATAAATAAATCTTAAAAAAAAAGTCAACTGGGACCGGCGCTGTGGTGCAGCTTTTTAATGCCCTGGCTTGAAGCCCTGGCATCCCATATGGGTGCCGGTTCGAGATCTTGCTGCTCTACTTCTGATCCAGCTCTCTGCTATGGCCTGGGAAATCAGTAGAAGATGGCCCAAGTCCTTGGGCCCTCTACACCCACCTGGGAGACCTGAAAGAAGCTCCTGGCTCCTGGCTTTGGATCGGTGCAGCTCTGGCCTTTGTGGCCATCTGGGGAGTGAACTAGTGGATGGAAAACCTCTCTCTCTGCCTCTCCTTCTCTCTCTGTGTAACTCTCACTTTCAAATAAATAAATGAATCTCTAAAAAAAATTCAACTAGTAGTAGTAAGTAAGTAGTAAAACCACTGTTCCTCAAGAGTATAGACAAGGGCCATAAATAATAATCAAATCAAAATTTCATTTTGCTCATATACATAATTTTTTGTGTACTCTCTGTGTTCGTTACCACAAATCAGTGAAAAATACTAAGAAGCTTGATACCTAAAATTTCTTTCAACGACCATGTGAACTTTGTATGCTAGGTTTGCATACAGCAGCGTACAGCATAGTTAACAATCAAATGCTGAAGCAACAAGTGTGAAAAGTTCTGTGTTAGATAATAGGCTTTTTTGTAATGCTTTAAAAAAATTCAACATTATCCAGGACCAAGGTAGGTAACTTCTTGAGTGTTTTATACATTACTCTTGTGTGGAGTACTAATTGGAGTTGGTTTTAATTATCTCATGGTTAATGGTGACTTGCTCGTTAGTATTTGCTGCAGTCACTGTGCATTGCTGAGCTGTAAGTTCCAGAGGTGGCCTCCAGACCTTTCCTGTTTGTTCAGTTCAGTATCTTCCTGACGTCTTGAAATATTCAGTTGAGACGAGGTGAGGAAAAGTCATGAGTGAGCCTTGTTCCAGGTGGCCTTCTTTCCCCATGCTCTTTCTTGCTGGGCTGTAAAGTGAATTATTTTACTGAAGGAGTCCGTAGGAGCTCATTGATTTTGCTGTGTGTCCACATTACGCTTGCTGTCTTTGTAACGAAGCAAGACCCCCAGGTGAACTTGGAAAAGAGATGTGTTTTTGATCATTATAATCCTCATCAGAGGACGCCTTGGTGATAATTTGTGCTCATCTCCCTCTTCCCTTCCTCATGATGTTTACAATGCACAGTTCTAGCCGTCATCATCTCCTTTGTTCATCCACTTTCCACTTCACCTTGACCTGAAGTAGTGGTCTTCATCTGCACACTGCCCTGACTTCTTGGTACTTTCCCCCTATACTTCTCATTTGCTCTGTATTCTTTGCAAACAAAGCTATAGACATTCCTTGAGTTTTCTTTCTCCTTATTCAACTATTATTACATACTCCGTTATCTCTAACTCCCATAATCATGTGTAGAACATGGTAGGTTCTCCAAAATGTTTTTTTTTCACAACAAATTTCATATTTTCCATGCATGTTTCTTTATTTCCATAGAATTCATCCAACTGAATATTCTCAGCCAGGAGGAAAACCATGTCATTTTTGTGAAACAATTCAGTTCCCAGGCCAGATGCCTGTAATGGGTTGGCGCAGTCTGGTAGGGACCACAGTCTAGAGAGAACTAGATTTATCTTCCAGGGTCAAGCAAACAGTGGAGGGAAATTGCCTTTGCACAGGGTGGGCTGGGGTCTCCATCCAGCAGCTGGGGGCAATGCATACAGATAATAGTTGGGTATACAGGGAGGATTGGGTCAGGGCACAGGGGCCTCCCCTGAATGCCCCGTGTGAAAAGATAGCAGACACATGGGGTGGCAGCTCCCAAACAACATTTGGAGTATTCTCCCAAAAAGGAGCCAGTGGCCGTGTCCTCAGGCTGTACATAGTGCAAGGGCCAAATGCCACTGCCATGCATAGCAAGCTTCCTGCAAGCAGAAGCCTGGTTTTAGGCAGATGACAGTGCCAGGCAGGTACCTGAGGTAGGAACAGCCATAGGTGCAAGTCAGCATGTCAGCCATGAGTCTGCAATCATGCCACAGCAGGAGTGACCTTGTGGGGCCTGAGGGGTTCTCTGCGTGTTGAGAGGCAGCTCATCAAAGACCCCTTTAGGAGATCAGGGTGGTTTTCTAGACTGCAGATTATCTCAGCTGTACTGAACACCATTCAGAAACAGCAGAACAACAGCCCGATGAGAATCTGGTTAGGTTATTACGTGGGCCAGGCCTTCTGCTAGGTACTGAGGACGAAGCCCAGAGTGAGAGGGCACCTTCACCTCCAGCTGCTGCCATTGCAAGGGCACCCATGCAAGGGTTAGCAAAGCCAGTGAGTAAATGATTAAATAACACGAGCCAGATTCCTAATACAGTGGGTGTCGACAGTTGTCAAGAACATGGGCCTCATTGAAGAAAGAGGTACCTTTCTCTAAAAGGAGGCGAGAACTTCCACTTGATTATGGCGTGGTCTAAATCAGGTCGGAGTTTGTGGACTCAAGAGGCTTCCATAGCCTTGGCAGCTCATGACAAGAGCCTAGGGTGATCACTGAAGTCATAAATAAGAGTGTCAATTGGGCCTCTGTCCCAGTGTTTATCCCCATTTGGAGCTGCCCTCTTTTTCCTCTGCTTGACTTCATTACCTGTCTACCTGAGTGTCATGTGCACTGTGGCTTGCTTTATTCACAAACCTTTAAAAAAAAGAGTTTTATCCTCTTAAAGAGGTGACGTTGCAACTTTGCCCTAATTTGGGTGGCAGCTCTCATGCAATTAGATGACCTTTCTGGACACACATGGACGTTTTATCTGCATACCCAGGATCCTCTCCTGAGGATGCCCCATTACCACCTTTGAGATGTCAGGAAACGGAGCACTTGGAACACACTTATTAGTTAGTCGTCCCAGGGGCCAGCTGGCACAAATCCGAGTTAATTATTTTTCCTCCAGCTTATCTCTGTGTTCTTTCATTAATCGTTATCTGTAAGCATTCTGGACATATCCCTTTTTCTCAATTAGAACTGGGCAGAATATTTTTTGAGCAAACATTTAAGCGTCTACTTTAAGACTCAGAGGCCTTTGGATCATCATAAACCAGAGACACAAAACTCTGTGGTTTCAACCCTCGGCCTTCTGGATTTCACTTGCTCATTGATCGCAAGCAGCACACATCTCTGAGACAGTGGCAGAGGCGAGTCTTCCGTGTGTTAGTGTGATCCGAGAAAGTTGGTATTTGGGCAGCAAGCGTAAGCAGAAAGTCCATTCTGTATTTAGATATTGACTTCTGATATTTTTCTGAGTCTTGTAACCTGTGCATTTAGCCAGTGCAGCAATAGCTTTGTTAACTGAACCACCAGATAGTTCATCCAAGTGCTGACTGTACTGCCCAGATCCCAGACAAGAGCTGTTTGACATTCAAATTAGCAGAGTGAAAGAAGTTTCCATTTTTTTTGAGCATGTTTGATTTTGGATCCTTGGATTGGTGATGCTCAGCCAGTGAAGTTTATACAGGTATTGTGAAACACAACATCAGACACTTCTGATTCCAAGCATGTTGGCTAAGGGATACTCAGCCTGTACAAAAGTGAAGAAACAGGAGAAGAGAGCTTTTACTAAAAGAACACATTCTGTTAGTCTGTTTCTCTGTCCAGGAACAACCTTGAAACACCACCTGTTGGAAGTTGTGTTACTTTATCAAGCAAGGCAACATGCCTTAATTAGATAACGGTCCAGAAAGAAAAGCCAGGCTCCCGTCCTAGGATTTTTGTTAGTGTGCCCTCATGGATAAATCTTAGTGTTCCTGCATCCAGTCCACAGTCCACAAAAGTGTTTTGATGGCCCACTGTGTGTCATGTTCTGGCCTCATGAAGAAAGTGGAAGAAAGATTCAGTATTTGATATTACTTGTTCCAGTGGGCCAGCTAATGACCCATTTAGAGCAGAGGAAGGCCTGTACCTGACTTTTGCAGTTGTTACAGCTCAGTCAGGACCCAGTATAAAGCACCTCCTATACCTAAAGTCATATCCTCAACTCTGGGTTCACAGAGCAGCATCTCTGGAGCCTTCCTACTCAAAATGAAGGCCATGGAACAACCAATGTTGACCTTTTTTCTTTAAAAGATTTATTTATTTATTTGAAAGTCAGAGTTACACAGAGAGAGAAGGAGAGGCAGAGAGAGAGAGAGAGAGAGAAGTCTCCATCTACTGGTTCACTCTCCAGTTGGCTGCAATGGCCGGAGCTGTGCCGATCCGGAGCCAGGAGCCAGGAGCCAGGAGCTTCTTCCGGGTCTCCCACGCGGGTGCAGGGGCTGAAGGACTTGGGCCATCTGCTGCTGCTTTCCCAGGCCACAGCAGAGAGCTGTATCGGAAGAGGAGCAGCCAGGACTTGAACCAGTGCCCATATGGGATGCCGGCACTGCAGGAAGCAGCTTTACCCACTACACTGTAGCACCAGTCCCCCAATGTTGACTTCAACTTGAAATCTGTTAGAAATGCAGAATTGAGCCAGGATCCCCAGGTGATTCCTTAGGCACATTAGAATTTGAGAAGACATTGTCTAGGGCAGGACTAGTAAACTACAGTCCATGGCCAAATCCTGCCTAGTGCCTATTGTTGTGAATAAAGCTTTAATGAAACAGTTTTGCTCATTCACCTTCTTGAAAAGTTGAGCACTGGGATAGTGACCTCATGGCCCACCAGGTCAAGAGCAGTGATGCTCACTCACTGTGTGGCCTTGGCCTGGGGAGCCTTCATGAACCAACACAGGTGCATTTGGTTCACAGGAAGTACAGAAACTGAGAATAAGCATTGAGAAGCATTTATTTTGAGTTACCAGTGCAATGAAATGCAAGTGAAAGATCAATTTTCTAATAATTCCTATTACTGTATTTTACAAGAGTATCAGTCCCTGACAGGAAATTTCTTCAAAATTGCTCCTTTGCCACGGATTATGTGAAAAGTGCTGCTTTTCAAGAGTAGATAGATGATGTGTTTGGAAAACACAGTGGCATCCATGAGTGTGCGGTGCATCTTGATGCCAGAGTGAGGTTCATTCCAGTCTGCACACGTCGATCTGTGCTGTTCTTGGCTCACTGCACTTCCTTGTAACTCTTTCCCTTGTTCCTTTGGGGGTATGCCTCCCTTTCCCTGTGGTCTCGGTGATGCCATCGTGTCAGGTGCCCTCTTTCTTCTGTGTCCTCCCTTGGCTCCCTCTTCTCCCCCTGTTGCCCACGGAGTGAGCTGATGCCGAGGCCTAGCCCGTCACTTCACTGTGTCCCTGACTTAGCAGGCTGCTTTCAGGACTGGACTGTGGACAGCACCTTTCAGGCTGGTCAGAGGCCTGCCCAGGGCTTTCTTCCCAATACTCTGGACAAAGACCTGGGGTCATGCACTACTCAGGAGGCTGTTCCCCACCACCGGCTGGAAGCCTGCTTAAGGTCCAGGTGTGAAATTGTGTGTTGGAGTCTCTGTGAGTTACAGGCCTTAGTTCCTATAGCCTGGGGTTTCCAAATGTGTGGTTTTAACAACCCCATAAGCATCACTGGGAGTCTCATTGCAAATGCAGGTTCTCAGGCAGCAACACTCTGGGGTAGATCAGCAGTGTATTCTGTCTTATGATTGGCTGATTTTTTTTTTCCTGGTTTAGAGGCAGCAGGACGAGGGGGACAAGGAGAGAGAGAATGAACAAGCTTCCATCTGTTGGTTCATTCTCCAAAAGCCTACACTGGCCAGGACTGGGTTGGGGCAAAGTTAGGAGCTGGGAACTCAGTCTCCAAGTCCCATGTGGGTAGCAGAAACCAATCACTTGAGCCATCCTCACTGCTTCCCAAGGTCTGCCTTAGCAGGAAGGTGGAGTCAGGAGATGGATCTAGGTATTGAACTCAGGCACACAAGTGTGGGAGGAGGGCTTCCTAAGCAGCATCTTAGCCATTAAGCTACATGTCCATCCCTCGCATCCCTCTGCCAGCCTTCCGGGTGATTCTTGTGCTTGCTTAAGTTTGGCAATGACTTGTGCAGCTCTGAAGCTGCTGCTTCTGTGAGTTGATTTCTCCTGCTTGCCAGGTGTGAGTCAACTCATTCCTTCTATGTCCCCTAAATGAGAATGTACTTGCTGTTGCCAACAACCCCACAAGTCCTCCTTCACACACCCTGGGAGTCTCATCCTCACCGACTGAGAGTCTGTATGCTCTTGTCATGCTGTGTCCCAGCCCTGGACTCAATTCTGGTAACACTCTGTGCTGTTTTCTCTTCCCATACACTTTATACCCGTTTGTGTTTCAGGATTTTTATTCTCTTCTATTTCTCTGTCAGAATCTCTCCCTGAAACTTGGAGGACTTTTTCAGTCCAAAAGAGACTTTTCTACCCAAATGAGAATTAAGGATAGTCTTCTAGTTGATGTGTGAAGTTCATCAGCTGGGTTTCTGAATGCATTTTTCTGAAAATTAACTTCTTCTCCTAGAACAGTTCTTCGCCTCCTCTCTAAAGGTAGATGACAAAAACAAGTTGTGTAATTTTCGAGTGACTTTCTATAAACTTTATGAAATTACCTCCTCTTGAACTCAGTCACTGAAGGAGATCTAACTCATTTTTGTCTCCGTTAAGTTGCCATCCACTGCTTCCTTTCACAAGAGATTTCTTTCCTATTATTGTTCTTCATGCATTTAATCCCTCTCAGAGCTTTTCTGCCTCCCTCTTGATTTGTAAGTGTTTTGGTGTGATTCAGTCTCCCATCTATTCCTGTTACAGAGTACAACCTTCATTTGTTTTCTGGGTTCCTTGTGTTATTTTGGGAGAGGGAAGTGGTCAGATCTTTCTGTATTTGACAAATGGCATGATAATGAAGTGTTTCAAGATGGAGATGTTGAATCCACTTTTGTTTTTGGTCAAGAAAACTGATTTATAATAATATGTGATAGAAGATCTTGGCTGAATTTTTTCTTTCGTGTGTACAAGGGATAAAAAATTGTTTTCTAAAAAGATTACAATCTGATGTCTCTACCAGGATGGTTACTGGTACAAGCTTCTTTTATAGGTCTCTCTATAATTAGAGAATCAGCATGTGGCTATCTTTAACTCTTAGACCATCGTATGTCAGTGACCATTTGAGAATTGAGGTGTGCAGGCTTTCCTTTTATTTCCTGTGTTCAGTATTAAGGTAGGACCTCCCTGCTGTTTCCTCCATCTCCGAGGTTGTACCATGTGATTGGGTGTTGACATCTCTCACACAGTGGACCGAGGAAGTAACAAGATGTAAACCACTTTTCTTATTTTAAAATTACAGTTTTTTTTTCTTGTTTTAAAATTTGAAAAGTGGAACAACGGGGGCAGAGGATGAAGGGAGCCGGAAACAGAAAGATCTTCCATCCCCTGGTTCACCCCCAAAATGGCCACAAAAGCCAGGTCTGGGCCAAGCTGAAACAAGGAGCCTGGGACTCCATCCTGGTTTCCCACATGGGTGGCAGGGACCCAAGCACTTGGGCCATCTTCTGCTGCCTTCCCAGGTGCATTAGGAGGGAGCTGGGTGCTAAGTGGAACAGCCCAGGCAGGATGCCAGTGTTGAAGGTGGCAGCTTAGCCTGCTACAACACAGTGCCAGTGCCTGTGAACCAGTTTTCATTTGTGCTTCCACTTCCTGTCTACCTCTAGCTTTTGTACCATTGTGCAGTGGCATCACCTGCCATAAGAGAATAAGGCCCTAAAGACAGTTCAAAAGGCAGAAATATTTATAACTACAGTGAGTTAGCTTTGAAGATCCTTTGGGCTACCCATGATTATAGAACCTTGAAGCCTGAGAGCCCCAGGAGTGTAATAAGCCACTGACCCTGTGAGGGGTGCATCTCCTCCCATCTCTGTCCATAGCTTTGAGTGGAGTAGCTGTGGGGGCAACCTGCTAGCTTTTACACGTAATGTTGGCTTGAGGTGGGCATTTGGAATAACAGTTAAGACTTCACTTGAGACAACCATATGCTGTAACAGAGGGCCTGAATTCAAGTCCTGGCTCTACTCCCGATTCCAGCTTCTGGCTTAATCTTCCTGCTAATGGGAGGCAGCAGGTGCTGACTCAAGACATTGGGTCCTGTAGGAAACCTGGATTGCCCCAACTGTTGTGGGCATCTGGGGAGTAAACTTGCAGAAAGGACTGTTCTATTGCTCACTCCACCTCCTCCCTTCTTAGCCTTTTCAGCATAAGTAAGTTTTGGTTCTTTCTCTCTTGCTTGTTTGTCCTGGTATCTATGTGGTTAGATTCATGTGAATGTAAGTGTGATGTCCCCTTGATGTATGAAATGAGTCTCACTTGCTAGAGAGATATGGAGGGAGCAGTTAACACCAGGGGCCAAGAAATTCTTGCATGGAATTCTTGTCCTGCGTATTGGAGTTTTTTTTTTTTTTTTTTTTTTTTTTTTTAAACTATGAGAAAGCTTTTATGGTGGTTGAGAACTTGCACTTCACTTTCCGATTTCAGTAGAATAACCACTCACCCACTTCCTGGCTGTGTGACCTTTGGCAAGCTGAATAGTTCCTGTGTTGATCTGTTAGTAACTTGAAGTAGTCGATGAAATAACAAGTGTGAAGCTGAGCATGCTGTCGGCTCTTTTCTGTCATCCAGAAGTGTGGCATCAGTGGTGCTACCTTCAAGGGGTCAGTGCTGTGGTCACTTATATAGAAGAGGCACCGACAAATCCTCTCACTTGGGCCAGACACTGCAGCATCATTTGATATGAAAAGGGACTAAGGAGGCGAGCTGCCTGAGTTTGAATCCTGGCTCCTTCCCCTAGCTGGTCGGCCTTGGGAAGTTGCATCTGTTGATATATCACTTTCCTCAACTGCAGGTTGGATAGAATAGTCTCTGCTGTAAGTTTGTAGTGATTAATAAATGAGTTAATATTTGTAAAGTCTTTAAAACAGTGTCTGGCACATAGTGCTTGTGCAAGTCTCAGCTGCTGTTCATTATCATTTCATTCTTCTACTCTGATACGGTTCATTTCTTTCATTCCACAAAATAATTACTCATTTTACATTATCTTCCTGCCACTCTGTGAGGACCAGGAATACGGTGAACAGAACAGAGCCCATCCCTGCATGCATGAAGCTTTCAGTGCCGTGTGCCTGGCAGACTTCGTTCGAGTCTCTTACCAGTTTTCTGCTTACCTGGGGTGGTGGTCAGCACCCTGCAGCAGGCAGGAGATTCAGAGAAGAAAAGCCCTAGACTTTACCTTCAGAAAAAAGAAAAATGTCAGCCAGTGAGACTTGTATGCCCCCTCCTTTTTTGTTCATACACGTACACACACACAAACACACACGTTTCATTTATTTGAAAGGCAAAGAGACAGAGAGAGGCAGATAGATATCTTCATCTGCTTGTTCAGTCGCCAGATATGTACAATGGGCCTGGACTGGGACTGAAGCCAGGAGCCAGGAACCTGGTCCAGGCCTCCCACTTAGGTGGCAGGGATCCAAGTTCCTGAGCCATCACCAGAGTTTCCCAGGGCACACATTGGCAGGAAGCAGGAATGAAGAACAGGGCTGGGCCTCAAACCCCAGCTTTCCAATACGGCATGCAAGCAGCACCTCTACCTCTACACCAATCTCCCAGAGCTTGAATTCTTATATGTGGCAACACAGGAGAAGCACTGAGGGAGCTTTCAACGCTAGACATCCAAAAGCCAGATTCCAGACTCCAGGCTTTTTATGTCATTTTCTTATGATTGGGATGTGCGGGCCACCAGTTCTTTGAAACCCTCCCTTTCTAAACACACACACACACATATATACACACACGGGTCACTGTACTCTGGGGCTGGTTTGATAAGGACTGGTGCAGAAGGGAGGTCCTTGGGAACGTGGGCTTACAGGTATAAGTCCATGGTCAGGGTTTCTATGGATTCAGGAATCATGACACTTGTTCAGGGGCCATTCTAAGTGGTTATTCTGTTTTTAGAAACCTTTTCTCTGTTGGCTTCCATGACTGCAGTGTTTGAAACTGCTCACTGGTGCCACCGGCCCTTAGCAGGGTTAATGATAGCCTAACTTGGTAGCTGTGTGTTTGGAGAATATTACACGAGACAGATCTGGTCTTTGTCTTACGTGAATGTGGTCCTGACACTTGATTTCTCAGAATGAACATATGAAATTGTGGAAAAATAAATATGTGTATAAATTTGTTATCCATTCACTGAATGCTTTTGACATTGTCATGAAGCAGATAGACAAAATGAGCTTTGCACAGAGGAGGAGAGGGAGGAAGGTACACTGAGACCATCCAGGAGCTTGTCTATGTCTTCCCCTAGTGGAGTTACCCTGCCAGCAATACTCCAGGTGTGTAACTTACAGACTTTGAGCAGGGAAAGTAAAATCAAGGGGGCAGTGGGGTGGGCAGGTGAAGGAAGTCACATGCAGAGTCAGTGTGTCCGCATTGGTGACAGAACCTGCACGCTTCGAGCTCAGCACATCAATTTATTGAAAGGCCTGGGACAACGAGGAATGCTTTCTCATTAAAACGTGTAACAGGGCATTTGACAGTGGGCCGTCTAGGTGTGGGATCTCTTCAGAATTGCTTAGCTCTCTCCTGTCCGTGCAGACTGTCTTCTTGGCCTCCAAGAGGCAGGAGGGCACTCTGGGCTGTGGTGGATTCACCTGTCATCAGAGCTTTCAAGCACAGATTTGGTTCCTTCTGGTAGAAATTCAAAGTCCCTGTGCTATTGGAGTAGTGAAGAGAAGCCTGTAATACCTTGTTTCTGTAAGCTAGGGTTAATGTCATTTTCATTCCGAGTTCTCTTACCCTGTCATGGGTGGCCAGCCTGTGACTTGGGGGTTCACAGTAGTGTTCTGGGTGACGTTTTGTTGATCACTTACACCATTTAATTAGGTCACGATAACACAAGAGATAGGTGACATTAAGACTCCAGGACCTGCTGGGTGGCATAATTTCTCCATTTCCTTCTGTCATTTTTTTCAGACCAAGAAAAGAAATGAGGGTTGGAGCTGCATGTTGATGCCTTGTTGGCATCGTTGAGAGAGCAGGTCTGAGGGTAGAGCGTGCAGCCTGGTTGGTTTTGGGTTGGGGAGCACCGTGTCTCAGCCAGGAAGAGAGACAAGCTCGAGCTTCCTTGTAGGCCCCGAATAGGTCTTCCCTGAGGTGGAAAGCCGTGGAGTGGAAAAGACCCTTGCTGTTTGTGAGTGACCTTGGAATGTGTTCCTGAAGGTCAAAAACCAGTACCAGAACCAAACGCAATGAAATTCAGTAGTGATGAATTAAGGGAAGGCTATTTTCAGCCAGAAAAGTATGTTTGCAAGCTTCATTTTAAGTGAAGCTTCTTAAAAAAAAAAGTTTTAAATCTTTGTTTGCAACAGTATTTTAGAATTGGGTGAGACCTTCTAAATACGAAAGAAAGCAGTATCATAAGGCAAGCTATATTTAAGCAAATATAGGAATTCTTGGCGTGTTCCTCTGAAAGGGGGCCAGGCCCTTTATAGTCACCAATCCAATCAAGCTTTGTCTCCTCTGTGTCAGCTACTTGGTATATCCGCAGAAATCTCTCAAGTAAAGCAAGTAAGTTTCGTGTTGGGGCATTGTAGTGAGGCGTCTAACAGTGATATTCGTCTCTTCGGTATACAGCAATGTAAGTTCTAGAAGATTCTAGTGTGTTACTGCTTTCCCTGGTCTGTCGTGGCTTATGAGTGGCAGTGTGTTCTGTGACCCAGAGGGTTGGTGCTGACTCCCCACGCACTGTCCACCACAAAGGACAGCAGCAGTGACAGGCTTGATGAGAGAAGTCAGAAGGTGATGGTCAGTGATAAAACTCTTGCTCCATTTACTGAAAGCAGATGTGTTTAATTGAAATGCAGTTGACACCTTTATCCTGCACTTGGCAAGCCTTGGCTTGGTTAAGACTACTGTTGCGGATACTCAGAAATTTCCGTCAGAAAAAGCCTGTGTGTTTCCCAAAACAAACTTTAAAATGAAAGTGGGTCAGAATTCTAATGTCACTCACCCTGAAGTCCACTGTCCAGTGTTTGCTCCTCTGTGCTTTGAACCCCAGAGTTGGAAGACTCTGGGTGTTTGTTTTGGAGCTTGGTGCAGAAGGCATTTTTTTTTTTAACAGTCTTTAACATATCCTTTAACACTCAGCCTTTTGGGATTTCTAAATTTCTATTCTTCACTGCTAATTCTTTTTTCAGAATTAAATCTCAATGGGATTTGTTTCTTTTACTAAATAATTTTGTTCCATAATTTAATACATGGTCTTAGAGAATACAGAATACAGAAAAGCACACAAGATGAAATAAAATCTTAATTCCATAGCCCAGAGATAACAATTAGTAAAATTTGGTCTGTGTGCTTCTGGTGTTTTCTTTTTATTTCTGTATAAATGCAAATACTTTTAAAATGTGAGTCTTACTGTTTCTTCTACTTAGCAAGATACTGAAATTATTTTATTACATCATTAAATGTAATGCAACAAGATTGTTAGTGACCATTGTAGGTCAGATTATATCCTTGTATTTTTAGTTGTTTCTCTAGGGTCACAACAGCTGGCTTCCTTCCTGTTTTTTGTTGTCACCTTAATGTGATATTGTTGTGGTATAGGTTTAGAAGTAGAATTGAAAGTATGGTGTTTATTCCTTCCTCTCCTGGAGTCAGGGAGCTATATTAAATATTCCCTTTGTAACTCTAGGTATGGAATTATAATTTTATTCTTGGCTGTTCCTCCCTAAAATTGTTTGCTGGTGATTGTTACTGTAATTGAGGTTGGATAGCCTCTATCATTCCCTGAATAAAGCTTTTTGCTAAACATTTCCAAATGTTAAATAAAATCTTTTACAGATAGATCCTTGGGCATTAGCTGATGTAATCATAAGGACTGTTGTAGAGTTAAACCAAATAAATGTAATAGTGACATTTGGGTAAAAACAATTTATTGTTAACAAGAATATTTCATTATAAGACAAACCAGTAAATGGATTTTTTTTTATTATATAAAAGTCGCCTAATTAAAGCCCAGTATATTTTGTAATAAATCTGAGATCAGATTTTGAATCTGGAGCTAAAAATGACACTGGAAGCATGATTTTTTTTTTATAAAAGAAGAAAACCTTTTCAAAATGTTTAAGTCAATGGTTAAATATGTGCATGTTTGAGACGTTGCTTTTCCTATATGTTGAAGAATTGAAAATGACTGTGTTATCATAGACTTGGGTTTGAGCCCAAGAAAAAGATTGTTTGCTGAGTTCTTTTTGGTCTCATTTTACGTCTTTTCATGAATGGAGAAAATAATCAAAATAAAAAACAAGCCTTTTTTAGTAATCATATCAAATTTATATAAAATTATCTTCACTAATTTTATGAAATTAAACCAGGGGTGTCAGATTCTACTAACACATAAGGTTTTTGAGTTTTTTTTTTGTAAAAATTAGGATGATTTTATAAATCAGTAATGCCCCTTTATTCACGGTTTTGCTTTTGACAGTTGTCAGCTACATTCTAAATATATTAAATAGAAAATTCCAGAAATAAATAATTCATAAATTTCAAATTGTGCACCATTCTGAGTAGCACAGTGAAACCTTGTGTCGTCCCACTGGGGACGTGAATCATCCCTCTGTCTAGTGTGTGCATACTGTATATGCACCTATCTGTTAATCACTTAGAGGCTGTCTCAGTTATCAAATTGTACTATCCCAGTGCTTATGTATAAGCAACCAGCAATCATTCCAACCCCTCCGATATCTCAAAGAGAAGCTGAGAAGTGCTTTTTTTTTTTTTTTTTTTTTTTTGACAGGCAGAGTGGACAGTGAGAGAGAGACAGAGAGAAAGGTCTTCCTTAGAGCTGGCCTGGAAGAGGGGCAACCGGGACAGAATCCGGCGCCCCGACCAGGACTAGAACCCGGTGTGCCGGCACCGCAAAGCGGAGGATTTAGCCTAGTGAGCCACGGCGCCGGCCTGAGAAGTGCTTCTTTTAATTGAACAAGTAAAAGTATATTTACGATATTTTGAGAGAGAGAAGAAGAAGGAAAGACACAGCTCTCATTACAGTGTGCTTTTATGTTTTCTTAGTGGTTATTGTTTACGTCTTACTGTGCCTGACTTATAAATTAAACTTTATCATAAGTATTTATGTATGGGGGAAAAACATACTATATTAAGGGTTTGGTTCCATCCAGGTTTGCAGAAATTCATTGAGTTCCTTGAAATGTACCTGTAAATAGGGGGTACTACTGTATCTCTGTGTGTAATTTTTTGAAATCACATTGTAGCCTCTGGAAGCTTCCAGTTCTTTCTATCTACTGTTCTCACCTCTGTCTCTGCTGCCACAAGGAAGAGGAAAGCCATAGGAGTGTTTTATTGAAACACATTTAGCTGACTTCAGTGGGTGGAATCTCCATGTTTAGTTAAAAGACCCACAGTCTAGTAGGGTTCTGGTCTCTTTCAGAAGTCCCAGCTGAACAGAACATACATCAGGGTCCTCCCATAAAGCTGGCTGACTCAATTTATTTTTTACTTCTTCCTCTCTTCAGCATCATCTTCATGGGTTTTCTTCCAACCGTTTCTTTAGTATCTTGTCCAGAGAAGGCTGGACCAGCCTCGACCAGACAATTTTATAGCCATTACTGGACTCTCTCTCTCCTCTCTCTCTCCTCTCTCCTCCCTTCTCCCTCTCCTCTCTCTCCCTCTTTTCTTTTTAAGATTTATTTATTTATTTGAGAGGCAGAGTTAGAGAGAGAGAGACAGACAGAGAGAGGTCTTCGATCTGCAGGTTTACTCCCCAGATGGCTGCAATGGCTAGAGCTGGCCCAGTCCGAAGCTAGGAGCCAGGAGCTTCCTCTGGGTCCCCCATGTAGGTGCAGGGGTCGCACTTGGGCTATCCTCCCCTGCCTTCCCAGGCCATCATCAGAGAGCTGGATCAGAAGAGGAGCAGCCAGGACACAAACCAGAGCTCATATGGTAAGCAGAGACTTAGCCTACTATGCCACAGTGCCTGCCCCTCTCATTCTGTTTTTCTCTCTGGGCATGTTTCCTGTGAGTTGAAAAGAATGAAGTAGCAAATTAAGAATCTTGGTTTAGTGGATTTGGGGCAAAAGAGTTGAAAGAGCAATTAGGATGTCCTGATGTCTTTCACCCAAGTTGTGTAAAGGAGCCTTCCACAGAATCATTCTGTCTTGCTAAGGTTTGGAAGTTGTCACCTCAGCTAATAATAGAGGTCCCCATGACTTGCCTTACTTGCTAGCACATTTATTTACCAGGGTGACTTTGTAGTCATGGGTCAGGGCCTCACACTTCTCTAAGTGTTCTGGCCAAATGCCATTTGATTAGCATCTTAATAATATACCTGAACTGTGACTTTTAATAATTACTGCTCAAGTAATTCCTGCTTACCTTAGGAACTACACAGAAGCAAATAAAGCTGAACTGAAAACCACTGCAGTGCTAACGCTGTTCACTGCATGTTGTGGTGCCCCAAGTTCCTCTGTTCCCAGTGTCCTCGAGGTTCCTTGCTGCAGCAGCACAGTGTCTGAGGCCCTTTGCTGCGCAGTCTGCCCCTGCCTGGCCAGCAGACCTGCTCCTGAGCAGGGCCGTGCTGTGTTTCAGCTCTGCAGCATTCCCATTGCTTCAGTGTTCACATGCAGGGCAAGGAGAGGCTGGGATGGCCAGGGAGTGTCTGCCCATCCGAGTGATAGTCACTGAAAACACACAGCATTGTAGAGAAAGATAGATCAACAAAACAAGAAAATGCAGACTGGCCAAAAGCAGGAGCTGAAGGCTAAGCTCATTAGGAACTCAGCTTCGGTGTATCTTGGGCCAGAGAAAAGCCCGTGAAATGTGAAAAATTCATTTAAGTTCCTTATTCAGACTGTCTCGTCCTTTCTGTCTCATTTGCTTCTGTTTATTAAATTGAGCCAAATTGTACTCCCTGAATTAGGTCAAATTTATGTGTAAACTATACACTTAGGCTCTCTGGGTGAATCATAAAGTTTGAACTGAGAAAGTTAATTACCCAAACACTGAACTCTCCTTCTGTATTTAAGCGTTTCCTCTCCTCTCCTCCCCTCTCCTCCCCTCCCCTCTCCTCCCCTCTCCTCCCCTCTCCTCCCCTCTCCTCCCCTCCCCTCCCCTCCCCTCTCCTCTCCTCCCCTCTCCTCCCCTCCCCTCTCCTCCCCTCTCCTCCCCTCCCCTCCCCTCCCCTCTCCTCCCCTCTCCTCCCCTCTCCCCTCCCCCCCTCCCTTCTCCCCTCTCCCCTCTCGCCTCTCCTCTCCCCTCTCCTCCCCTCTCCTCCCCTCTCCCCTCCGCCCTCACCTCCCCCCTCTCCCCTCTCCCCTCTCCCCTTTCCTTTCTTTTTTTTTTAAGCTAAGAATCTTCTACTCATGAGAGCGCTGTGGTACAGGTTTGAGTATCACTTCAGGGTGTTCTACACTTGAACTCTTGAACTTCCAAGTGCATTCCCCCTTGGGTCTCCCCTGCTCGACACCCATTGTGGCCAGTGATCTGTCATGCCCCTGGCTTTGCTCCCGTTGCTTTAAGATACAGTTCCAAAATGCTTGCCCTGGCATATAAGGCGTTCTGTGTGCTGCTACTTGCCCAGCACACCAGTCCACCAGCCTACCAGATGCACATTTTGTCTACTTGGTTTAATTCGGCCCTTGATCTTCTCTTTCTTCCTGGAATAGGAGCATACTCCCATCCTCAGCATTTTGCTGATGCTGTTCTTTGTGCCTCAGACTCTCCCTTCTTGTGTTTTTTCTTTGCTTGCTCTTCTGGCCTCAACCAGCGTGTAAGGGAGCCTTCCAAGGATTGCTCAGACTTGGTTGAAAGCAAGGAGTACGTTCTTTGTTCTAACTTCTCAAACTATACTTATTATTGAATTGTGTGCTGCCATATAGGTATTTTAGTAATCAGCTCTGTTTCTTTTGTCCATTGTTTCCTCAACAAAACACCCCCAGAGCATGGCTCTGTGGTTCCCAGGATCAGCTGGGGTGCATGGTATCTGTGGTGTACCTGTACCATTGTTGGATGCAGCCGAAGGCATCAGAAGACTTAGCTGTACGTCCAGGATGTCTTCCTCACATACTTGGTAACCTATTCTACTTGGCCTCCTTTCTTTCTGTCCATCGCCGTTGTATCTCATCTCTCCTTGTGCTTTGGTCTTTTTGTTGCTTGACAGTCCCACAGTGTTCATGTAGGTGGAGTGATTGGCTTACAAAAGTCAGGAAATAGAAACCTTTAGGCAAGGACTGTCATTTCCCCATATTCTGTCAGAGCAGTCAGAGGTTCTGCCCAGGGTCAGAGGCATCAGAATGGAATATATATATTCATCCAGGAATGACACATGTGACATATATATGAATGGCAACATCACATGGCAGCATGTATGGTGGGAGATGCCCTGAGACTATCTTTGAAAACTGCCTTGGCCGGCGCCATGGCTCACTTGGCTAATCCTCCGCCTGCGGCGCCGGCACCCCGGGTCTAGTCCTGGTTGGGGCACCGGATTCTGTCCTGGTTGCTCCTCTTCCAGTCCAGCTCTCTCTGCTGTGGCCTGGGAGTGCAGTGGAAGAGGGCCCAAGTGCTTGGGCCCTGCACCCACATGGGAGACCAGGAGGAAGCACCTGGTTCCTGGCTTGGGATCGGCGCAGTGCCAGCCATAGCAGCCATTTGGGGGTGGGGCATGAACCAATGGAAGGAAGACCTTTCTCTCTGTCTCTCTCCCTCTCACTAACTCTGCCTGTCAAAAAAAAAGAAGAAAACTGCCTTGACCATGACCTTCATGAAGTCAGGTTCCATGTCTACACCACATTGCCACAGTGTAGTTACTGATCATATTATTTTGAGCAAATAAATAACTCCAGGGAAAAATACCAGGCAAATATAAGATCAGTCCCAGAAACAAATGAGAGTGAACCTAATCCCTTGTATCCCTATAGGTTGAATGTATCCTCTGTCTGCACCTCCTGCACCCTACCTTCCAGGGTTTGTCAGTGCCAAGCATACTCATCAATTACACATTTGCCCCTCTTGTAGCAATTGATTGAGAAACTGTATTACAGTTATTTTCTCTCCTGTTTGCTGAAGGCTTGTGTTATACTACAGGCACTTTGTAGTTCAATGACAGACATACAGTGAGGTGGTCACGAACCCATGCCAACTTACAAGTCATGTTGGGTTGCAATTCTAACTGTCCCCTCTTACCTATATGACTTGTGCAAGTGAGTGAACAGTGAAGTGGGTATGTTAATAGAATCAACTGTGCAGGGTTTTTAAGGGAATTAAATGACATCATGAGACACACAAATATCGTAACACTTTATACTGCAAGTTACCATGTATTTCCAGTAACCCTGGGTTATTAGGTTATGCTGATGTGATAGTTATTTGATTTTTATTTGTTGAGTGAATAAACATGTTATAATTTTCAAGCATTCCCTTTAAAGAATGTTCCTTTTAAAGAATATTTTACCCTATTCTTCATTAAGGTAAAAAAAAAACTTGCAGTTTGAATTTCCAAAGATATTTTCCTTTTAATAAAACCCTGTTTGAAAAATCTATCAAACCATTTCATCTTTTTTCTATGTCATAGGAAGACCGTGGAGTGTTTTTTTCTCCCCACTTCAGCTGTCAAAGCTGTTCTCTCTAGAGCTTAAGCAGTTCTGATGTGTGCTTTGACCGAACCCTTTGCACTTGATAAGAAAATTGTGAGAAACCAAGTCACTTTCTCTTCTTCACTTTTTGCAGTGAGGAAAATATATCAGAGGTATTATTTTGATTTGTAAGAAGTTTTGCCTAAAATACTAAAATCTGTAATTTCGGACAGTAGTTATCGCATCATTAAGTATACTTATACTATGAACCCCAAGAGGTAAAGCCAGAGTGTGGGGAACATTTATATAAATTAATGTAAAATGAAAAAGAAATTTCACAGGTGACTTTGTAGGCTGGAGTTGATTCACTAGTAAGGAGAGCCCTGGTTTCTGAATTTGTACCACTGTGGAGATTCCCTTTCTTGATCCTTAAAAATAAATTAAGTATTTGTAAGAGTCAAAATTGTGACTTGCATCTCATTCTTCTAATGGGTGGGATTGAACGCCCTCTCCTCCTGGAACAGATGGCTAAGGACTTGTTAAAAGGGAGCTTGCTGTGGTCTCCTTTGTGCGTGTAAAGCACGCTCTGTCTTTGCAGCCAGGCTGCTCACGTGCAGAGTGCTTCTGCCTTGTCATTAGACACTAGCTCACAGGGGCTCAGAGCACGTGATCTGGAAGGGGACGAGGAGAACAGGACGCAGGTTTTGCCACCTAGACGTCAGTAGTGGTAAACTTCAGCGCCGTTTCATCTGGCCAGGTGCCGTGCTGTTAGCACCGCTGCTTCCCCACGCTCGTGATGGTGGCAGTGCATCAGCTTAAGCTTCCCTCGCGAGGGAGCTGTGTAAATCAGGAAGTTTATTTTTACTGCCTTAAAAGCTACAAAGCTGGTTAGATCTGTGGAAGCATTCAGCCATGATCCAATCAGAGTTGTAGAAACTCCTTCACCAAACCTGGTATGTTAGCACTCACTTTATTACGTTCATTTTTTTTAAATGAATATAAAAACTGACCAGCGTAGCCTCATTTTTAATAGCAGAGTTTTTAAACAGAGAGACACCTAAGGACCGTGTGTGTTACTAACAGTACATGTTGAAAAAGGAATGGGAATTCATCGGACTCTGCTTGATTCTTACTCTAAGGGGCCCTATAATAATAGGCCTTTGTTTCTCAAAGTTGAGCATTGGCAAGAACAGACTGGAAGGCTTATTTAGCAAAATACGCTTTGCTGGGGACCCACTCTAGGTCACTTGCTTACTACTGAACACGTGGTTAGTGGTAGGTTACTCAGGATCCCAGGCACCCCTGAGACAGGATTAAATGGGCAAGGGTTTTTGTTAGGGAAAATGTCTTTGGTAGAACTTGGGGAAGCAGCCTGGAGAGGCTGGCCCCCACCATTAGGATGTGGTGAAGGTCTGACCCTGAGTGAAGGAGAGAGGGTCAGAAGGTTTAGTGGGGGATGCGTAGTTTAAAGAGACCTGCAGGCTGAGACCTACAGACCTGGCAAGGCTGTCGGGGGGTCCTGGGACAGGAGTCAGCCTTTCCCAAGCTTGGCCTGCTGCGGTTTCTCTCTGTCTCTTGTCATTGGGTGGGCATGGTCTGGAGCAAGCGTGGCCCCGAGTTGTGCTCCTGCCTGTGGGTCCAGGGTCCATTCTCATGACCTCACCGGGGGTCAGCAGTGACCAGGGAGGGCTTCCTGGAGGAGGTAAGGCATGCATTGAGTCCTCTGTGATAGAAAAGAAGTAGCCTTGGCATCCTGTGGTCAAGTGGACAGTACAGGGGAAAGCAAGCTCAAAGAAGTATTTTAGGAGCAGAGTGAGAGAGTGAGAGAGGAGGACTGAGGAGAGGGCGAGAGGCTGCACCCCGCTGAGGAAGGACTTGTAGGCCAGAGTAGGGAGTCTGCATCTTAGTCTTAACAACATGGGAAGTCTCTGGAGACTTGAAGGCCCAGAATTGTGAAATCCTAGACCACAACAAGAATACACATTGTGGAAAGGGAAGAGAGAAGAATTAGAGACTGGTTGAGGGACTAGTTAGTGATAGTCTTGACATCCTGAAATGATCTGCTTTTCAATCACCTGGCTTTTCTCCGAGCCTCAGGGAGCCTGGTGTCTGTTTCTACTTGTACTTGGGGAAATAACCAGATGTCCTCCTAACATATCTCGGGCAGCTCTCTTGTCAAATCCCTCCGCCGAGGCTTCCCAGGGGCTCGCCCTCGTCATGAACCGTGTCTCCGGGTTGTGGCCTATTTCTTGACATCTCGCTCTGCATGCAGCCTCACACTAAGGCATCGTGCAGAAGTCTTTACCATCACACTTAAGTTTCACTAATGACCCAACAATCTCATTTTTTTCTTTCTGCTGTCAGAAATTATATACAACCCTGGGAGCTGTTGTGCCTTAGCAAGTACAGCTACCACCTGCCATGCCCGCAGCCCATATGGGCACCAGTTAGCATCCCAGCTGCTCCACTTCCTATCCAGCACTGTGCTAATGGACTGGGAAACAGTGGAAAATGACACAAACACTTGGGCCCCTGCAGCCACGTGGGAGACATGGATGAAGCTCTTTGCTCCTGGCCTTGGCCAGACATAGCCCTGGCTGTTGGAACCATCTGGGGAGTGAAGCAACGGGTGGAAGATTCTCTCTCTCTCTCTCTCTCTCTCTCTCTCTCTCTCTCTCTCTTTAACTCTGGCTTTCAAATAAATAAATAAATCTTAAACAAAAAATTATGTAACTACCCTGTTACTAAGGACAAAATAAACATTGGTTAATATGTGGAGGTAACTCTTAGAGGAAGATGAACAAGTGAAATTTGCCTAAATTTAATTGAGAAGCATAATTTTCTCCTGTTGTCACAGTTCCCCATCCCTTTATCTTTCAGAAGCCCAGCATGAAAGGCATTAGAAATCGAAGTTTTGACTTGGAGTGGGTGTGCCGGCAGTGGGCCTGGAGCTTTCAGACTCCTGCCTTATCCCTGAGCATTCTGGCCTGCCTTGACTTAGCAAGGTCTTCGAGGATGGGTTTTGTGCTGTGCCTTTTTACAAATAATTTTTTCAGTTTATGTGATAGGCAGAGAACCGCAGAGAGAGGCAAATAGACAAATGCATCTTGTATCTGCTGGTTCATTCCCCCAAATGCTTGCAGTAGCTGGGCCTTTACTGAGCTAAAGCCAGCAGCCAAGAATTCAATGCGGGTCTCCCACACTGGTGGTAGGGACCCAAGTACTTGAACTGTCACCTGCGGCCACCCAGGGTGTGCACGGTGACAGGCAGCTAGTATCAGAAGCCAGAGAAGAGAATCAAACCCAGGTACTCTGTTGTGGGGTACAGGCATCTTAAACAGCATCTTCACCACTAGGCCAAATGCCCACCGCTCTGCTGTTCGATTGTTCACTAGGCCCAGTAAGTACATGGTAAATCCTGGGCGTGATGGCTGACATGTAGAAATACAAGTCTACCCCTTGGAATTGGGGCTGTCCCATTTCAAAGGAACTCAGGGTAATACAGTGCTTTTCCCAAGTAGGGTATGCATACACACTTATGCAGTTTCACACCCGTGAGGATTTCTCGCCTTCTGCTTGTGAGTTTTTCTGTTCCCTTGGACATGTGGCAAGCTCTCTCGATCCGGAGAAGCCGGTGCTTATGCTTTAAGTAAAATCCTGATTGCCCTGTCAATCAGAGTGCACCAGAACTGGGAACTTCTGAGATTGATGCTTGACAGAATAATTAGAAAACGCCGCTTTCAGTAACCATTCACGCACTTCCAAAGGGAATGGTCCTGAGCGGGGTCTCCCGGTCCAGATCTGGAGGTTCAGTATACAGGAAGACAAAGCATGGTGTGTCGCCGGAGAAAATCGCCTCAAGTGCACAGGAAGGGGTGGCCCTTACCTCCTGCACAGTGACTCCCCTTTGGGCACTTGCGGAGGTGCTTCGCCCAGCTGGGGCTGTGTGAACGCCTCCCGCGGGTCCTACACTTGCTGCCTGTCCGTTGCCTTACGATGATGTGTGGAGGCAGCCGGCGAGGTAGCTTCCTCCGTGACCTTTTCAGCAGGTGACATTTTCCTCCTCTGCACTTCAGGATGCGCTCCTGGTCCTGGGTATCAGAGCCAGGATCTTTGCCATGGAGTCCCAGTCACCTTGACCAGGGCAGCTGGGTGTTGTTGGGGCAGCAAAAGGAAAAGCATGGCCACAGAGGCCAATTAATTGCTTTGAGGACAGTTAAAAATGTAAGTGCTCTTCTTACTTCATAGAAGATTGCAAGTTA
This sequence comes from Oryctolagus cuniculus, assembly GCF_964237555.1. NCBI lineage: Eukaryota > Metazoa > Chordata > Mammalia > Lagomorpha > Leporidae > Oryctolagus > Oryctolagus cuniculus. The sequence goes on from NC_091441.1 coordinate 82,096,304, forward strand.
GGGAATGTAAACCTTTGTACCAAAATACATGAAGATAAACCATCTCTTGTCATAGATGGTTTTTTTTTTTTTTTAAGATTAATCGTGGAAAGAAAATCCTGTATGGGCACGTCGTTCTACTTGTCCAGATATTATTAACACTTGGAGTGTGTTGGGACTTAGCTGAGAAACGCTGACCTCGGCCCCTGGGGCCCTCTCCTCCCTTCATGAGCTCGGCAGCATGAATGATAGCATCGAGGAGCGAATGGTGATGGGAGCGCTCTACATGTTGGGCACGCCCAGAACACTTTCTGTGCGTTAAGATGGTCCTGTATGTTTTCAGTGGTGTTTAGCCACTTTGTTAAGTAGACTGTTCCTTCCTCTCCTACTTGGCTTTAATGAAAGCAAGCAGACATACAGCAGCACACCCTCGAGATGACCTCTTAGGACTTGGTTCCTGTGTGTTTTACCCCAGGTACTGCTCACAGACTTGAGTTGATTCTTATTTCCTGCAGACTAAATGCTGAATTTATTTGGGGGCCGGGAGAGGGATTTATGTTACTTATTTGAAAGGCAGAGTGACAGAGAAATGAGGCAGAGTGACAGAGAAATGGGAAGAGGGCGGAGAGAGATCTTCTATTTGTTGGTTTATTCCCTAAGTAGCCAGAAAGATCAGGGCTGAGCCAGACTGAAGCCAAGAGTCAGAAGCTCCATCCTGTGTCTGTAATGGGTGGCAGGGACCCAAGCATTTGGGTCATCTTACGTTGGTTTCCCAGGTGCTACTAGGACTCAAGACTTAAATTGACACTCAGTTATGAGATGCCAATATTGCCATGTGTTAAATACTAAGATTTTGAGTCAGAGATTCGGATCTACCTGCCATCTGTTCCCAGATAGCCTTATCTTCCATTGCTGGTATGGACTTGTCTGTCTGTTCCAAGGACCTTGTCTCAGAATGTCCTCTTTTCCCAATGCCCAGGATAGCTCCCTGTAGCAGAGAATTAGTCAGCCCCCAATGACAGTAATTCCCAGGTTGAGGAATCCTGTACTGGATAGAAAGTCCTTTTTTTCTGATTTATTTCTGTCTTCTAAGCCCCTGACAGTTGTTCATAGTATATGATTAAAACAGTACTGAAATAAATCCACAAAACCCCACCTCCCCAGAATGCTACCTTACCTTGTGCTTCTTCCATTATAGTTGTATGGAAACTTAATTCTTTTTTATGTTTTTACTTGCCAGAATACCAGAATAACTTAAAAATATAATCTGCGTTCAAGATTTCAAGCAGATTTAGGGAATTGGCAAAAGAAAATGAGAAATGAGTTGGCTTTGATGCATTGTTAGTATTCAGAACCCTGAATCTTGTTTGGAGTGTTAAACTCATACATAGTGTGGGTTTTTTTTGGTTTTTTTTTTTTTTTTTTTTTTTTTTTTTTTGAAATGCAGAGAGACAGACACAGATCTTCCATTTGCTGGTTCACTTCCCAAATGCCTGCCAAAGGCAGGACTGGGCCAGGTTGATGGCAAGAGCTTGGAGAGCCATCCAAGTCTCCCTCCCACTCGGGTGTCAGGGACCTAAGTAGTTGAGCCATCACCTCCCAGGGTGTGCAGGAAGCTGGAATCGAGAGTCGAGCCGGGACTTGAACACAAGCACTCTCGTACGGAAAGAGGACATCCACACTGGCAGCTTAACTGCTAGACCAGACATCTGCCCCAGTTAGTTTGCAGTGGTCATGTTCTCTCTGTCTCACTCTTTTATTTTATTTATTTGAAAGGAAGAGTGGCAGAGAAAAGGACAGAGTGAAAGAGATCTTCCATCTACGGGTTGGCTTACCAGATGGCCTTGATGTTCAGGGTCAGGCCAGGCTGAAGTCAGAAGGCAGAAACTCCATCCAAGTCTCCCACATAGGTTGCAGGGTCCCAGATGCTTCAGCCGTCTTCCCCTTTTTCTAGGAAGACTGTCAGGAATCAGAAATGCAGCAGCCAGGACTTAAACTGGAGCTCTGATGTGGGCTGCTGAGGTTGCCAGCAGCGGCTTAACCCATTGCGCCATGCCAGCAGCCCACTGTTCACTTCATCTGGTGCTTGCAAGTGAAACATAAAGAGGCTTTTTCTTAAAAGCTCGTGAGAACAAAGGGCGGTCACTTTGTCTTAGAATTTTAAGTCATGCATAAATAAGGAGTGTTTTTCAGCAGGCCAGATGAGGCTGACTCCCGAATGCCCTGGTCAGAGGATACATCGAAGATTCGGGCAGAACGACTCCATGTCGTGTCTGTGTAGCTCAGAATCCTTAGGTAGGTTCCCTAACCTCTCTCTTCTCATCCCCTCCCCATCTCTAATCTTGATACCAAAAATTCCGAAGAATGCTTACTAGAGTGTTCACGTTCTTTGTATTATCTCAAACTGTGGGTGCTAAGGAATGGTTTATACTTTTTTTTCCCTATATTTGAATTTTTCCTTCCCTTTAGACATGGGTCATCATTTTTTAAAGCTTATTTATTTTTATTTATTTGGAAGGCAGAATGACAGAGCAAGGAGCAGGAAAAGATTTTCCATCTGCTGGTTTACTCCCCAAATGCCTGCAGTAGTGGGGTGGCCCAAACTGGAGTCATAGCCAGGAACTCCACTCAGACCTCACATTTGGGTGCAGGAACCCAGGTATTTGAACCATCAGTGCTGCCTCCCAGGGTGTGCATTAAGGAAGTGATTGGAAGCAGAACAGGGACTTGAACCCAGGTACTCCCATATGGGATGCAGGCATCCCAAGTGAGAGCTTAACCCTTAGAGCCACAGCACCTACCCCAGACACAGATTATTGTTATAGTCCAGTGAAAAATCACTGTGAAGGCAGATAGCCAGCATTTGAAACCAGATTTTTTTTTTTAAAAAGATCTATTTATTTTTATTTGAAAGTCAGAGTTACACAGAGAGAGGAGAGGCAGAGAGAGAGAGAGAGAGAGAGAAAATCTTCCATCCTCTGGTTCATTCCTTAGATGGCAGCAATGACTGCAGCTGTGCTGAACCGAAGTCAGGAGCCAGGAGCTTCTTCCAGGTCTCACACGCAGGTGCAGGGGCCTAAGGACTTGGGCCATCTTCCGCTGCTTTCCCGGGCCATAGCGGAGAGCTGGATCAGAAGTGGAGCAGCCGGGACACAAACTGGTGCCCATATGGGATGCCAGCACTGCAGGAGGCGGCTTTATCTGCTACATCACAGTACCAGCCCCGAAACCAAATTTCTTAATTTCTTTTCTGGACCCCTTTGGGATCAGTGAATAAAAGATCATTTTTACCAACAAATCATTTCCACTGGTTCAGTAGCATAGTAAATTATAATTGCGGTAAATTAAAGCTCTCCAGTTATTAGAACCTTAGTTTCATCACCTGTGAAACTGCAGTATCAGTGACCTCATCAGGGTGGTGATTGACGGGAATGTGGTCAGGAGGGCTTTGATGGAATTGCAGTTGGGTCTTTGCAGGGGATTTCACAAATGTTTCCAAAATTTTTTTTTTGTGTGAAAAACATAGAATTGAAAATGTTTATTTTGGTTGATACAGAATTTGGAAATTCATGCTTAGTTTTTTTTTTTTATAATACACTGTGGCTCCTCTGCGGGCTCGTGGGAGAAGGACACCGGACCAGACGCTGTTGCTTAAGCGAATGATGCGTTGTGCGCTCAAGTCTGCTCCTGTGCTAACCGCATTCTAACCACGTTCCACTTGGTGTGTGTCCGCATTCTTGTTATTCTTTCTGCGCGTGGTGTGAGATGTCTGCGGCGCATAAGCGAATTCCCCCCGTGCCGCTTCTATCTCGTCTTTATAGTCCTCTCCCACCAATCCGTGCTCTGCTGCCCACGTGCTGAGCACGCTGTTCTCCTCCAATCGGAGGTTGGGTCAGCTCCTGCAACTCATTAGTCAAATTGGTGAAGCAGCCGAAGCCGCTGTGTAGAGCTTGTTTACTCTCTCTCAGCGCGGTGTTGTGGGAGCCGGGCCCTGCTTCTCACAATACACATTTTCAATGAACTCTTTGAAGACCCATCATATGAAGTCTTAGACTAGTCACTTCCCATCTCTGAAGTCAATGGTGAGTATCTTCTCTGTAAGATGGAGTTAATAAAAACCTTGCAAAGTGGTTATGACAGGCTGACACTGTGGCGTAGCAGGTAAAGACACTGCCTGCAGCACCAGCATCCCATGTGCTTAGCAAGAAATTATTGTGTGAACTCATGTAACTTCCATAGAAGTTCTTGTAACTTGAGATAGTATTTTTCTGTTTTTAGCTAGCTGCATTTCTACCACTAGAAATAATAAAACAGGGATTTACTACCAACATATTGATTATGTTTAAGACAGAGGCTTGATATTGAATAACAATTGACTTTCAGTTCTTTACATCTTCTTTCATAGCAGAGTCTCAATGGGATGTCTCTTCTGTGATATTTCTCAGTCTCCCTTCAGCTAGGTGGACTCACGTGACTGCTTTCTGGCCAGTGGTAGATAAACTAAAGGACGATGTGGGACTTCGGGCAATGCAGTTTTTAAGAAACTGAAGCAACTGAAAAGGAAGCCCCAGTACCCTTTCCCTGCTAGTTGGAATGCCCTTCAAATGGCAGGAGCTTCAGCAGCACTCTTAGTCTAAGAGATAACTTTAGGATGGAAGCTTTGCAGATAGAAGAGAAAGATCAAAACGATCTGAGTTCCTCCTTGACTCCGGGAAGTATCTGGCCAATCCCGTCCTGGCTGCCTATAGTCATCTCCTGTAGGAGAGAATAAATCCTTATGTTTAAGTCCCTATGTCGATGTGTTCATTCCTAGTACCCTAATACAATTCCCGATTGACCCAGGCTTGCTGCTGAAAAACTTGGGCAGACGTTCTCATTTTTCCAGAGTACTCACAGAGTACTCGTGGCAGTGTTGTTCTTCCCTGGTAAATTTCTCATCTATTATGATACAAATAAACAACCTGACTCAAACTTAACCTTGACCTTGAACAAATCAACAAGAGAAAGCCTTCCTGACCTAAAGATAAACGTAGGCTGTTCTTGGCATGCATTTTAGGCTAATTTTGAAGATGAAATAGTTCCCGAGAAAGGAGTGGTTGGCCTACTGACTAGGTCTGCGGCCTGCATGCCATCCACCTGTGGGCTTGCTGTCCAGTTGTTCATCTTGTAGAGACAATCCTTAGTGCCAGCAGTGGTGCATGGTACCTGGTCTGCTCAGTATTGGGTTCTTCTAAAGGTGGCACCGGTACTTCCTTAGAGCTGTAAGGATATTTGCCTACAAACAGATGGTGAGAGCATGAATTTGGTGGGTTTTTCATCTACATTGACTAGAGGAAGAGAGAGAGAATGGTGTTTCATTCTGGAATACAAAGAATGCCGAGTGAATTTCCCATGATTTTTAACTCTGCTTCATCAAAAAGACCACATTAGCTTAAATAGTCAGAACAAGATGAAAATACAAAAACGTGATAGCTCATGCCTATTAAAACATGCACACACAAAGCAGCTGCCCTTTGAATGGTTCGCCAGCCATCAAGATCAGGTGCAGGCTGAATTAAGAGCATTTGGATAATTGACCTTCCATGTGAATAAATTAGAATAGATTAGATTTGATTGACCACATGACAATTTAAATCATTTTAAAAAAGACCCCTTTCTCTTTCTAGGCTGCTTTGTTATTTGGATCTCAGAGGTGATTAACCATGTGTTTTTCTTGTTGGAAGACTTTCCTAAACACAAATTAGCAGACTCAGAAAGAGATGGTAATGTTTACATATGCCGGTTCTTTTTTAATTGAAGGACTCAGAGGACTGTATGACAGACTGGGTTATTTAAAGACATTGCAAACAGGCAGCACGCTTAGAATCTTTGAGCATGCATTTAGCCTTCCCTTCCTGACTGGTACCGTGGTTCCTGTGATTCTGACTGCCTGGGTGGTTGGGATGGGACATTCTCAGGGTGCTCTTTGCCCTTCTGACCTTTGTCCCACCACATGCACACGGTGTGCATGTGTATGTGATGTGTTATGCTGACATCCATGCTGCAGAAACAGTAAACACAGAGTCGTGGGATTTCAGAGCTGAAAACAATCTTAGCCATGTGATGAGTTCACTCTCACTACTTTAGAGATGAGGAGACATCAGCTCGTTATAGGTGATGCCCTGTCCTCAGATCAGAAGCTGAGCTCATGTGTGTTGGACAGAATACAGAGTTGTCCTCACCCACACAGAGCCCTAGCCTTGGACCTTTTGCAAAATAAAAAAGCATTCTGTAGATAGAAGATGCTATTAATGCCCATTTCTTGTGGTTATTGTGAGGTACTGAGGCACACATGTCTGTAAAGCAAATTTGGGTTATTATTTGTACGTAGGAAACCACCCCAAAATTCAAGTGCCTTAAAAAGAGGAACCATTGTATTTCCTCGTCACTTGCTAATGTTGGCCAGGTTGTTTTGCTGTTCTTGTCGGGGTTCACTCCTGTGGCTGCGTTCACTGGCAGGTTGGCTGAAGGCTGGACTTACCCTATCTTCCCCTGTGCTGTTGCCAGGGGGTCTCTTCTTCTGGCCTTCCTGATATGGCACCCCAGGTTTTCAGGGGGGCAAAAGCGGAGACCCCCCAGGCCTTCTCCTAGGCATTGGCCCAGGACTGCTACAGCACCTTCTCTGCCACATTCCAGGGGCCAGAGCAAGTCACAGGCTCAGCCAAGATCCAGGGGGCAGAGACTTCAGAAGGGCATTCATCAATGATGGCGTGGTTCATTGCACGGCACAAATGTCCCAGACTAGCCCAGGCAGGTCCTGCTGTGTCTCATGGAATTAGTGGATCCAGTAAATGTTGGTTGCTCTCTTTTGATGTTGTAGCAGTGGTACTAACAATTGTTGATTGTTTTGTTGTTGTTGTGTAGGTATGGATAGAAAACAGTTCATATAGCAGTTTCGAAATTTTAATAGTTTTATTGCTACATCTCGTAGTTTTCACAGTTTTCCTAAAACATCTGCTGTAAATTGACACGTCTGATAAGTTCCCTAATTCAGTAATTGTCCAGTGCACTCCCTAATTCAAGCAGGTTTGAGTTGGGGCAAAAGACTGCATTTCTAGGAAATACAGCACTAAGAATCATAAAATATAAGGTGTTCCAGTTAGAAAGTTCTTTTCTGCATATTCTCCCCATGGAAGGTATTTACATGTCCAGCATCTGTCATATTTAGAGCAGGACATTTTGGTACCACATTTGTTGGAGCCCTTCAGTGGGGCTGCTCCCAAACATTTCAGTACCCAGATAAAGGAGAACACTAGGAGGCACCGTTCTCTCACGAAGAGCAAGTCATTTGAGTGTTTTGTGGAAGATAATTGGGAAGTGTTGTGTTCTTGTTGAGTCTTCCATGTCTGCATTTCGTGCAGTGTCCTTGTAGGACTACGTGAATGATCTCCTTTTTATAGGCGCTGCTGGTCTAACTATAAAAATTAAACATTCACTAATTTACAGTTTCGAAAACTATGTAAAAGTATAAAGAAAGGGAAGACAACTTGGAGTTATTCCTGCCCACTTCATATTTTGGTGCATGTTGTCCCAGACTTTTCATTTTCATATTTTCCCCTGAAACACTTTTTTCCTGTCTGTCAAATATCTGCATTTGCTTTACAGTATTCAGAACTGAATGTCTTCAAGAAACTTTCAAGTTTAGCTGTTTTGCTTGAGAGAGATAACATGATGTATTTTTGCTAGTATGTTTTTAACTTTGCAGTATTTATAGTTGTCCTTAGAAGCTTGAAATTAAAATTTTTTCCATACTGATTTTGATTCTTTCCTGTCTGACTTACAGTCGATTTCACCTCCCTGTGTTTCTAATGAAGCCTGAAATTACCGTACCCTTGTTCAAGTGAAGTGCATTTTTTCTGTGCCCTCACACGGCATGGACAGCATAGCAGCTCTGTGCCTGTTATCAGCTATATCTTTCTCTACTGTCTGCATTCATTTCAGCATTCCCGTAAACCTGTGAATGAGACTTTATCCTGGGGCTAAGCAGGCAAGCACCAGGATCACTAACGTTTGAGGACCATCGACTTCCTCCGCAAAGGAACCTATTTTTCCTTTGGTTTCTCTTTTATTCCCTAAGACCTGCCTGTTTTATAGGCTTTGCATATAAGGGGCCATATATTTTTGACACTATTATTGTTGATTTGATTGGTAATAAAGGGGCAGAGCATTATGCAGTTTAATGTATGCAGATACCAGGGAGGAGTGAGGCCAGATTGCATAGCAAAAATCCTGTACCATACTTCAGCTCGCATCTCAGCAGCCATGCAGAATCACATGATTCTGGGTTGAAAAGGGATGCTGAAAATATCATCAACTTAACTTTCTGGTGAAGATTTTCCTCCTAAGGAAGAAATGGAGAGTTAGTGCTTGGTATCCTAGTAGCCTCTGCCTTGCACCTAGTAATGGCTTAGGTGTGAATCAGCCCTGCTAGCCATTTTATGGTTTTCAGTGGTAGAGGTATAGCTGAATACAGTGACACTGGTGATGACGCCTTAGATTTGAAGAACACTGGGCGCAAGAGTGCCTACTGTATTTTTTCATTTCCTGTTGCTGTAACAAATTACTTGAAACGAGGGACTTTATGAAAAAAAAAAAAAAGAGGTTTATTTAGCTCCTGGTTTTACAGGCTGAAGATCTAAGATCAGGCAGCCCGAGCTGGCTGTTCTCAGCATGTTGTGGAGGAGAGAAAGGGAAGCAGCCAGACGCAGAAGGGCCAAGCACAAGGGGTAGCCTTACTTGATGCTACTGTACTCTCACGGGAGTAACTCACCCTTGCAGAACCAGCATTTTTTTTTCCAAATCACTTAAAAAATTTTATTGAAAACAAAATACAGAAACACCAATTTCTCGAAGTGAAACGGACAGCATCTTCCAGAACTTTTCTAGTACTGCACCATTCTTGTCACTATCAAAAAATAAAAGCAACTTCTAGATCCAAAGTAACAAATGAGGGGGCCGTCGCTGTGGCTCACTTGGTTAATCCTCCGCCTGCGGCGCCGCATCCCATATGAGCGCCGGGTTCTCGTCCCTGTTGCTCTTCTGGTCCAGCTCTCTGCTGTGGCCTGGGAAGGCAGTGGAAGATGGCCCAAGTGCTTGGGCCCCTGCACCCACGTGGGAGACCAGGAGGAAGCACCTGGCTCCTGGTTTTGGATCTGCATAGCTCCGGCCTAGCAGCCATTTAAGGGATGAACCACAGAAGGAAGACCTTTCCCTCTGTCTCTCTCTCTTACTCTCTAACTCTGTCTGTCAAATAAATAAATGAAAAAGTAACAAATGAACCTTCTGGTAAACATTCTTTTCATGGTCCTAGCTCCTACTCTAGTTATTTTTCTAAATTATACATTTGTACCTTTTCAAGAAAAAGTAGATTTTTAAAAAACTGAATAATTTGTGAGACTTGGACTTACTTTCTTCATATTAAAACCCACTCCACACACACCCTACTCAAACTCAGAGAAAATATACATTGGTTCTTTAAAGCTCACCTGCTTTAGGTAATTTTTTCTCTTTAAACATTAGCATAGTAAGCCAATGGCAAAACCAGCATTAATCCCTCCCACAGGCAGTGGATGGCCTTAGTGATCTAAAGACCTCCCACAAGGCCCTGCCTTTTAAAGGCCCCACCCCCTCAGCATCACCGCTCTGAGCACCAAGCTTCCAGCACATGAATCTTTGCAGGACAAACCGCATCCAAATCATAACAGCCCCCGCCCTCGTTACTGCTGGGACAGGAGATAGAGGTATGGTGTGGACCTGGCGTGTTGTGCTCACAGTGGGGTTAGCACACTGGACAGTGGAACTAAAATGCTAAAACTCATCCTATGAGGGCCCTGTTTGTGAAAACTTTTATTTGTTTCTATTTAAAAGCAGTGAGAAAGGGACAGACAGATACCCCATCCTCTGATTAATTCACCCATAACAGGTGAGACTGGACTAGGCCAAAACCAGGAATTGAGAACTCAGAATGTATCTGCTGTGTACATGGCAGGACCCCACCTACTTTAAGCCATCATCATCATCCGCCTCCCCAGAGTACTCATCAGTAGGAAGCTGGAATCAGGAATGGAGCCAGGACTCAAACTTGGGCGCTTTGGTATGAGATGCAGGCATCCTAAGCAGTATCTTAACTGCTAAGCCATACTCCCACCCAAGAAAGTCTTCGTTGATCCTTTTTTTGTTTTCTGCTTTCTCTGCCGTATTCTCTAATAAGATCCTTGTTCCATCAGTGTTTTCCTCCTCCCTGTACCTGTAGTACAATATAGTAATAGGGATTATAGCAGATATCCCAACCTCCTAACTTGGAATGGTTGTATGCACTTTTGGCCTACCAGTTAACACACCCTCATTTATGTCTGGTGCCTGGATTCAAGTCCTGAGTCTGGTTCCCAATTCCAGCTCCTGCTATTGTAGTCCTTGGGAGTGATGGTGATGTCTGAGGTAATTGAGTTCCTGCCACCCATGTGGGACACCTGGATGAAGTCCCCAGCTCCCAGCTTTAGCTAGTCCTGCCCCAGCCATTCCAGGCATTTGGTGAGTTAACTAGTGGGTGGGAGTTCATTCTTTCTGCCTTTCAAATATAAATAAGTAAATAAATTCTGGAAAAGGGTATTATAAAATTGAGTTGTTCAGAATAGAAAGTTCATCTCTGTAATCTCAATCAAAAGTATTTTCTTTACTGATATTTGTCACTTTTGAGCATTCCAGTTTTAGGAACAATATGACATATAAAATCTCTTCCTGTTTTATTCTAGAAAGCAGGTCCTCTTTTTATGTTTTTTTTTTATGTATGTATTTTTTTTATTTGAAAGACAGAAAGACAGATACAGACAGAGTAGAGGTTTTTAATCTGCTGGTTCACTCCCCAAATGTCCAGGAGAACCTGGGATAGACCAGGCCAGAGCCAGGAGCTGGGAACTCCATCCAGATCTCCCACATGGGTGACAGGGACCGAACTACATGAGCCACCATTTCCTGTCTCCCAGGGTGCCTGTTAATAAAAAGCTGTAATGAGAAGTGAGTTGTGACTTCACTCCAGTGTGAGGTACGTGTGCCTCAAGCAACATGTTCACTGCTGTGCCAACTGCATACTCCTATCAGGAGCTTTCCACTGCACTGGTTAGACAAATGCAAAAGATGCCTTATAGTGATTCATGCACCAAATCCCAAGTTTGTACACATCAAGAACGAATCGATGCCTAATCTGCAAAATAGACAAATGACCATTCTTTACTCAAAGGGTAAAGAGGGTGAGCCAGAAGTGTCTGCCATCTCCTTTTTACCTTAATCCATACAACATTTTCAGGTTACAGATTTTATAATACTTGCTACAATTCAGAGGCAAATGGATTAGAATCTGTGAGTCTGTAGAAATGGAAAATTTAGGTGTAGGCACTATGACATCCTGCAGCTTAAAGCCAAAGCCTGTGGTGTTGGCATCCTATATGGGCTCCCGTGTGAGTCTCAGCTACTCCACTTTCGATCCAGCTCCCTGCTAATGTGCCTGGGAAAGCAACAGAAGATGGCCCATGTGCTTGGGCCCGTGCACCCACATGGTGGACCCAGAAGAGTTTCCTGGTTCCTGCCTTTGGATTGGCCCAGTTCTGGCTATTCCAGCCATTTGGAGAGTGAACCAGCAGATGGAAGATCCCTCTGTCTCTGTAACTCTGTCTTTCAAATACGCGAATAAATCTTAAAAAAAAAAAAAAAAAGGCGTGGTAAATCGCGCTCTCCTTTTTTTTTCTTCTTCTTCTTTTTTTTTTTTTGGATTCAGAAGAGACGTAATTCCACACAGCTGAGCAGAATTGAAGCTATTCAGCTTCCGATCTCTGGCTCCTGTGGGTATAACATTCGCCTGCTCTTTTCCAAGGACCACACAGGGAATCTGTTCTGCCCTCAGTGTGGGCTCAAATTCTCCTGCAGTCTCTCACTAGGTTGCCAAGGTTACCGAATTGTAGCATCTCTGGAGAGTACTCACGTGAATTCCGTGAATTCTCTCACCCACTGTCTCTTTTTTCACTGTCTCAGTTCATTAGCTCCACACATTCACTAGGTCCTAATCTTCTGTTATTTCACCCCCCAAGAGTCAGGTTTTTCTGCTTGGCTGTGGGCGGGTGCAGCCCTGAGGTCTCACAGCTTTTGCGTATGACGAAAATGGCACCTGCTGTTTGTCTTGCTCGCCTTTGAAAGGTGAGTGGAGAGAGAGAAACTTGTGTTTGTACTGGTCCCTTTTTTTTTTTTTTTTCCTTTCCTCTCTCCTCTAGTTAGCCTTGTGAACTTTCCCCCATAGGGCTTCAAGCCTCGTTCCCTCTAGGCTCCTTCTGCTTTCCCACCGGTGTCTCGGGCTATTGAGGTTTGGCTCACCTCACGTTCCAATGCTGGTGCGTAGATTCTGCCGCTGGTGTCCTCAGCCGTGGGCTCCCACGCCCTCCATGCAGGTCCACCGTGAATCACTAGTTCCGGAAGAGTTTCCTCTGCTGTTTCTTCCCCTACTCTTCCTTGAACCTCCAGTATCTCCATTTTTATTAAACTGTCTCTTCCCGGACTATCAGTGTGCTCCTTTCCTATTCCGCCCGGAGAGGGAGCAGGAGATGGGAGGGGTGTGGGTGGGAGGGAAGCTAAAAAAGAAATGGAAAGTTTGAGATAAGCATTTCTTAAAAGACTGGTCATGACAAAATAGATATTACAAGTTACAGGCAATGTGTGTACTCTAAATAGATAATAGTGTTTGTGTATCTATGTGCTAAGACATCCTTAAGATAATTGTGGAAATCCTACCACAGACTGTATATTAAATTATTGTTAATTTTCCTAGGTTTTATAATATTAGGATTATATATGGAAATGTTTATATTCTTAGGAGATACATGCCAAAATACATGGGAGAGAAATGTTATGGTAACAGGCAATTTACTTTAAATTGGTTAAATGACAACTATAAATATATATATATATATATATATATATACACATATATATATATAGAGAGAGAGAAAGCAAATAGTCAAAACATGACATCTGCTTTGTATAGATGTACAAGTAATGTTCCAAGTGCTAGAGATAAATAACTGTTTAAACCAACACTTACTTCAGAGGCAGAAAGACAAAGCTTTTGTCTGCTGGTCTACTACAAAATGCCCACAATAGCTGTGTCTGGGCCAGGCAGAAGCCGGAAGCCAGGGACTCAGTTCAGGTCTCTCATGTGAATGACAAGGTCCCAACTACTTGAGCCAACACCTGCTGCCTCCCAAGCTGTATATTTGCATGAAACTGTAAATGGGAGTAGAGCCAGGACTGAAACCCATACCCTCTAATACAAAATATTGGTGGCCCAGATGGTGTCTTTTTTTTTTTTTAAGATTTATTTTATTTACTTGAAAGACAGAATTACACAATGATGTAGAGTGAGAGAGAGAGAGGTCTTCCATCTGTTGGTTCACTTCCCAAATGATTGCAACGGCCAGAGCTGAGCTGATCCGAAGCCAGGAGACAGGAGCTTCTTCCGTGTCTCCCATGCAGGTGCAGGGGCCCATAGTCTTGGGCCATCTTCTTCTGCTTTCCCAGGCCATAGCAGAGAGCTGGATTGGAAGTGGAGCAGCCGGGACTCGAACCAGCGCCCATGTGAGATTCCTGTGCTTCAGGCCAGGGCTTTAACCCACTGTGCCACAGCTCTGGCTCCCCAGACATTGTCTTAACCACTGTGCCAAACGTTCACTCCTGTAGTGCCTCTTTGAGCACTTATGGGATCATTGCGACTTCTTCATCAGGGAATGTCAAGGGTTTCCTTCTACCTGAAAGTAACTTGATTGAAAGATTATTTTCCTGTTTCATGATTTGTAGTCAGGTAACCAGAATGGCTTGTGTAAAATCACACGGAATAACTTGTGGACTGAGTGTTTGTGACTCCTCTGTGCTACCTCCATTCCCCCATTCATAGGGTGAAACTCTTGCCCCTGCAGTAACAATATTAGAAGGTAGGACCTTCAGGAGCTAATTATGTGACGAAGTCAGAGCCTGCCTGAGTGGGATTGTAACAGAGGCCCCATGGAGCTTGTCCAGCCCTTCCACTATGTGGGGCTACACTGAGAAGGCACCATCTGCCAGGCCCTCACCAGACACCAAGTCTGCACCTTGGTCACACACTTCCCACCCTCCAGAACCATGAGAAATAACTGTTGTTTGCGAATTGCCCAATTTGCAGTTTATGATATTTTGTTAGAGCAGTCCAACAGACCAAGACAGTTTCCTTCACTTCATTTCTTTGAAGAAGGTAAATGCTCACACAAGTCAAACATCATAACACTGGAAACTCAGTGATGCAGACCTCGCGGATCAGCTACAAGGTAAAGGGGGGAAATCTGCGGAAAATGAAGGGCCATGCGGAAGAAATGAAGCGTGGGCTTCAGGGCAGTTCAGAAAGGGAGGTAGGAAAGCCTGCTCTAGATGGTGGTCTACGATTCCAAGTAAAAAGGAAGGGCCAGTGTTTAGTGTAGCGGGTAAAGTTGCTGCCTAAAGTGCCAGCATCCCATATGGGCGCCGGTTCAAGTCCTGACTGCTCCACTTCCAATCCAGCTCTCTGCTATGGCTTAGGAAAGCAGTGGAAGCTGACCCAAGTCTCACCCACATGGGAGACCTGGAAGAAGCGCCTGGTTTCTGGCTTCTGATTGGCCCAGCTCCAGCCATTACAGCCATTTCGGGAGTGAACCAGCAGATGGAAGACGGAACTCTGCCTCTGCCTCTTTGTAATTCTGCCTTTCAAATAAATAAATAAATCTAAAAGCAAGTACTCATAATCCCAGAAGGTGCCTTTAGAGCTCTCTGATTATGCAATTGTAAAATGCAAGTGATTTGGCTGAAAAGACTCTTACACAACATCTCTGAGATTCAAATGGCATCCATGTCTCCTAACAAAGCCTCTAATTGAACTGTAATTTAGAAATGCAGTCCTGAAGAGAATTTTGGTTGCAGAATTGCAATTAGATGAATTTATTAAATGTTTTCTCTGATGTGGAGGAGTTCTTGGCTTGGATGTTATAGTCAGTATTCAGTAGTAACTCAGTAAATGTTTGAACAGCGGGAGAAAAGAGAACAACGGAGGGAAACGGGGAGGGAGAAAGCGAGTCATATTGTATGTGGATTATTTAGTAGACTTAATAAGGAACTTGTCGTTAGGTCTACTAAGAGAAAGGTATCTCTTTTTCTACATAAAAGAAAATGCTTGATAAAGAAAGCTAGTTGAAGAAAAAGTGTTTTTAATCTCTTAAGAGAACTAATCATTACAACTCCGTAAGTTTAGAAAATGATCCAATAGGTATAATTCATGAGTACGCATGGAATGTACTGAAACTTAGAATATTTTGATGCTTTGTATCTTTTATTAGTACATCTGTTATTCATCCCTCAAGTTAATATAAAGGTGTGAGATTCATTCAGCAACTTAAAATATAGAAAAAGGGTTATAGGAGTTTTTGAACTTGGTTGTATCAGAAGCATCTCATGAATTTTTGGGTTTGACTTTTTAAATAGAGGACTAATCCTTGGAGATTGTTTTTTTTTTTGTTTTTTTTTTTTTTTTTTTTTTTGACAGGCAGAGTGGACAGTGAGAGAGAGAGACAGAGAGAAAGGTCTTCCTTTGCCGTTGGTTCACCCTCCAATGGCCGCCGCGGCCGGCGCGCTGCGGCTGGCGCACCGCGCTGATCCGATGGCAGGAGCCAGGAGCCAGGTGCTTATCCTGGTCTCCCATGGGGTGCAGGGCCCAAGCACCTGGGCCATCCTCCACTGCACTCCCTGGCCACAGCAGAGGGCTGGCCTGGAAGAGGGGCAACCGGGACAGAATCCGGCGCCCCGACCGGGACTAGAACCCGGTGTGCCGGCGCCGCTAGGCGGAGGATTAGCCTAGTGAGCCGCGGCGCCGGCCTTGGAGATTGTTTTTTCTACTTCTCTGAAGTGAGGCTGGGCTAAATATCATTCAAGAATTCCGGCTTGGTTCTGGAAAACTGAGAATAACAAGGCCAGGAGTCAGTCACTCTGGCTTCCAGCACAGATTCTGGCATTTTCTTCTGAGTTCTTGAGCAATTGATTTAGCTATCCTCGTCCTCAGAATCTTCATCTTTTGGATGAGGGGATCGGACAATACCAGTGATGTTAAATAGGAATTTTGTGAGCAAGTGGTTGAGCAACTAAGTGGGAGCTCTAAACTAGCCATGGTGAGAACATGTCCACCGTGGAAATGGGTGAACAGTACGAATCCGCCTCCCCCACCCGCATCCCACTGGGTTACCAGCTTGTCCAAGGTGATTCTGTCTTTAAAGTCCCTTCAGATCTGAACGCTCTTTCCATCTGTGGTCTGTTGCTTCAGTACTGATCTTCTGTTAAAGACGTTCTGGGAGATTCAGCCTTCATTGTACATCACCTCCGTCTTCTAACTTCCCCCTAGAAATAGGAAAGGTAAGAAAAGGGACTTTTTTTTTTAATCTCTCAAAATAGTCATTTCAGTAGCATCTCCTTCTGCTGATTGAGCTGAAGACTGCAACAGTCCCGGAGGGCGATGCCTGCCTGGGAGACATGGTGTGGAGTTGCCTGAAAATGTGGAAGAGGCCCCTGTGTAGACCCTCTGGCATTTGAGGGGCAGAGGAGGGGTTGTTCTGTCTTTCGAATAACTGGATGTGAGAACTCTTTTCATCTTGGTTGTCTCAAGACTTGGTTCTACAAGTTCAAAGTTAGTCTTTCACTCAGTTTATCACACAGAAATGTTGACCCTGCAGGTACAGTATTGATTGGTGTAACGCTCACCCTTGAAAATATCGGAGCACTTCTCAGGGAAGAGGTGGCATTGAGGTGGGTTCAGATAAAGGAAGTGAGGAAAACGTATCAAAGCAGCCGAATCCACAGATTGGAACGCATAGAGTCTTGAAATGTTTAAGAAGAAGCATACATGGGCTGTATCAGCGCCACTGCCAAAATGACCCTGTGCGCTCTGAGTGGTTTTAAACCAGCCAGACGTCAGTCAGTTTTTACATCTCTGCTCACTATCATTTGCTCGTCTGTGAACTAATAGGAAAGGCTTCCTGGTGCAGCTGTTTTGAGGGTTAGAAGAGGTCAAGCAAGTGAGATTCCCTGGCCAGTGCTAGCGCATCTTCAGCTCCCAGTAAGTGCTGGTTGCTAGAAGCCAAAGGGGTGGATTGGGGCCAGGCTGTGACTGGTGTTCCATGTTAAGCTGAAGTGTTTAGACTCCGGACTGTAAGTTAAGGAGACTGTCAGGAGTTTGCTGGGATTAGTTGTGCACCTGTATATTATCAGGAAGAAAGACGGTCACAGGCCAGATAAGTTAACAAGCCTTCCCAGATGGGTAAAGGAGTTACGAAATAATGCCATCTCGCAGAACAGTGTTTCCAGAACTGTGCAGTGGGACCTGGTGATGACTGAGAGAACTCTAGGTAGTTAACTAACGCTGTTAAATATCCTTGGCTCTCTCTTTGGTAGAGGGATGGATAGAAGGATGGTCATGTGAGAAAGGAAACAGCCGCTGCTAACTGCTGATATTTAGGTAATGAATACAGGAGTGTTTACCCTTCAGTGTTTTGTTTGTTTTTTGTTTTTCAATTTCTCTGTATCTTTGAGACTTTCTACAATATGTTACTGGAAAACAAGTGGGTCAGCTCTGTGGCGTAGCGGGTAATGCCACCACCTGCAGCGCCAGCATCCCATATGGACACCAGTTCAAGTCCTGATCTGGCTCTCTGCAATAGCCTGGGAAAGCAGTAGAAGCACCCACATGGGAGACATGGAAGAAGCTCCTGGCTCCTGGCTTTGGATCAGCACATCTCTGGCCATCATGGCCATCTGGCAGTGAACCAACGGATGGAAGATCTCTCTCTCTCTCTCTCTCTCTCTCTCTGCCTCTCTGCCCCTTCCTCTCTGTAACTCTGCTTTCAAATAAATAAGTAAATCTTTGAAAAAAAAAAAGAAAATAATTAGAAGTTTATTCCCTCCTCAGTTGTTTAATTCTTGAAATTCAGCAGTCTTTTAGTGCTAATATGATTTAGCAGTTTGGATCTGAGCCAGAAATAGGACATATCTAACTAGAATTTAATAAGTGTATTTTTATTTATTTTATTCAGTTTATGTAAATTGATACTTTTTTCTTATTGATCTTATTTTCCAAATAATGCTATTAATTTTTAATATTCAGTAAATAAAAGGCAGATTGTGCATTAGATAGAGTGACCAGAAAGGAAAAAGCCAGAGAGCTATTCACAGGACGTCTATAGGAAGAGAGGTTACTGAAGAAACAACAGTAAGTGACCTGGGAGCCAGCGTTGTGGCTCATCAGGTTAGGCTGCCTGCTGTGGCACCAGCACCCTAGGTGAGCTCTGGTTCGAGTCCCGGCTGTTCAACTTCTGATCCAGATCTCTGCTAGTGCTCCTGTGAAAGCAGTGGAAAATGTCCAAAGTAGTTTTCCTCTGCCACCCATGTAGGAGACCGGAGTGGAGTTCCAGGCTCCTTGCTTCAGCCTGGCCAAGCCTCAGTGGTTGCCATTTGAGGAGTGAACCAGTGGATGGAAGATCACTCTCTTTCTCTCCTCCCTTTTTCTATGTACTCTGTCTTTCACGGAAATAAACAAATCTTAAAATTAAAAAACAGTGGCCTAATTTTTCCATAAATTAAATTGTTGACCCCCGTTCTTTGTAGGGCTGCAGAATGAAAATAGATTTTTTTGATTCATTTTTTTATTCATTTATTTTTACAATTTATTTACTTATTCATTTGAAAGACAGGGCAAAGGAGAGGGGAGAGACAGAGAAAGCTCTTCCATCCATCTTCTGGTTCATTCCCCAAACAGCTGCAATAGCCAGAGAAAGGCCACATTGAATCCAAGAACCAGAAACCCCATGTGGATATTCCACCTGCTGCCTTCCCAGTTTGATTAGCTGGATTGGATGTGGGGCAGCTGGAACTTGAACCCACACTCCAATATGAGATGCCATTGTCATAACAGTGGCTTACAGTTCGCCAGTGTTTCAGCTTTTAAACTTCCTGTGGCCATCGTTAAGCTGCCGCATGTTAAATCACCTGTCTCCATGGTCAGACTTTCCTCAAAAACCTATGAAAGCTAAGATCCAAGGGAAAACTTACTGCTTTTCTAGTGCTTAGATGTGGGCTTCGTTATTGCTTTTGGAAGACATTGATATATTCCCAGCAGGTGGGGGGTGAGGGAACATGCTGAAGCATGCTTTACCCCGACATTACTCAGCATGGTTTACCAAAGCAGGCCTGGCTGTAGATTGGACTTCAATCTCTCCATTAAACTTTTTTTAAATAAAATTTTTTTATTCTTAGAATTTAGACAATACCATAAAGAACATCATTTCTACAAAGTAAATGTACAGTGATGTGTTTCTCTAAAAACACAAAAGCAAGAAATGTTCACCACGTTAGTGTCTTTGTGTCCCTCAGCCTGTGTGTTGGTCGGTCATTACTACATTAGTGAAATTTCAGGTCTTTTTTCTACCAGAATCAGCAATCAGCAGCGACACAGACTCCCAGCCGGCTCGATTAGAGCCTTCCCACTAAAAGAAAAAGTTTTTTTTTTTTTTTTCTTCCCTGAACATGATGCAGAATGCTCGTGAAGAGCCTCAGCAGCTTAAAAGTACAGTCAGGCCTTTGTAGCCATGAATTCCACATCTATGGGTTCATTCTTTTTTTTTTTTTTTTTTTGGACAGGCAGAGTGGACAGTGAGAGAGAGAGAGACAGAGAGAAAGGTCTTCCTTTTGCCATTGGTTCACCCTCCAATGGCCACCGCGGCCGGCGCATCACGCTGATCCAAAGCCAGGAGCCAGGTGCTTCTCCTGGTCTCCCATGGGGTGCAGGGCCCAAGCACTTGGGCCATCCTCCACTGCACTCCCAGGCCATAGCAGAGAGCTGGCCTGGAAGAGGGGCAACCAGGACCCAACTGGGACTAGAACCCGGTGTGCCAGCGCCGCAGGCGGATGATTAGCCTAGTGAGCTGTGGCACCGGCCCACATCTATGGGTTCAACCAATTTAGGATTGCAAATACTCTTTAAAAAATGACATCTGTGCTGAATATGTAAAAACTTTTTTCTTGTAGTTATTCCTAAACAATACAGTATAACAGCTGTTTACATAGCATTTCCTTTGTTTTATTTTATTTTTTAAATTTATTTATTTGAAAGGCAGAGTTACAGAGAGGGAGAGGCAGAGAGAGAGACAGAGATAGAGACAGAGAGAGAGGTCTTCCATCTACTGGTTCACTCCCCTAGATGGCCACAATTGCTGGAGCTATGCTAATCTGAAGTCAGGAGCTTTTTCCTGGTCTCCCACACGGGTGCAAGGGGCCTGAGGACTTGGGCTGTCTTCTGCTGCTTTCCCAGGCCGTAGCAGAGAGCTGGATCAGAAGCAGAGCAAGTGGGACCTGATCTGGTACCCATATGGGATGCTGGCACTGCAGGCGGTGGCTTTACCCACTATGCCATGGCGCCGGCCTCAGAAATATGTTCTAATATAAGTTGTAGGTTATAGAAGTAATGGTTAAGCTCCTCCTGGAGCTGAGATCCTAGTATTCAGATGACGAAGGGAAGCCTTTGGATACTTTATTCGACCCATCTGGGCAGGTGATGCTCTTGCCATAGGGTTTAGACCAGTCCTGGGCAAGTGGTGATTGCATTTCTCCCTGGAGTGGAATTGAAAACCTGAAAGACAACTTTGGAGAACATCGCATGCTTTTAGGGCCTGGAAAGAGAAATAAGTCACAATCAAGACTTACTTTAAGGTTTATTTTGGGGCCAGCATTGTAGCGTAGCAGAGTAAGTCTCCAATTGCCCTGTTGGCATCCCATATGGACCCAGCTGTTCCACTTCCAGTCGAGCTCCCTGCTAATGCACCTGGGAAAACAGTGGGAGATGACCCAAGTGCTTAGGCTCCTGCACACACCTAGGAGACCCAGGAGAGGCTCTGGACTCCTAGCTTCAACTTGGCCCAGCCCTGGCCATTGGGGATTGAACCAGCAGATGGAAGATCACTCTCTTTCTGTCTTTCCTCCATTCTCTGTAACTTTACCTTTCAAATAAATCTTTTTAAACCCTGTAACAGCCAAGGCTGTGCCACCAGGACAGAACTCATTCCAGGTCTCCCCCTTGAGTGGCAGGACCTCAAGTAGTTGAGCCATCATCTGCTGCCTCCCAGGACATGCATTAACATGGTGCTGGATCAGAAGCTATGGAGCCGAAGACAAACCAGGCACTCTGAGATGGGGTGCCGGTGTCCCAAATGTCGTGTTAACTGCTGCGCCAAATGCGCTCCCTCAGTCAGGACTCCTGAGCTGCTCAGGGCATTAGCCAGTGACAGCAGTATTCCGTAAAATGAATGTGTAGTAATTTATTACCAAGTCCATATGGGTATATATTATATTGTACATTGTTTCCCAGTTTTTTTTCTTAAACTTCATAAACTATGTGTCTGTGAAGTTTGGTGTGTATTTCTGATCAATCATTGTACATAAAATTGCAAAAACTATGAATAACTGTTTTCTACTTTTTAAAAAAATATTGTTTGAGGATTTTTCTTTCTTTTCCAATGTTGATTTGGAATATAGTTCATTAATGACCCAGTATTCCCATGGTGGAAGTCCAGTTTCCTGCCAGGTATCTTCCTCCTGTTGGATCTCTTTCTGCTCTTGCCAAATGCAAGCTAAGCTGCTCCCTCCAGCCCAGCACACCTCCCCTCTCACCTGCCCGGCCTTTTATGAGCACATTCACAACAGGGGCTTACAGATTTTTGTTGCTAACTCTTTAATCCAGGGTTGCCATGTAATCATTGTACCTTGAGTACTGAAAAGATGGTGGGGAGAGAAAAAGCCCACTCCTGCATACTTCCAGAATATTCTCTGTTATATGCAAACAGTTGCTTTGTTGTAATGACTTGATAATATTTGCTCTCATTGTTGGGGTTCACTTTAAAGTGAGTTTTGTGTTTAATTGTAGTAGTTTCTGGTACTTACAGTATTATTACTTTTGGGAAATGTGGTGGAAATCTTAAAAATGAGCACATAAAGTGTTTTTTTTTTTAATTAACTCAATTTTATTGACCTTGAAGTTTAGCATGTTTTAGCCAGTTGAAAGCGATTCATGTTAACATCCAAGTTGTAAGAATACAGATTAAATAAAACTAGTGAACCGAAGAAGTCTATTTTCATTAGCTAATTGTTAGTGATGAATGTTTTATAACCAATTTAAGAAACTAATCTTAATCTTTTCACTTTATCCATGTTCTTCCTCAAACATAGGTGATTATTTTAAAATTTGCATCTCATAAAGAACTGCATTAATGGAAGTATGCAATTAATAGATAGCTGGGTTTTAAGAACTCAAATTTGAAAATAGTAAGGAGGGGGCTGGCATTGTGGCTTAGCCTGCTAAGCCACAAATGGTGACACCCACATCCCTTATGAGAATGCCTGGTTCAAGTCCTGGCTGCTCTTCTTCTGATCCAGCTTCCTGCTGATGTGCCTAGAAAGGCAGGCAAAAGATGGCCCACGTGTTTAGGTCCCTGCCACATATGTAGGAGACACAGATAGAGCTCTGGGCTTCTGGCTTTTGCTTGGCCCAGGCCTGCCTATTGTGACCATTTGGGGAGTGGTGAACAAACTGATAGAGGATCTGTCTGTCATTCTACCTTTCAAATAAAAGAAAGCATTTTTTAAAAATAATTGGGGTGAGTAGTGATTTTTTTTTCAGTTATATTTTCTTTTGAAAATGAATCGCCTTTTGATGACCAACACATCTTGAGTATCTGGCATTGTTTTGCCTTAAAAGTACCTCACTGGACTGGCATCGTGGTGTATTGGGTACAGCCTCCACTGATGATACTGGTATTCCCCTCAGCATAGGTTCATGTCTGAGCTGCTCCACTTCTGATACAGCTCCCTGATCATGGCCTAGGGAAAGCAGCAGAAGATGGCCCAAGTGATTGGGCCCCTGCCACCTACATGGGAGACCCAGATGAAGCTCCTGGCTGTTATCTCCTCCTGGCCCAGGCCTGGCTGCTCTGGTCATCTGAGGATGGATAATCTCTCTCTCTCTCTCTCTCTCTCTCTCTCTCTCTCTCTGTGTGTGTGTGTGTGTGTGTGTGTGTGTGTGTCTGTCTGTCTGTCTCTCTCTCTGTAACTTTGACTTTCAAATAAGTAAATCTTTAGGGGAAAAAAAGGACCTGTATATATGTAGTTACTGAATGAATCTGTTATGTAAGTGTGTGAGTCTTATAATAAGACGAGGATGTACTTTTTGAGCATGTATTTTTGTCCGCTTGGAGAATGGGAAATGATTAATTACAGGGCAGTATTTCTTGTCAAGTTGTGAATAAATATGTTTAGCATTAGTGTAGCTGTATATGAAAAAGAAAGCCATACTGCTTGCCAAGCAGTTGATGAAAAGAAGCATTCGATTCATCCCAAAGTCTCTGTGGGAAAGAACTTTACATTTATGTGGGTTGGCATTTAGTAATTCAATCTCCTTAAACATTTGAATTAGGCGGAGGGCCACCCAAAGCCTTTGCTGTCATGTGGAAAAGGCTTTTAACAAGGAGTATGCACAAAACTGTAGGAAAGGCACTGTCATCTTCACAGGGGCCTTAAATGTAGAGCAGCTTACATGAATAGCAGCTGACAAGTGTGCTCCAACATAGCTTCAAAGATTCTAACTCAGTGTCCTGGGCTGGGAACCCAGCATGTGCGTGTGTAACTAGCTCTAGGCTGTTGCTGGTCTGGATACCATACCTGGGATCCAATGTACCAGTGAATTCTGCTGTGTTTGGGACAACATGGTTGTGTGTTTCTTTTTTCTTTTTTTTTAATCACACATTTTTAATTTTTTTTAAGATTTTATTTGTTTATTTGAAAGGTAGAGTTACAGACCATTAGAAGGAGAGACAGAGAGAAAGGTCTTCCTTCTGTTGGTTCACTCCCCAGGTGGCTGCAACGGTCAGAGCTGCACCAATCCGAAGCCAGGAGCCAGGAACTTCCTCCTGGTCTCCCACGTGGGTGCAGGGGCCCAAGCACCTGGGCCATCCTCCACTGCTATCCCAGGCCACAGCAGAGAGCCGGATTGGAAGAGGAGCAGCCGGGACTAGAACCAACGCCCATATGGGATGCTGGCGCCGCAGGCATCGGATTAACCCACTGCACCACGGTGCTGGCCCCAATCACACCATTTTTTAAAGGACTCTGATTTGACAGATATTTTAGATATTGTAGAATCAGATATGTTGGGTAATGGTGACCACAGTATTTTTATTTATGATTTGGAAAGGGGGACAGATAAAAAATCAGTATGTTCGTCCCTTGATTTCTCTTTGAAAACAGAGGAAGCCCTTCTGAAAGTTACTTTTCTAGATTTCTTCCCTGCCCTCTCCTTTCTTCACAGCCAGTGAACTGAAGTGGTTGAGAGCTTGAACTCCAGCTCTGCAGCTGTGTCATTTATGCAGATACTTTATGTGTTAGTTATATAATGCTCTGTAAGAGCCCACCCTAGAATGCAGCAGTTTGAAACAACACTTACCATCAGTTAGATCTGCCAAGGCTCAGGACAGGAGTAGCTTAGCTGGGTGGTTCTGTCTCCAGATCGCTTATGAGGTTATGGTTAAGCTGCTGATGGGGTTTGCGGTCTCTGAAGTGTTTGGAGTACACATTTTGAAAGTCACACATGTGTATGTGCAGGAGGCTGTAATTCCTTGCCTGGAGGTCCTTTCCACACAGCTACTTATTAGGACATGACAAGAGACTACACTCAGTACAGAAGCCAGGCTTTGGATGGCCTAATCTCAAGGAGATAATACATCCCTTTGCATTTCCTTTTCAGCGGGAATGAGTTGCTAAACCCAATTCATACTCCAACGCAGAAGTTAAGTCCCATGACTTGAGAAACATTCCAGTGTATTAGCATCAGTTTATCACTAAAATGAGAAATGAGATTTTATAGGGGCTCATTAGTGGTAGCCATTAAGTTAATTATGATGGTTTTTCACTTTTTTTTTTTTTTTAAGATTGATTTATTTATTTGAAAGGCAGAGTTACAGAGAAGAGGAGAGACAGAGATTTTCTGTTGACTGGTTCACTTCCTAAATGGCTGCAACAACCAAGACTAAGCCAGGCTGAAGCAAGGAGCCAGGAGTTCTTCTGGATTTCCCACAGGGGTGCAGGGACTCAGGGACTCAAGCCGTATTCTGCTGCTTTCCCAAGCACATTAGCAGGAAGCCGGATTGGAAGTGGAGCAGCCAGGACTTGAACCAGTGTCCTTGTGGGATGCTAGCACAACAGGCCATTGCTTAACCCACTGTGCCACAGCACCTGCCCCTAGTCTTTCATCTTGATCATTATTATACCTTCAGAACTTTACACTCAAATTTCCCATTGCATGAAACTCTGTCGACCAAAATGCATGTTTTATAATCTGTCCCATATTTTATAAAAGCCCCTTATTTGTTTTGTTTTGTTGTTAATGAAGGAAAGGTATCCTGGTAATAAAACCGGACTCTGGAGGTTGGCATTTGGTGCAGCAGATAAGACGCCTCTTGGGGTGCCTGTGTCCCGTATCAGAGTACCTGGTTCAGAGTCCCAGCTCTTGTTTTTGATTTCGGCTTCCTGCTGATGCAGATGCTGGGAGACAGCAGGTGATGGCTAAGGTTCTCTCGCTACCGACTTTGGAGACCCTGGTTCCAGGCTCCTGACTTTGGCCTGGCCCAACCCCAGCTGTTGCTGGCATTTGTGGAGTAAACCAATGGATAGAAAAGATTCTCTCTCTCAAATGTAAATAATTGAGGGCTCCTAAAAAATTGAGGACTATTCTGTTTATGAGTGAAAACATCGGTCATCATGTATTATCGAATAGGACCCTGCAACTATTCCAAGAATAAGCTGGGCTAATCCCTCTAACCCTCAAGGACAGTGTTTATATCAGGTACTTTTAAAAAAAATCATCACAGCATTTGGCCTTATAAACCATCTATTTTGTCTTTTCAAGAATACCAACATTTTGAATGCAAGATGATGTTGATCAGAGGACATTATTTGTAGGCAGCAGCTTCTGAATGATTGATCCCCATCTCCTGGTGATCAAACTCTTGTGTAGTTCCCTCTCCCTTTGCCTGCAGGGTTAGATGCAGTGTCCCCTTCTAACAAGCGGTAATCGAAGGTTAGGTTCTAAGAGATCGCAGCTTCTGTCTTGGGATCTGCTGCTCGCTCACTCGCTCGCTCTCTCTCACTCAGATTATTTATTTGAAAGACAAAAGTTACAGAGTTACAGAGAAAGAGAGAGAGAGAGAGAGAGAAGGAGGGACAGAGAGAGGGATCTTCCACTCACTGGTTCACTCCCCAAATGGTCACAAAGACCGGGGCTGGTCCAGGCTGAAGCCAGGAGCTTCTTCCAGATCTCCCGAGTGGGTGAGGGGCCCAGGAACTTGGACCATCTTCTGCTGCCTTCCCAGGCTCACTAGCAGGGAGCTGAATCAGAAGTGGAGCAGTAACTCAAATTGACACCCGTATGGGATGTAGGTGCTGCAGGCTGTGGCTTAACCTGCTGTACCACAGTGCCGGCCACTTGATCTCTGTTTTCCTGCACAAAGGTGGTTTTTTTTGTTGTTGTTGTTTTTTGTTTTTGTTTTTGTTTTTGTTTTTGTTTTTGTTTTTCCAGTTACACTTGTTATTAATCTTCCCTTCATCCCTAGAAAGGTATTGAAAGCAACTATGTAAGGTAATGATGCCCTGTGTTTTCAAATGTTAGTACTGTGTTTGGCTGTTCCTTATTGAGATTATCTACCAGGGGATTTCAAAACATTTGTGTGAAATATAATTAAAAGATAGCTTATTTTTCTGCCAAACATTTTTTTAAGTCCAGACATGATTTTTATAATCTGCATTTTCCGTGAACTTTTTGAAGATCCCCTTTTATTATTTTACCACTGAGAAATACTTAAAGGGAAAAAGTGGAAAAAAGAAGAAAAAGAAAAAGGGCATGGTATATGTAGGTGTTTAGAAGTGTGTAGCATTTGAGAGCTGTTTGATTTTCAGTAAGAATTGTGATTTGTTCCTTTGTAATTAGATAACTTCCAAGAAAATATGTGACTTGGGTTCAAGATTACATATGTAGCATTTAAAATTTTTATAGCAGTCATCATTCCTTGCAACTTTTTTGAAAAATTGAAATTTTTGTACAAAACACTGGGAAGCTTTTTACCCAGAACTTGCAAATGAAAAGTACCTTGTAATTGCATAGTAGTGGTATCAATGGTGGTTTTGTGATGTTTTAGTAAGAGTCCTAACGTAGTTGAGAGGACACACTGCACTAGCACATCACTGCTATTTTGTTCTCCCCAAATGCAGATCCTTCCTTCTGTGTCGATCTTTGGATTGTTGGGGGGGTAGGATCTTTGTCGGTGCTATTCGTTGATCCTTTGCTGTCTGCCCTTCTCAGTGATGGTTTCCCCTCTGTTCCAGTCCATTGTCTAGCATGCTTGCACTTCTCATGACACCTGATTCCACCTCCTTAGTGGGGCTCTTCTTTGGGGTCAGCTGTGGGCCGCGCTGCTTTGGGTGCCAGCAGAAGGCTGGTGAGCTGCTGCTGATTGACATTGTTTGGGACCAGCTTGTTTTTCTCCTGCAAGAATTGAAACAAATGAAGGTTTTGTTTATTTTCCTGTTCATTTGTTATTAGTGCAGTAGCTTTGTGTCACAAAAATTAAGTTTTACTTTTTTCCTACATTTGAACTCTTGTTCTTAAAATTACCTGAAATACTTCACTGAGATTTAAGTACATTACCTGTCTTTATTATGATGCTCACAACTCAGGTTTGCGTTTGTGTTTCTCTCTCTCTCTCTCTCTCTCTCTCTCTCTCCATGTACACGTACATACACATATTTTCCTTTCGGAATTGGTCAGACTAAATGGAATAGTCTCCCAAGTACCAGATTTACTACTAGAACATATGCATCTCTTCTGACAGCAAATACAATTTCAAGGCCACTTTTGGGAGATGCTATTTTTCATACACTTGGGTTACAGATGGTATTAATAGAGCCTCAGTCTAAAATTCAAGAGGAAACAAATGCTAAACTATATTAAATGGTTAGTGTAAGTTCCATTTGGCCGCCTGTGTATTTGTCTGTAAGCAAGGTTATTTAAGTAAAGCAATCATAATGGAGAAGAATGTGCAGCATTCTCTTGTTTGTTCTTGGTTATTTTAAAGAAAAATTGTTTACTTTTCAGACCTGTTTTCTTTTTAAAAAATCACTTCATCAGAGCATGTTTACTTTGACTTGATTTTCTATTTTTGCAAATTAGAATCGCATATGTGTAACACTGGGCCAAAAGAATGTATATTCTTGTTGATCTATAAGATGATGCATGCAGTCTCCCCACTGATTCTTAAGAGCTGCTGTAATTTGAGTTGTACAGTAATTTTGCATTTTCATTTTCTCTGACTTAACTGATGTTTATAAATAAAGGCCACAACTTGCTTTAATAATAAAAACCCATTATCGCTGTATGGTGGAGATAACATATGATCATTACTACCGTTAGCAACTGCTTGTGTTAATAATACATATTTTCTGCTTCATCCCAGAGCAACCTGCATTCGATGCAGAAGATTGGGGTACATAGCCTTTGAAGCTTATGATCAGAATGTTTCGTTCAAAAGGAAAATAATTATTGAAAGATCCTAGAAGTGCATTGTTTGAGTCTAAATCAGTATACAAGGAGCAGGCTGTTCTCCTGCAAGTGCTCTTGTGGTTTACTGAGAATTAGAACGGTGACTCCTTGTCAGCTATAGCTGCATCACCCTGTGGAAATGAGCTACTACTGTAGTTCAACCTCACAAGCAAACATGGCGGAAAGCAAGTTGAGTGTGATAGGATATACCTAAAGTCTTCCCGTTTTAAAAAACATTTATTGCTTCATTTATCTTCATTTTCTTTGAAAGTTAGGGAGAGATCTTCTGCTTGCAAACTACTCCCCAAATGCACACAGTGGCAAGGAGTGGGCCCAGCCTGGAGCCAGGAGCCCAGAACTCAGTCCAGTTCTCCCACACGGTTGGCAGGGTAGTACCTGAGCCACCACCTGCTGCCTTCCCTGATGCGTATTTGCAGGAGTCAGGTTCCAGAAGCTAGGGGCCAGGGCTTGAGCCAGGCTCTCCTATACAAAATAGCGTTGTTCCAAGCGAATCTTAGCCGCTGTGCCACATCCTGGCCTCAGCCTAGAGCCTGTTCTGCTTCACTCAGAAATACAAGTAAACTATGCACAGATTTATAGATAGATCGATCGATTACTTCTAAAAGACCAACCTAACAGCTGACAAGACCTAGAAAGTGTCCTAGCCCCTCCTGGATATACTTCTCTTGCCCTCTGATGTGGAATGAAAATAGGAAAGAAAGGAACCCTGCATGCATTCCCATGTATATTCACACACAAAAACGAACTATAAAGGAAATGAATTTTAAAAATGAGACATTGGCTTTGTGTTCAGACTTGACCATCATCTGCTCCTCTCCCTCACCATTATAGCATATCACCACTGGCCTTCCTCCTCTCCCAACCCATGAGTTGAAAAATAACTTAAACACCTCTTTCTGTTAGGTACCCTATACATAATTTTAATTTGAGCTTATTTTAGCTCATCTCAGTTCATGATTCTGTAAGGCAGCAACAAATATCGTAATCCTTTTTGTGTATGTGTACTATTTTTGCTTTTCAAAGGGATTTCTAACTATCATTGCATTTGCTGTGCATGCACATATAGCAATTACTTGCACTTTAATGGTTTGGGATTTCAAGATCAGTGCTCCTGAGACCCATTCCTTCTCACGTACTTCGTCAACCTCGAGATCTGTGTGGTAGCCTCTCAGATTTGTCCTCAGGTTCAATTAGGCAAGCTTCCCATAGGGATAGGAAGCTTTTTCATTACGGTTTCTTCATATGAGCAAAAATTAAGCAAATTATCAAACTGGCAAGTAGACAGTTAACCAGGTATGTTTTATAGATAAGACTTAGCTAAGCATATATGTGTACCCTTTTTTTTCTAAGTCCTGTACCTCTCCCCCTGGCTAATGTGACCTTGTTTAGTCTTCAGACCTGAAATTTAATTCACTCAATCTCTGGGTTTATTATTAATTTCCTTGGGTATTTGAGCAGTTTGCTTAATCAGCTAATGTGGTAGATTCTCCTTGCCCCACCACTTAGTTGCCACCTCATTTCTGAGTTCTCCTTGGGAAGAAATAGCCTTTCCTCCTCACACAGCAACTCAAGGAAAAAAGAGAGATTCCTGAGCCAGGTGAACCTGGGGCCCTCTAATACTCTGATATGACTAGAAAGGATACTCCCCCCTCCACACTAACCCCTGTCTCCTTGTTAGTGAGTGGGCATCACAACTCCCATCTGAAATTTTACTGGAATAAAATTGGTCTTTTCAGCCCATTTCAAGCATATAGTAGGTCACAATTGATAAATGAAATGGGAAATTAAACTTCAATTAGCGTTCAAGCTAAGATTTTTTTTTTTTAAGATTTATTTATTTGTTTATTTGAAAGCCAACTACAGAGCAAAGGAAGCACAGGGAGATCTTCCACATGCTGGTTCACCTCCTTCCTCCCCCGCCCCAGGGGGCGGAGACAGCCAGAGCTGGGCAAGGCCTAAGTCAGGAGGTTCTTCCAGGTCTCCTGCAGGGATGCAGGGAGCCTAAGCACTTGGGCCATCTTCTGCTGCTTTTCCCAGACCATTAGCAGGAAGCTAGATTGGAAGTGGAGCAGCTGGTACACAAACCAGTGCCTACATGGGATGCTGGTGTCACAGGTAACTTCACCTGCTACGCCACAATACCAGTCCCTCAAGCTAAGTATTTTTTTTTTAATATCGGGAGCATAGTAATTCTTCCCACCACCACTACCCCGCCCTGTCCTCTCACCCAC
The DNA here is from genome assembly GCF_964237555.1 of Oryctolagus cuniculus. NCBI lineage: Eukaryota > Metazoa > Chordata > Mammalia > Lagomorpha > Leporidae > Oryctolagus > Oryctolagus cuniculus. The sequence goes on from NC_091441.1 coordinate 82,127,288, forward strand.
TCCCCTTGCCCCTTTCTCCCTGTCTCCTCTTTGGTTCAAGAAAGGAAGGAAGGAAGAAGGGAGGGAGAGAGGGAAGAATAAAAAAAACTAAGAGAACTGTTCTCAGCAGTCTAAACAAGGGCTGTTCTTTGTTATTGCTTCTCAAAAGTGTTTTTGCTTCCCCCCCTTCCCTTCCTTCCTCCCCCTTCTTTCCTTTTTGAAACTTAATTGTATTTAAAGAAGAACCCAAGGCTGATACATCTTTTGTGAGCTCTTAGACTCCACTGTAACTTATGAGACATAATAATATCCTCCTTTTAATACACTAAAAGGAAGTGGTTTCCAGCTAAGTATTTTAAAACTCACGTAGTTGGGTTTGGGGAAGCTATGTGAAGTACTTTTACTTGGAAGTGAACTTTAGGATTTTTAGTACAGTGATAAAGGTTTTTTTTTTTTAACTTATTTAATAAATATAAATTTCCAAAGTACAGCTTTTGGATTACAGTGGCCTTCTCACCCCCCATAATTTCCCTCCCACCCGCAACTCTCCCATCCCCCGCTCCCTCTCCCATCCCATTCACATCAAGATTTATTTTCAATTATCTTTATATACAGAAGATCAATTTAGTGTATATTAAGTAAAGATTTCAACAGTTTGCACTCACACGGAAACACAAAGTGTAAAAAGTACTGTTTGATTACTAATGTGTTGTACTATGTGAATCAGTGATAAAGGTTTTTTGAACTTTTACTAAGGAAAATGGCTAGTAACTATTTCCACCTCCCATCCCTACTTCCGTTCCAAAGTACAGCAAAGAAGACAGACAATAGGATGGACTGAGTCTCTCCTAACTTAGGGTAAAAGGGTCCAACATAACAGGATTCCATCTCAGTTTTATTTTCTTACCTAGTTGAAGGATTTTAAGAAGCTAAGAAAACTCAGAAGACTTGACTCATTCCTCAGTTTAATTCATTTCTTTTGTCCAGAAGGTGAAGCTGCCTAGCCTAGCCTGGGCTATTGTGGGCATTTGGGGAATGAACCAGTAGGTGTTAGATCTGTTTGTCTTTCTGGCTCACTTGCTGACTGTCTCTCTCTTTTGTTCTGCCTTTCAAAGAAATAAATATTTGAAAACAACCGCAGCCTCTAAGTTTCATGTAGTAGGAAGGATCTTCTGGGTCAGGGTATTACAAAAGTAACGAAGGGTCTTGTTCTGCCCTCAGGAAATTTAGATGCTGGGAGATACCTATGTCATGTGCTCACTGGACAGCTCTGTTTATATGTGTGTGTATTCCAGTGGGGGAACCAAAGGGATATAACAGACAAGATGATGAAGTGAGGTGGCATGATGTAAAACCAGAGGCTTAGAACCTAGTGTATGTGTTTGTGAGGGGTACTTACGCCTAGAGAGAACATGAGAAGAAACTGTAATGAAGCTTTCAGGCAGGACTTGAGGGTGTAGAGAGGAGGGAAACTCCAGACATGAGAGAGGGCATGAGATGTAAAAATAAGTAACAGATCTGGAATGGATGAGCAGTATTGCACAGCTGGCACCTCCACCACCGACCACAGAAAGTTTCCTTTGCTTCACGGCTCTTTGTCCAGCATTTCACCACTGCGTTTGAGCTCGCCTCTCCAGGCCTTGGTGGACATCAGTGAGTGTTATCGACTAGAGGGCTGTCCTCGGCAATGCTGGTCCAGCATTTACCAAGACCCGTGCTGCCCAGAAAGAATTCCCAGGCTAGCACGCAGTAACCAGTTACCAGCTGCTTTTTTCTTGTAACACAGATTCTAAAAACCAGCAAAACAGTGCCCAGTTACACACTGTTGCTGGATTTGAAAGTGAGGTAATGAGCACCCCCACCCTGCCCCAGTTGGATTTCCATTGTTAAATCTGGCCCCTGCTATACACACCTTTGACACCTGACAAGTGCAGTTAGAACAAGGGGAATCTGAGCACACCATCCATCATTTCCTTCCTGCTGTTCTTCAACTGCTTTGCCTCGGTACCACCCAGGGAGAGCACCATGGTCTCCAGGGTCCTGTGGAGCCACCAGTGGCTGTTTGTGTTTTATTACAGTTTGATAGTTGAACGGACTTTCCTACCAACTAATGTGATCAACTAGGTGGGAAAAGCCTGCATTAGTTCTGGAATATAATGTGTCCCTAAAAGCAGGGTTGCCTGATAGCTTCCTTGGTAACAGCGCACTTCTGATACCAGCCTTTGTGTCTGTGAACAGTAAAGAAAGTCTTGAGATGGTGACCTGGTTTCTATTGTTAAGTCCCTTAACAAGGGCCTCTCCTCCTTGGAGTTATTTTAAAACCTGATCTCACAATAGATTCTGTTTCACATGTGAATCATTGGGCTACTTTTAAAGGAAATAGTTTTTGCTAAAAAGAGAAGCTCAATAACATGAAACAGGTATCTGTGGTTATTTTACATGAGTAGAGCCATCACTGGTAATCACAGTCTTGTTTAGAGAAAAACTATCCTGCATGTCATTTTATTATTTTTGTGTAATTGAAGTAGGCAAAGAATGCTTGGTCACATGCATGTCACCTGTTTTCATTAGCAGAAGTGAATGTGTAGTTATTAAGAAGTCAGCAGGAATCAAGTATTTGTAAATGAGATGTCTTGTTGTTGGAAAAAATTGTTTCCTTAAGTATTAAATATTTCCTTCAGAATCTTAGTGTTGTAATGCTGTGGGTTTTTTTTTCCTCTCTTTTACTAAGCAAATTCTTTTCCTTAGATAATGCAAGAGTGAATTTCAGGTAAGTCATTATTCACAAACAAATGGAGGTTGAAATGAGGCATTGTATCTGTTTTTCAGGGGCATTGTTAGTATTCTGAGTAGTAATCAGAGCCCTCTTTCAGCCAGCACCTCCTTCCTAGATTGAATGTTTCGTTTGCTCACAAATTTTTTTTGGTAATTGTGCAGATCAGCCTTTTGGACCCTAGAGTGTTCCTTTGACATTGGTTTTTGTGCGTAATGCAATCCTAGTGATTATAGGAGTTTTTTACTACTTATTTGGTTACTTGTTTTGCTAATTTTTTAGCCTAAGCAAAAGTAAGCATTTTGAAATACTAAAACTTGGCAATCCTCTGTTTTGGCCTGAGCTCCTAAAGTAGAACTCTGTCAGCTTCTCCGTTGTTCTTACCCTGGAGAGCCTTATCTTCCTCAAAGATGTTAAGTGAGACACTTGGTCAGTGTGGTGTGTTTTGGATTGTGGCAAAGCAGAATGTTTCTGAGTTAGAATTCCTCTCCCACTGTACACTGAGCTTCTTTTGGGCTTGTAGTAACGTGTTTATAGGCCTTGATTTGAGACTAAATTTCTTTTATGTTAGCTTGCTAGAAATTGTGGTTTTCCTGATATTAAGTAGTAATGTACTATCCAGGCAAGGTTTACTTTATTTCCCTGTTAGGGTTCTCCAGAGACACAGAGTGAGGAGGAGATAGAAGGAGATTGATTAGAAGGTATTGACTTACTCAGTTACCCAGACTGAGAAGCCCATGATCTGCCATCTGCAGGCGGGGAGGTCAGGAAGGCTAGTGGTGTAGTTTGAAGGTCCACGGACCCAAGAACCAGGAGTGCCAAGGTCAGCAGACAGATGTCCCAACCAAACAGTCAGACAGACAGAGAGAGAGAGAGACGGAAGGAAAGAGAGAGAGAGACAGGGGGCCAGTCTTTCCTTTTTTTTTTTTTTTTTTTTCCTGTTCTTCAGAGGCCCCGGTGATTCCTACCATGTTTTACCAAAAGTTCTGGCATCCTGTAACCTAGTGAGGTTGACACACCAAATTATCCCACTTTCCAAGAATCCGAAATGAATTCTAAGGGTAATTCACATAGTCAAAACAGTGGATCAGTCCACTGATACTGTCTTATCCTGTGTTTCCACATTGATGCTAAGTGCAAGAAGACCATACCAAATAAAAATGGGAAAGTCTTTGCCTTGTAATTAGAATGACTAAATAAATTTGTGAATCGATTAGGAAGCTGTAAATCAAGGTAATCTCATTTGACATTGCATTTGAAACTAGAAGAGCATACACTGAGTAGCAAAGTGATTCTCTGGGTAAAAGTAAGGTGCAGGAGAGCTGATTGTTGGTGGGAGGCCCTGGGTAGGCAGGAGGAGTGGTGGAAGGATGGAAGAGAGTGGGGAGGAAGACCTGTTACACTGGGCTGTCAAGCAGGAGACCAGAATAGAAGACATCATTCAGAAGGGGGAAAAACATGGAGTGGTAAGTGAGCTATTTGTTGTGGTAAGAAAAGGCCAAGGAAAACTGTCCTCACTTCTTTGTCCATGCTGCTTTGAAGCTGTCTATCTGGACTCCTCGTGCAGCAGTGTGGGGTGGTGGCGGTGGCGGTGGCGGTGGCAGTGGTAGTGTCCCTGATGTTTAAGTTACTGAGCTCTGGTTGTGTGCCAGGCTCTTCGACGTTTTTGTGGATTGTTGTACTTTAAGGCATTGTCAGGGTCTGTTTTACAGCCAAGAGAAGTCTGTATAGAAGAGGTTCATAACTCACCCAGGGCGGCAGCACTGGGCTATGGTAAAGTTCCTGTGTTGAACTCAGGCCGTTTTACACGATCTTCCACATCCTTAATCACATCCCTGTAGCACCTCAGGGCAGTAAGTCACTGCAGAGAACAGCAGCCATGGGGCATCAGCCTACATGTTAGGAGGGACATTGATAACTGGAGTCCATCCAGAGGAGGATAATTGGGATGATAAAGAATCCTTGAACCACTGTGAACAGAAACAGAGACATAAAGAAGATAATCAAGTTTGTGAGAGAGAGAGATTGGGCTTCATATCTATCCCCCTCGTCCTGTTCTTCCGTGTCTATGAGCTCGCTTCCCTCGTTCTTACATATGATGGAGAGGAGGTATTGTGTAGAAATGTTTAAGTGAATTACAAGATTTCCACATGGGTGGGACTGTTCTGACCAGTGACAAGCGATTTCCTAAGAGTTGTCTTTCACTCGTCTTTTATATATATATATATATTTGGGATTGTTTAAATTTATTTGAAAGGCTGAGTGGCCAAAAAAGAGGGAGAAATGGAGTGAGAGAGATACCTTCCATTCTCTGCTTAATTTCCCAAATGCCTACAATGGCTGGGGCTGGGCCAGGCTGAAGCCAGAAGTTAGGAACTCCATCTGGGTCTCCCAGATGGGTGGCAGGGCCTCAGTACCTGAACCAACATCTGCTGCCTCCCAGGATACAATAGCCAGGAGCTGGGTTGAAAGCACAGTAGCCAGGATTTGAATAGGCACTGGCAATAGGGGTTGCAGGCGTCCCATGTGGTGGCCTAACCTGCTGCATCACAGCACCCGTCCCTCGCTGGTCTTCTTAGAATGAGATGCCAATTTGCTTTTATATTCTACTAAAGCAGCTCTGTGACAGTTGAGCACACAGAAAACAAAGCCATAGTGTCTGTCTATGTCTGCAGCTTTAATTTTGTGCTGAACACATGAAGTCCTTTATTGACTTCAAGAAGTGGAGGGAGAGGGGAAGAAACAGTGTGTGGTTATTGTTACTGTTTGTCCTGTCTCTGGTCAGAACCTAAACGACAGAAATGCTGCCATTTGTTCTACTCTAGAATCCCGGCCATCGTGGGATATACCCCTATTTTACTTGCAATGTTTTGGAGCAAAATCCACTCCTGTAATAGAAGACATTTGGGTGAAGATAGATTCTGATATCAGCAATGTTCAAATATATAAAGGCTGTCATATTAGGAGAAATGAGAAGTTCAGCTCTCATGTTCACAAAATATCTTTGGGAGAGTTAAAAGAAGAGCAGGGCATTGTTGGCAAAGGCAACGGAGTGTGTGGATATTTGGGCTCTCAGATCTGAAAGCAGATGAGGAAGAGAGAATCAAGGGCCAAGAATAGAAAGGGTCAAAATGATGTTCGTGGATATTAAGAGGAGGGAATTCTGGTGTGTAGATGTGAGTACTTCTGTCAGCTTAGCCCTCCATGGGTAGCGTCATGAAATTCACATATTAACCATCCTCAAAAAGACCAAATCAACCTTTGCAACCCAACCCAAGGGAACATGCCTTCTTTAGCCCAATCAAGGTCTCCGAAGACACTTGCCATGTCACTCTGCCTCCCGTCTCTCAGAGCTGGAAGCTTGTGCCTGAAGAGATGCCAATCCTTGCCGGCCATCCATCTTGGGTGAAGAAGCTTGCCTGGTGTAAAGGCTGCCATCACTCTACCCTTTCATAAGGTGCTCGTGAAAAATCCCTGGTCACCTCCCCCTGGACACCATCATCAGTGGATGGTGAGGTAGCTGTTGACTTGGAACTTTGTCATATATAAGGAGCTAGTGGAGCTTTCTTTGCCTTTGAAATCTCTTTTCTGCCCTTTCTAGATCAAGTTCACTCCGTTATGCAGTTAGTAAAGGCTGAGGCTATGACTTTGAGATCGCTGACTTCTTCCATTCTCACATGTCAACACAGTGTAGGGTCTTGGGAAATTTCTGTGGGATGTTCATTCCTCTAATACATGTTTTGTTGCTACCCAAGCTATTGAGAATAAAATAAACAAAAAATGGAGTACTGAAGCTGACTTTCTCAAGTCAGAGCTGGCAGCTGCTTGCTCGTCTTTGCCTTTATTTGGCCCCTGTGAGTGAATGTCTCCCTGCCTTGAACAGATGCACAGTGTTTACATGCAGACTAGTTAATGTGAAGTCTTCATTGCCTTTATTCTAAGCACTAGAAATACGTCTCATTGAAATTTTTAGCTCCTCATCATAACCCAAAATAAGCTTTTAAGAAGCCAATTTTAATTATTCTTTTAGTCTAGTTTGTGTCAAAATATACATTTTAGTTCTCCTGACATTGTATTTATACTCTAATTATATTCTTCCAGTTGGTAGTTCTTTCTCTTTCTCTCAATCATCATTTATCCATAAAAGTTAAATTTGACCTCACTGTCTAGGAGTAAGTGACCAAACATCGACGCCTTATCCTCCCAGGGTTTTTTACTTCATCTTTCCTTTTCTGTAGCTGTAAAAAGTTTAGGTAAACCTGTTGCAGCAGAATACAAGCAACAGCCTGGATGACATGTGGTCCTCCATGATGCATTTGTTCATAGACATTTCTGTGGGCTTTTCTAGACATGTGAAACAACCGAAGCTGTGAGAGACAGATGTTCCAACATTTCATACCTAAGTTAGACTAAAGACTAGAGCTGGGGCTCCCAACCTGATGTGATGACTATGTGCTTGCATCTTTGCCTGTTCGTTGCTAAAGAAGAGTTGTTTTGGGAAGTAGGAAAAGGTCTCATGTGTGCCAAGTCATGTGGTACTACAGTGATAGGTCAGGGGTTCCCTTGATGGGACAGAGCAGTGGTTCTCTGAATATGACGGGTGGTTCACCTGCCACCTTTGGATAAAGGTTTGGGTATATGGTCTGGTAGACCTGGACTTAAGTTCTTGCTTTATAGTAAGCACCTGTGGGACCATGAGCAAATTACTAACCTCCATGCCCTCCGGTGTCAAATCAGAACTTCTCATAAAAATGATATAAAGCACTTAGAATAATATCTGACACAGAGTAATAATTAAAAGTTACCTATTTTTAAATAGGACATGTTTATCTGACTTCTGGTTATTAACAAACCCATATGTACCTGAAGGTGAAACCAGAATTACTGCAAGAGAAAAGAAGATGATCGTCATGTTTCCTATTAACTCTAGTTGGAACACCAAATTAGAAATAGGAAGATAAGTATAGCACAAAGCGGGGGGCATTTCTTGGGTTTTTAATATGCTGTGCTGCCACAGGGAGGACTGTTTTTGCAGCAGGACAAGGCCTCTTAGCCTGTGGCTAGGTTAGGTTGTTGGATAGTAGTAAGCTGAATGGTACTCTTGAAATTCACCTTTACTTCAAAAAGAAATGAACACATTCAGTCTTTTCCTTATTCCGAAGCTGGGGGTGAAAACTTAAACATTTTGTTTACATTGTACTGTCATAACATAACATCAGTACCTGTTCATAAGGTTGGTCCATTACCCTGGGTGTTTTCTAGATGAGATACCCCAGTTGTGAGAAATGTCTGACCTTACATTGAACTGTCAGTCACCAGACTAAATTCCCTTCCATTTTTTCCTTTTCCCACCCATTTTTCTTCTGAATTTAGGAAGGCAAGCAAATACTCCATGCTTTGCAAATGAGTTTGTTTCCAACTAATTGGGGATTGCTGCTTTTAACAAAGGCTACATCTTGCCTGTGGACTGTAATACATGCCAGTTAGTTCTCTTCATAAAGTGATCAAACCATCCTTCCCTCTCCACATTGTCTTTGATGTCTCCATCTGCTGTTTCTTCAGCCTCTGAAAGAGAAACATGCCTCTGAAATGATTGCATTGTTCAGCTGTTTAGAAAGAAATGTCTGTTTGGGAGAAGTGACAGTGAACGTTCCATTGTGTTAGTTCACTCTCCAAAAGCTCGAAACAACCAAGGCTAGGCAAGGCTCCAACCAAGAGCTGGGAACTCAGTCTGTGTTTCCCACATGGGTGCCAGGAACCTAATAACTTCAGCCATCATCTACTGCCTCCCAGGTCTGCATTAGCAGGAAGTTGGAGTCAGGCACTAGAGCTGGGAATACTACTGTATGGGATGTCAACATCTTAACTGCTAGGCCCAATGCCTGACCTTGCTTGCTTGCTTGCTTTTTTCATTAAGAGGCAGGGATACAGACAAAGAGAGTGAGTACCATTTGCTGGGTCACTCATCAGTTGCCAGCTACTTGGGGCCAGCGTTGTGGCACAGCAGGTTAAGCTGCCACCTACAACACCCACATCCCATATAGGCATTGGTTCAAGTCTCAGATGCTCCACTTCTGATCTCGCTCCCTGTTAGTGTGCCTGGAAAAGCAGTGAAAGATGACCCAAATGCTTGGGCCCCTGCACTCGTGTGGGAGACCCAGATGAAGCTCTTGGCTTCTGACTTCAGACTGGCCTTGCTGTGACCATTTGGAGAGTGAATCAGTGGGTGGAAGATTCTCTCTCTCTCTCTCTCTCTGTGTGTGGGGTGTGTGTGTGTGTGTGTGTGTGTGTGTGTGTTTCTCTACATTGTCTTTGTAACTCTGACTTTCAAATAAATAAATAAATCTTCAAAAAAAATACCAGCTACAGTGGAGCTAGGCAAGGACTGGAGCCAGTAGTCAGGGACAGAAACCAAGTGTCCTACATGGTCTGCAGGGACCCAACTACTTGAACCATCACTTGCTGCCTCCCAGGGTGCATATTAGCTGTAAGCTGGAATTGGGTGCAGAGCCAGGACTCAAACCCAGGCACCTGGATATTGTATTCAGCATCCCAAGTAGCAGCTTAAGTGCACCACTGAACACTTGCCCCGGCAGCTTTTGATTTGTCTCCACTGATGGAGCAACTTGACATTCCAAGTTTTTTCTACCTTGTGAGTTGTCTTTTTTTTTTTTTCCTCCCCTCCTGCTTATATCTTGTCTACTCTGTGGCTCATATTGATAGCAGTTTTTAAATCACTGAAAATAAGTTTGACACTTACTTGAAGAGGCTTTATTTTTGACAAGGAACAGGAAATTACCTATTGCAGTGTTGTGAATTAGGGCTCAACTCAACATAAATTTTGCTTCTCATTAATGTGTAATTCAGAAGACTCCTGAAAGGAGACTTGAAGATGACAGTCAGTAAGATTTTATTTGAAATGATTTATTTCCTGTGACCCTACAAGCTGTATTAAAGCGTGCTTGGAAGAAGTGCTTCCCAGATGAAGGAGCATCCTTTCTGTGTCAGAAGCAAACACTTGGATAGTCTGATACACACGTAGTTGGAAGCACATTGCTAAAGCTCCTTCCTAATGAACAGGTAGGACCATGCATTGTCCCAAAGGTAAGTTGAAAGGAATAGAAAATCTGTAACAGGAGCGACCAACACACCCCCTGACCTGGTGTTCTGAGTTGAAGTGTAGGAGTATCTGTCTCTTCAGGAAATTAAAGGCATGTGACTTAAGAGTTATTTTAATGTATTCTAAACAGGCCGTAAATAGCCAATTCCTTTGTAAACTTGGGTATTTAAGTACAATACTAGCTTCCTCTCTTTTTTTTAAAAAAAAAGATTGATTTATTTATTTTAAAGGTAGAGTTACAGAGAGAGGGAAAGAGAGATCTTCTGTCTACTGATTGACTCCCCAGATGGGCACAATGCCTGCATTGGGCCAGGCTAAAGCCAGGAGCCAGGATTTTCAATTGAGGTCTCCCACATGGATAGCAGAGGCCCAAACACTTGGGCCATCCTCTGCTGCTTTTCTCAGGCTATTAGTAAGGAGCTGCATTGGAAGTGGAGCAACCTGGGCGTGAATTGACACCCATATGGGATGGCAGTGCTGCAGGCAGCAGCTTTACCAGCTGTGCCGCAGTGCTGGCACCCAGCCTCCTCTTTTGACTGTACCGGCATTAGCAGGCTCAGAGTACCTGACACAAAATGAGTAGTTGGAGCCGGAGGGTAGGTGGTGACTGAAGGTTGCTTCTGCAGTATCAACAGGCAAGCAACCCGGAAGGCAATCCTAAGTGGTGTGCATTATCCTGTCCCTGACTGGTGAACAAACCTTATAAAATTCCGTGACTTTGCACAGTGAGCACACAACTGTTTCAGAAGTTACACTAGACATACTTCTCATAACATTTCTGTGCATGTCTTTCTATTTTCCCTGAGCTCTGGGGATCTGTCCAGGCCATTTTTGCTTGTCTTAAAAGAAGCAGCTGAAGGCAGTGGAGGCCCTACTTCTGCCAAGACAGCGATCATCCAAGATGATGTGGGCTGTAGGGAGTGTGCAGAGTGGCAGCCAGCATGGCTCACAGGAACCTAGACTGTTGGGACTTCTGCTTTCAGAAATTTACCCCTGCCTCCAATTTCATGTCCAGGAAGGGAGAGTTCTTGGGGTTAGCTTTTTGTACTAACCATATTTACATCAGAGAAAGGAAATCTAGGGACATATGATAGCTCTGACCAGTGTATGCTGGAACGGCCATGTGGAACAGGAAGTTGCCTTACTTTGAGCTCTGTGTAACTGTTAAGCTTCTGTAGTTAGATAAAGCTATGTTCAAATCTTTGTCAGACTGTTAACTCAGTGCTGGTCCTTGTGAACTGCTTCACCTCTCTGAATCCTGGTTTTCCTGTCTCTGCTCTAAATCATAGCTCACAGGAGACTGGGAAAGACTGAGTGTCTTATTTGCCAAGAAAAGCATGCGTAGCGATGTTAGTTAACAATGCTTCTATACTTTCCATTTGCCAGATGCTGGATTATTGCTCTACCTGGTATATCTCATTTAATACTTAGATCAGACTTGAATGATTGGTACCATAATTACCCCCATTTTAAGGATGAAGAAACTGAGGATCAAAGAAATTGATTCACATGGCCTGAAAGTGATAGTCATTGATTTTGAATCAGAGATCAGAATCAGAACCTACCACATGAATAGAATTTTACAGCTCCTCAACATTCAAGATCATATGTTTATATCTTACCTTTTGTTTTTGAACTCAGGAACAAGAGCACTACTTTGTGATGTGTTGAGTAAGGTCCCCAATATAAAGACTAAAGAATAACTTTCAAATATTTGGCCTTGCCAGTGGAGTGGGCCACCTTGCAAAGCAGGAAGCTCCCTGTTTGGACAGGTTCCCACTGTGGCTGCCTGACCCCATGGCCTGTCCAGCTTTCAGATGTTCTGCTTCATTAATCTCCCCGACATGTCCACCTTGCAGAAGGCGCTTCTCCTTGCTGGCAGAGAAAGGAGAGAGTACGCATCTGCGGGTTCTGCCCAGAGTCATTCACAGTAAAAGTGCCAATGCAGATCTTCTAACTGTTAGCGTCTAAATGTTGCGAAGAATTAGATTTTCACTACTACTCCTATATTTAGTCTTGAGAAATGGATTCCCTTCCTTGTTAAAAAGTATTGTGAGCATCATGTAACACTGTTATTAAGAAATGTATTTTATGATTGTAGTGCTAGTTGACTCTGTATGAATCCTCCCATGTTTGGTACATGTTCTGAATAAAACTGTTTAAGGGAAGAAAATTGCAAAGGTACAGTTTTCCATTGCTTTTTAGAAGTCTTAGCATTGTCTGGGCAGCTAGCTGTCAAGACTGCCCCCTTCAAAAATGAAATGACTATGGTAGTTTTTAGGTATTCTAGGTCTTTAATAATTTCTAATATGTTATCTAATGAAACATGTAAGGTAAATTTATAATCACCCCAAATGTCTTGAACATTTATGCTTACATTTGTGGGGAGCAGCCCGGACTAGACTGTTACTGGAATTAAGACTTATTCTATGCATCTGCTCTCCCACAATATGGCGCTGGGAGAGAAGTAAACAGCTTCCGCACAGCTGCCTCCAGTTCAACCAATTAACTGTAGGACTTGCTCCTGATTGGAGGAGAGCAGCGTACTCGGCGTGTGGGCAGCCGAGTTGGGATTGGCGGAGGAGGACTATAAAGGAGGAGAGAGACGGCATGCACCAGGAACATCTATGGGGAACATCTAGCTGAAGGAACACCTGTGCAGCCCCCGAGAAGAGCCGGCCGGCGGTGTGCCGCTCCCCTGCAGAAGTGGGGAATGTGGCCAGGGGGAACTGCCCTTCCACGGAGGTGGAAGGGATAGTAGCCAACCCGGGAAGAACCAGCAGCAAACCCGGGGAGGGCCGAGCAGACGAAAGAACAGCGCAGGGTCCTGTGTCGTTCCTCCACGAAGAGGGGGAGCGACAACATTGAAGAAACATCAAACAGTATATAGTAGCACTATTTTTTTTCTGTAGACAAAAATTCTCTTTGCTCCTGTTTTTCATGACTCATCCCTTCTTAACTCATCTTTCTTATCCTTTGAAACTTCCTCTTCAGAGAAGCAAAAAAGCTTTCTTCATCACTTTTCCCCCTCCAGTTCACAAGAGCTCTACTTTTAAGTGGAAGAAATGATGTTGGTTTTTCCACAGGGATTGATTATAAATGCCTTCTCTGAATTACACTGGCCTCTAGTGGATACATGTCACAATTATATTTTATATTGATCTTGCCTTAACTCACTTTTCACAGCACTATACCACATACTTTAGTAATTGTTGAGAATCTGTATCAGGCAGTATAATCAGTTGTGGGTGGTTTGAAATAGATTTCATGATGAAATTGATTAAACTTAAATGGGGTAGTCTCATACTCACCAATGTAGTTAACAGAGTTCTTTTCTGAAATTTTTAAAGATAGAATTATGATGCTAATTACATAGTATTTCTCATGTGTCATACATTGTACTTATGGATTAAGGTATACATAATTTATCTTTTTGAAAATAAACCCAACTTATTCTTTTCAGGTAAATAAGATACTAATAGGATAGCAGATTCTCTGATATTCCTAGTAAGTCTCTATTTAAAAAAAAATGCTGTCATCTTCCAATGTAATATAAGCGTATTGAATTTTCCACATATAAAATGTTAGAAAATTGTCCTCTTATAAAATATAAATCTATGTCACTTCCTAATACTTGCAGTGTAGCATATCTACAAGTGACAAAGGATTCCTTTTAATTCTTTATGCGGTCAGTAAATAGTAAGGGTATATCCATGTTTATTCAGTGATCTGTCAGAAATTCAGTTGCTAAATATATTCCGTTGAAAGAGCTCCTTAAGCCCTTATTGAAAAGAACTCCACTCTGCCGACCAATGAACCAGCAATTTAACCTTGAACGGTTTGAGAAGTGACTTCCAGTTTCTGTTTATGTGTTGGGTCTACTGGAGGGTGTCTCTTAAGGTTGCATCGAAGCGGTAAGCCAGGTTGACTGTCATCTTAGAACTTGGCTGATGGCAGCTGGAGGATGCTCCTCCAAGATGACTCACTTACAAGGCAGCTGGCAGAAGATCTCATTCCTTGCTGGATAGCGCTCTTCTGAGGCCCTGATGACGTGGCAGTGGGCTTCCCCCACAGCTAGTGATTCAAGAAAGCAAAGAGGAGGAAGTCCCATTGCTTCTCACAGGATCTTAGAAGCCCTACACTGTTGCTTGCACCATTTTCTGCTCATTAGAAGTGAATCACTAAGTCCATCTCATGCTCCAGAGAATGGAAATGAAGCTTGCCTTCTTGAAGGCATTTGTAGGTTTGTTTTAAAACTACTGCATCTAGAAGGACAGCCTCATAGAATGATTTGCCTCAGGTTTAAAGGATGTTTTTGGATTTTTACTGGACTTGAGCCAAGTCAAGACCAATGGTGAGACTGAAGGTGTGATAGTGAAAGTGTGTAGAGCAAGTATCATGTGGTAGTAGCTCTGCAGCCAGATGAAGGTCTACACTTAGCTGGTGTCGAACCTTGGGAAAGTCACCCAGCGTCTCTGTGCTGTGTCTGCATGTATGCATGGCAATCACTTTCTCCATGGCATTGTGACAAAGTGTAAGGAAGTTATGAAACAGAAAAGTGCTTGCCATCTAGTAAGTGGTCACTGTGTGTTAGCTCCTCCTCGTGACCTTAGTGTTATTATGACCATATGTGAACTCGTGATCTGCAGCCTTTCAGTACTGTCTTCCTAAGAAATCCCGCTCTGATCAACTCTTCAAACTTGCTGTCTTCTTTTCCTCTCTTTATGGCTTTACCCTCTGCTCTTTCTTCCATGCATGTAACCATTTCCACCAAACTTTTTCACTTCCTGCAGGTTTTCAAATCTCTTGAGGGAGAAGAAAGATCCGAACAGAGGGGAGAGTTGTGACAATGTGGGGAAATAAGCGCCCTGGCTGGGAAGGCTCTTCTAAGATGTTGATCCTTCTGGCTAGGGTGAGAGCTGCAAAGGTTAAGTACTGAGGACAGAGGTGACTTTCAGTTATATTTTGCCTAGTGAGCTCAGTGTGTGGAAATCCGGATTTTTCTGAGAAATGGAGAGAGATGGGCATGCTGGCCCGCATTCCCATGGCAACAGTTGGGATGGATTATGTGGCAACTACCTCTTGGGAGAAGGCATGTCCTCTCTGAGTCTACTGGAGTATTTTCTGTTGTCTTTTTTTTTTTTTTTTTTTTTTTGACAGGCAGAGTGGACAGTGAGAGAGAGACAGAGAGAAAGGTCTTCCTTTTCCCGTTGGTTCACCATCCAATGGCCGCCGCGGCCAGCACGCTGTGGCCGGCGCACCGTGCTGATCCGATGGCAGGAGCCAGGTACTTCTCCTGGTCTCCCATGGGGTGCAGGGCCCAAGCACCTGGGCCATCCTCCACTTCACTCCCTGGCCACAGCAGAGAGCTGGCCTGGAAGAGGGGCAACCGGGACAGAATCCGGCACCCCGACCGGGACTAGAACCCGGTGTGCCTGCGCCGCAAGGCGGAGGATTAGCCTAGTGAGCCGCGGCGCCGGCTTCTGTTGTCTTAATCCAAGGCCTGTTTACTTTTTTTTTTTTTTACCTACCTGGCCCTGAAAAACCTTGACTTTGAAACCTCAGTCTCCAATTAAAACCAGTGCTCAACAGTTGCTCTTCATATTTTTATTAAAATTTTTTTAGCCGTAGAGATAGAAAGACAGAGGGAGAACACTCCCATCTGCTGGTTCACAATCTAGCTGCTCAAGTATAGAGGACTAGGCCAGGATCAGAGCCAGGAAATCATTCCAGGTCTCCCACATGGGTGTCAGGGACTTGGTTATTTGAGCTGTCACTGCTGTGTCCCAGAGTCTGTGTTGGCAGGAGCTGGACCTGAGAATCAAACCCAGGCACTCTAATGTGGGACATGGGCATCTTAACCACTAGGCTAAATGCCCATTCCTACTAACTGTATTTTACAGATGACATAGGGTACAGAGACTAATTTCCTCCAAGGTCAAAGTTAAGAGGTACTCCCAATTTAAAACATACCCAATGCACCTGGAAAGATGGTGGAACAAGGGTGAGATTTTTGTTCTTGACTCTGCTTTGGCAAAGATTACAGTCCTCTTCGATAGCTGGCAAAAACTTTTGAATTTTAGCTGAATGACACAGCATGAAGGGCAACTCTACAGATCCCGGTGTGTGGCAGGAAAGGGCGTTACAGGAAGTGTCACCTGGTCGGGGCAGCAGGAAATAGGAGATGACCTCAGTCAGTCTTGATAAGCCCGGAAGGCCATCCAGGGTTTCTGAATTGAGAAATTGGATATAATATCTAACGGAACATTAAAAATGGGAGGAAAAATGAGGTACATCAATGCATTTGTCAATGCAACAAGCTTCTAGTTTAGAAGGACATGAAACAGCCATTGAATACACACAAGAGTACCTTTTGGACCTAGCATAGAGGAAAACACATGTTTATGAGTTAAACCCATAGTGAGGCTTCTGCAAACAGGTTCAGCTACTTCAGAGAATAGAGCAGGTCTGGGAGGAAGGGGCAGAGGAAGCTCTAAGGTAGTGGGGAAGTAGGTGCTTGTTGTCTTTGTCCATTTGCCATTGTTGTAGCAGAATCCTGAAGACCAGGTGTTTGGTCAGCAATAGAGAAACCTGGCTCATGTTTCAGGTGGCTAGGAAGTCCAAGGGTGCCGCTCCATCATCTGGTTGATCACAGCATGGCCGAGAGCAGCTTTTTTATAACAGTGTGTTATCCTCTGAGAAGCCCATGGATCCACGAATGCCTTTATTCAGTCGAGAGGGCGGAGCTCTCGTGACCCAGTCACCTCTTAAAGAGCCCAACTCCTGATACTGCCACATTGGCAGCCATATTTCAACCTGAGTTTCTGCAGAGACAAACCGTATTCAGACCCTCGCGCTTGTCTCTAACTTGGGTTTGGGTACTGCGGGTGCATGTGACTGTGGCTGCTGCTTAACTTCCTGGAGAAGCCCGGAGGAGGTTATGGAGTTACAGCTTGTTTGCTTCCCCACAGTTCTTAGCTGTTAAGCCTTCCTTTGTATTCCCTCTGAGTGTATTTTGTTGTTGACTATTAACAGTTCAAAGATACAGTTTATTTGCCTAATAAAACAAAATAACCTAGCACTTGAGATAAATGGGAGGTGATTGCAGCTTGTAGCCTGATCACTAGAATTTCCTCGCGGTTAAACATCATCTTTTGTCTGGGGCTGCAGACCTACGTTTTTAGCCATCTTCTCCGGGTTGTTCTCCATGTTACCTGGTTTCTCCTGCAGACAGACCAGAGGCTGCATTGGGTTCCGTCTCACGGAGCCTAGCTTTCATTACGCCAAGAATAAGGGTTGCAAGTCGCTTCCCCAACGGGCCTTCCTTCGTTTCTGTTTGCAGCTAATAAACCAAATGAAGCCATATCAGTGCTGAGAAGCTCATTTTCGCCTGAGAAGCTGTCGTCTGTCATTTATAATGGACAGGACTCAAGATAATAAAGCATTTGGCTTATTTTCATTCCTTGGCCTTTAACTTGGGTGTAGATGCAGACAGTTAATGAGCAGTAATTCCAGACTCTTAGGTGTTAGCTATCTCCCAAGAAGAGCCAGAGAGAGAAGGATGTGATGATGTTCACTTAATGGCTTGTGCTGAGAATGCTCCGCTTTACTTCACTGACCATGGATATAGATGCAGAGAGGGAGAAAACTGAGCAAAAAGTAACCTTCCAGTTGTAGAACGTGCAGCCTTCACAGTGAAGAGATTGCCCTGAATTCAGGCCAGGTTGGATAAAATAGGATGCTATCAATCTCAACAGGAAACCGGCTCACTCAACTCATGGTATGTGGAAGAGTTTATGCAAAAATAAATTGATAATGAGAGTGTGCATAGGGGCTATGCGAACCTGAGGGCAGTATTCTGGAATCTCTTACATTCCTAAGCAAGAGAGGGAAAGGGGCACTTCACTGAAAAGAAGAGAAAGTTCCACAATGAAGACATTTTTGAAAGGCTCAGGTACCTTCTGTAGAGGCATGTAGATTCTCTAGACCACCTCGCTGGGAAGGCCCTGGGAGGACTAAGCACTCTGACTTCCCTCTCCTGCCAGAGTTCCCCAGGTGCCAGGCAGGAAAGGAGCCCATCGATCTGGTCCCAGAGTCAGCCTCCAGGCCAGCAGCAGGGCCAGAAATGAGGAGGAGGACCCAGAGGGGCACCTGCAAGATCTGCAGCATATGGGTCCCAAATAAAAATGTTTGATGGTCTCTCCAACACATGCTGCAGGGAGCAGAATATTGTAGAATCCTTTTGTCAAAGGAGGCTTCAGAGCTAGCAAGCTCTCCCGGGGTCCACGAAAGGTTAACCCTGGGTGGTAGAAGGTGTGGCCAATCAATCATTGAGGCACTTTGAGGTGGAAAGAGTTTTGTTAGATTTCATTCTGAGCAGGCTGTGGGGAGTGCTTTGCCAGTGGAGTTTTAATTTGCTCCAGACATGGTATACTGACATTTGCTGAACAGCTAAATAAATAGATCAGACTTCCACACAGCAGATCACAGCAAGGTCAGAGTGTGATACCAGTAATTTTAGAATATTGTCTACAGCTGAGGATATTTTCCGAGGACAGTGACATCTGATGCCACTGGTAGGTATAGAATGAATTCTCTAGACTCTAAACATGACCAGGCACCGGTCCTGCCCAGGAGCCTTAAAGGAGCTCTAATTCAAATGGAATGTAGATTTTTGTAACTATAAATGTTTTAATGCTTAACTTTCCTGGAGTGGTGTTTGCTTTTTCTCTTAATTTACCCAAATTTAAATTTGTTATGTTCCAGAGTACATCAACAGTGACCACTTAAGATTTTGCACTTGGGATTTGACATTGAGAGTCATTTTACTCAGATGTACAGAAGGTGGGGAATTCAGGAAATGAATCTAAAACTTGTTTTTACAAAGAAATTTGGCAGTAAAGTGATTTTCACAAATTGTGTATGGTAAATCCTTTACACTAAAATAATTCTAATATAATTCTTACTCTGTGAGAAATAACTTACTGAGATATTAGTTTGGGGCTTTTATTTTTGCTTTTCCTGGATACTTAAGTGGTTTTGATAGGAATCTTTGTCAACCATGTTTTTCCAGAAAACTAAATGATCAAATAAGTTTCCTTGAACAGATGTATGAAGCATCACAGAATCATTATATTCCACCTTCATTTTACATTAGACTTGTTATTTACAGAAACAGTGGGTTTTGCCTTTAACTAAATTTGTCTTCATTTCTGTGGTATGAAGTGTGAATCTGTGTGGTCCAGAGTTTTGGCTCTGTCTGCTTAGCTAATTTTTTTCTTTTAATTAATGTCAGTCATGAATAAAGGAGAAGAAATCACCCTTGGAAGCATTTTTCTTCTTTCTTGTAGGAACCAGTTACACTGTGGAGACTATTATGTTCAACAATAGATGGATAGACATCCTGTTTATAGATTAATAAATGGGTCCTTCACCAAGTTGCCAATTTTATGGGTGTTCTCAATATTAACTCTCCAACTAATGATGATGGAGTATACCTGCTCATATCCATCAAGGTGACAGATGTCTGCGATGATTGGACGAAATACTGCTCAGAAAGAATGTGCCAATAAATATTCTTAATCTGCACAATGTAGCTCCCGTTACAAATAAAATATAGATATTGCATTATGAGCAATGAGTATCCTGTCTTGAAAGCAATTATCTGTTAAGCTGGGAAGGCAGTTTTGCAACTCAAATATTTCTTAACAGTCAATTGACAGCTCATTTCTTAAGTGAAAATTTTATACCTCTTTTTAAAAAAGATCTATTTATTTGTATGTCTGTCTATCTTATCTGTTTGAAGGGCAGCCAGACAGAGAGAGAAAGAGAAATCTTCTACGCAGTTCATTCCCCAAATGCCCAAAACAGCTAGCGCTGAGCCAGGCAAAAGACAGGAACTCCCACTGGGTCTCCTGCTTGGGTGGCAAGAGCCCAACACTTGAGCCATCATCTACTGACTCCCAAGTGCATTAGTAGGAACCAGCACTCCTCCGTTTTGTTTTTTTTTTTTTCTTTTCTTTTCATTTTTATTTATTTGAGCGGCAGGGTTACAGCTAGTGAGAGGGGGAGAGAGAGAGAGAGGTCTTCCATCCACTGGTTCACTCCCCAGATGGCCACACAGCCAGAGCTGGGCCAGTCTGAAGCCAGGAGCCAGGAGCTTCTTCTGGGTCTCCCATGCAGGCACAGGGGCCCAAGCACTTGGACCATCTGCCACTGCTTTCCTAGGCCATAGTAGAGAGCTAGATCAAAAGAGGAGCAGCTGGGACTACAACCTGAGCCCATATGGGATGCAGGCACCACAGGCAGAGGATTAACCTGCTCCACAGCGCTGAACCCAGAACCAGCGCTCCTGATATGGACTACAGGCTTCACAAGCAGCTGCTTAACCTACTGTGCCACAGTGTCCACCCAAGAGTATCTCTTTAAAAAAATTTTTTTTAAAAAGCTTTCTTGTTGACATAATATGACCAAAGACTGCTTGTTCTTTATTTTTAAGCTTCAAATGGCCCTATGACCAAATTATGCTTGGTGATGGTTTTTACAAGACGTGTTTTAAGGGCCGGCGCCGCGGCTCACTAGGCTAATCCTCCGCCTAGCGGCACCGGCACACCGGGTTCTAGTCCCGGTCGGGGCGCCGGATTCTGTCCCGGTTGCCCCTCTTCCAGGCCAGCCCTCTGCTGTGGCCCGGGAGTGCAGTGGAGGATGGCCCAGGTGCTTGGGCCCTGCACCCCATGGGAGACCAGGAAAAGCACCTGGCTCCTGGCTCCTGCCATCGGATCGGTGCGGTGCGCCGGCCGCGGCGGCCATTGGAGGGTGAACCAACGGCAAAGGAAGACCTTTCTCTCTGTCTCTCTCTCTCTCACTGTCCACTCTGCCTGTCAAAAAAAAAAAAAAAAAAAAAAAAAAAAAACAAGACGTGTTTTAAGCAAGACCTGTTTAATGGCACTCAAAAAAGAACCTGACATTCGCCATTCTAAATGCCCATGTGTCTTTTGTAATCATGGCAATGGTTCTGACTTGCAGTGCAAAAGAAAATGTGAAATGTCCCATGTGTTAGAGAAACAGATGAAGCTGCTGCTTGGGACGCGCACATCCCATGTCAGAGTGCCTGGTTCCAGTCCCAGCTTCTGCAGACTTTCATTCCAGTTTCCTACTAATACACATGAAAGGGACATCCTTGGAATCCATGTGCTTGGATTCCTGCCACCCACATGAGAGACCTCAACAGAGTTCCTAATTCCTGATTTGGCCTGGCCCAGAGCAGTTTGTTGCAGCCATTTAGGAAGTGAACCAGCAGATAAAAGATCTCTCTCTCTCTCTCTCTCTCTCTCTCCTTCTGTGTGTGTGTGTTTGTGTGTGTGTGTGTGTTCCCTTTTTGTCTGTTATTCTGCCTTTCATATAAATCTTAAAACAAAAACCTTTGTGCTTTCCCCCAAAATCTTAATGCCTTCAGTCCTTTTAACTCCTGTACATGCTTAAAATGCCAACCAATATTTCCATCTCCATGTTTTTCCTTCTCCTGAAAGTCCTATAATGACTGGCTTAACCACTCCCACCATGGTTGCTGACAACTGGAGAAGCGTTTGGAGCCTGCCCTTGGTCTGCCCAGGGAATGTAGCAATCGCTATTCTTCATAGGCTTCTAACTTTACAGAGACTATCGATTTGAACTAAATCATGACAAGACTGGCATCTGTGGAGAAGACACTGGATCCTTGTATCACCTACCTGTATTGATGAAGTTACTGCAGAAAGTTCATTGAAAATTGTATCTGAGCTGTCTTGAAAAAGTTCATGAAAAATCTGCATCATGAAAACACATGCATGGATTTCAATTTTTTTTTTGCCTCAAAATAAACTTATCTTTTAATTTCATTTTTTCCATTATCTTTTTGAAGCCTCCTCACCTATCAGCTGCTGAACAGTTTTCTTGACAGATCACATTTGCAACCATTGATTCTTGGGAAAATAACTAAATTGGAATGCTACAAGTAAGAATACAGGTGGTCTGCTAATGCTCACATAGGCTAGGATTCTGATTATTTGACCAGGAGATGATTTTTTCAGGAATCTTTACTTAGGCCTAATGCTTCATAGATCACACTTTGGAAAACATTGACTTAAAAAGGAAAAAGCAGGTACTTGGAGAAGGCAATAGGCATAGTGGTTAAGGCACTGGTTGGGATGCATGGCTCCCATATTGGAATGATTGGGTTCATATCCTAGCTCCACTAGCCATTTTAGCTTCCTATGAAAATTTACCCTCCAAGGTAGCAGAAGATGGCTCATGTACTGGGAGTCCCTGCCACCCATATGGAAGACCTGGATTGAAATCCAAGCTCCTGACTTTGGGCTGGTACAGCCTAGGCTATTGCAGGTATTTGGGGAATGAACCAGCAGATGGAAGATCTCTGTTTATCTTTCTCTCTCCTTCTCTCTCCCTTTTAAATAAAGTAAAAAGTAAGTAAGTAAGTAAAAAAAATAAGGAGGAAAAAGGTACCTATTTGGGGAGGAAATATGGCTTTGTAATTTATATCATGCTATATTCACAGATATTTTCAACCTGTAAAGTAAACTAGTATTTATAATGGCAGGTGTCTAGGTTCTGTCTAATGCTGAAAGTCTATATTCAAACTGTTTGCCTTACATTTGCCTAAACATATATAATTAATGAGATTGTTGATGATTTCCCTGAGTGTTAATTAGATTTTCTTAACATTTAAAATGTGTGTGTGTGTCATCAAAGGAGGGACAGTGCTGACTAAATCTTATTAATTATCAGAATATGTATTCTGCAACTCCAGAGTTAGGGAAACTAGTAAATCATACACTTACTTTGACCTCTTTTCTCTACTTCAGTGGCAGGCACTGTTACTAAGTCAGAGGTCTCCCTTATAGAACCAGATTGTGACCCCTTCATCACAGCTGACTTAGTACTTCAGATAACTGCTTTCAGAGGACAGAGCTTCCCTGCTTCCAGTGGCCTTGCCGTCAGCTGATACCAACAACCTGGAGGGATATGTCTCTAGTGACAGAGTTCTCCATTCCAGTTTTCATGACCATACACAAATAGTAACTGTGGTAAATGGATCAATTTTATTGTGTCAGAAAGTACATCAATTTGCCAAGAGTCTTTTTTTTCCTTTATTTATTTATTTTTTTTTTCTTTTACCACCAAGAGTCTTATTGGGTGCATCTATTCCAGTGCAGGACAGAGAACTCTTTTTCTTTTTTCTTTTTTTTTTTAAAAAGATTTATTTGGTTATTTGAAAGGCAGAGTTACAGAGAGGCAGAGGCAGAGAGAGGCTGCAGCAGTCGAAGCTGGGCCAATCCAAAGCCAGGAGCCTGGAGCTTCTTCCAGGTCACCCACATAGGTGCAGGGACCCAAACACCTGGGCCATCCTGTGCTGCTTTCCCAGGCGGATTAACAGGGAGCAGGATTGGAAGTGGAGAGTGCAGCAGCCGAGACTTGAACCCACACTCCTTTTTTTAACCATCATTACTGCCGCCACTTCCCAACCCCATCTAAGTAGGGCTTGCAGACTTTAAGCTCTGGGCAACTCTTTTATCAGAAACAAAAGACTTCTTGGTTTGTGAAGAACCCAAACTCAGCGGCTCACAAAACTATAAAAGATATCTTACCCTCTCATCAATTTTAAGTGAGTAGTGAGATTCAAAAGCAGGAAATACTTGGGCACTAGCATATTGGACTCAGGAATGTGTCCATGAACCTTGGAAGTAGAACCAAAGTAGAATTGGTCATTGGCTAATCATAGGAGTCATTAATTGTATAGGAGCAGAAAGATTGGAAAGAACCTGGATGTTGAAGAAATACTAATGTGATTCAGATTGTGACTCCATCACTTTGTAGCTGTGATCTTAAAGAGGTTATAAAAGTTCTCTGAGTCTTATTTTCCAGGCAAGGTTGTAGTAAGTAACTCCTAGCACCTAGGACAGTCCACACAATAAATATTAAACTTGGCTGTGATTTTACTTCTTCTAATGAGACTACAGGATAAAAGGAAGGAGACTTTAGGAAGTAAATATCAAAGACAGGCACATTTTCCTAGGTTCACCCTGACTCTTCTCAGAGGTCAAGCTGAATGGCAACTTCATGCTCCTTCAAAATGCTATTCCAAGAGAATTCATCCCTCAGGTGTCATTTCCAAGCTGTCTGTTGGGATGAAATGGTTGGATTTACCTCGATTGATAGGCTTAAAATGCCCAAATGTTGTTTGCTATTGAGGATAATGTTTAAGGCACTTCATTTTGATTCATGGTTTTCAGTTTACATTGTGGAGCCACTCAAAGTCTTGGTTTTTTCCATCGCAGAAACTAAAAAGGACAACCTGGAGGGGTATTTTGTATAAGAAATCCTGTTTGCAGGTGGCATCTGTTACTATTCTGGGGGTGCATCAGTTGTAACACTAGTATAATAGCACTTGAATTCGTCCACAGGGAAATACAGTCAACCCTCTGCATCCATGAATTCACCCAACCTTGGAACAAAATATATGTAGAAAAAAATGTCTGTCTTAACATGTACGGATGTTTTATTATTTCCTAAGCAGTAAGAACTATTGGCATGGCATTTGTATTGTCATAAATATTATAAGCAATCTACAAAGGATTTAAAATATACAGAAAATTATACATATTTTATATGCAAATACTGCACCATTTTATTTTGTTTGTAGTGAACATTCTGGAACTACAATGAATGAAATAGCTAAGGCAACTAACTTAGTGAAGAGAAGGGATATATTCTGGCTCATGGTTCTGGAGGTTCAAGTCCCAGATCAGCTCCCTCATTCCCTTGGCCTCTGTGAGGAGGGTAGATAGCGATATTGAAATACACATGGACAGAGAATCACTTGGTGAGCCAGGAAGCAGAGGCAGCCTTTTATGCCAAATCTCCCACAAGACCTGCTTTTTAAAGGCATGCCCCGTGTGGCATAGGGGCTGCACAGCAGGCCCTACCCTCCTACAGGTTCCACCACCTCCCAATAGCACCACAGTGAAGACCAGGCCTTTAATACAAGGGCCTCTGGGTAACAGCACCCAGGAATAGCTTTAAGGAACTTGAGTACCCCCAGTTATTGGTACCCATAGTGGGAACCGGTCCCCTTCTGAATGCGAAAGCATGACTATAAGGGCAACTTCAAGAATAAACCAGAGGTGGAAAAGCAAGCCCAAGCAGCTCGTCCAGATTTCGGAAAACAGAAAATATGGTTCCAATTGAACTGATATGTTGGCTTATTTGTAAGATTACAATAAAGCCTGAGATTGAATTCCTCACCTGAATCACTTCCTTATTGACTGAATCCACTAGACTCCCCTCTAATTTAGCAGAGTATTTTTATTAAAGCCAGGAATACAAACATCAATTATCCAAGCTGCATCTAATTTCCTTCACCATTTATTTTCCTTCATCGGCTGCCAATGGATTATAAGACATGATTAGAATTCAGCAGGAAAATAAAAACAACAACAAAGAGGAAAGCTGTTCCAGGAAAACAGATGCTTAAACAAGAGCAGCAGTGTTCAGAATTAAAATAACTTGTGATTTAAAAAGAAAAATCCTTATCTTGACTAACGTTTTGCATGATTTGTATCAGCCTAATGGCCACTGCAGTGGGAATAAATTAGCATGACGAATTAGAGTACACAAAGACAAAACCTAGACTTGCCCTTCTTCTGTGCATCATAATGTATATTCCGTGGTGTACTCATGTTTTCTTTATCCTTTTGTTAAAGATTTATTTCATTTATTTGAAAGGCAGAGTTAGAGAGACAGAAGAGAGAGCTTCCATCTACTGTTTCACTCCATAAAAGGCCACAATGGCCAGGGCTGAGCCAGGCCAAAGCCAGAAACCTGAAACTCCATCTTGGTCTCCAGCATGGGTGCAAGGGCCCAAGTAACCAGGCCATCTTCCTCTGCTTTCCCATGTGCATTAGTAGGCAACTGAATTGGAAGTGGAGCAGCTGGTACTCTAACTGGCACCTATATGGGATGGCAGTATCACAGGCGGTGGCTTTACCTGCTAATGCCACAACGGTGGCCCCTGTTGCATTATTTTCTTTCTTGCTGTCTTTGACAATCCTAAGGAACCCAGCCTGAAGTGGTGGCCAGTTCCATAAATGTGTCTACCCCAACTTTAATAACATTCATTTAAAACAAAACCTGTACCTTTGACTAGTTCACAACCTTAACGCCTTTGCTTTATTCTTTCCCTCTCTGACACTGGTTGAAAGTGAGCAAATTAAAGACTTCTAGAACAAGCCACTCATTTTTCAGTGCTTATTGCAAATAGTTAAGTACTTTTCTGCATTGAAAACCTGAATATGATTGGCATCATGACACAGTGGGCTAAGCCTCCACATGTGACGCCAGCATCCCAAGTGCTTGGGCCCCTGCACCCACGTGGGAGACCTGGATGAAACTCCTGGCTGCTGGCTTCAGCCTGGCCCAGCCCTGGCCATTGTGGCCGTTTGGGGAGTGAGCCTGCGGATGGAAAATCTCTGTTTCCCCCATCCCCCTCTGTAATGTTGCCTTTCAGATAAATAAATGAATGAATGAATAATTTTTCTAGAAGAATAAATAGCATTACAAAGACAAAATCTGAAGTGTGCAGTCAAAGAAACATCAAATAGTAGAAGGAAGGAGAGGCAGTGGTGCCCTTGCAGTGAATTTGAGGGGAACTGGACCAACTCGTGTCATGGCAGGGCTCATCGTACTGTGACCCACCTCTTCTTTTTGTAACTAGTTTTAACGGAACACAGCTGTGCTCTGCAATTTACATTTTGTTAAGACTGCTCTCGTGCTGCAGTGACTGGGTTAAGTGGTTACGTCAGAGACTGGCCCATGCAGCCTAAACGATGTACTGAGTAGCCCTGAATAGAATAGTTGGAGAGCCCCTGGTGAATGTTGGCATCGCCCCAAAAAGTGCCCAGCTGTCCCTGACAGCTGTGTGATTGTCAGGTTTGTGCAGGTGTGATTGTCATCACCTGTGACTTCTGTTCCTAATAACTAGGAGTGCTTAAACTCTGAGTCTCAGTTTATCCGTAACATAGAGGTAGTAAATCCATTGTACATGTTTAAAGAAAATGCATTGTGAACTGTTGAAATCCTTACTTAAGGTATACTAAGCTGATCTTCTGTATATTAAGATAATCGAAAATGAATCTTGATGTGAATGGAAGGGGAGAGGGAGTGGGAAAGGGGAGGGTTGTGGGTGGGAGGGACGGTATGGGGGGGGAAGCCATTGTAACCCATGAGTCGTACTTTGGAAATTTATATTCATTAAATAAAAGATAAAAAAAAAAAAAAGAAAATGCATTGTGGATGCTGTGTGAATGTTAGTTTCCTTCCTGGCCTGAGTTCTCTTTGGGTGTCTTGAAACCAAAGGCTTCTGAAGGTTCTTCTTATGGCCCTTTCTCTAGGCTGTGTGGTGTGGCCCCTGCTGGAATGGCCTGTCTCCTTCCCCTGCTTTCCACTTCCCAAGCCCAAGATTCCTTGTATTCCAGATTCACAAAGCCCTTGCCTGTCCTTCCACCTGCACCCTCAGTATTCCCTTGTCTTGACTTTCTCCACTTCTCTTCATCTTCCTGGCCTCTCCTCTCCTTGTTTGTCTTTCAGACCCTTGCTTAAATGTCTGCATACAGGAGGGCCTCTCCGACTACCCCATCTAATATGGAGCCTGTTGTGTGATTTTAGTAGTACCCAGAGCTGCTCTCTCCTTCATAACTCTTGCCATAGTTTGCAGATTTCTATATAGATATGTAACCTTTTGGTTAATTTTACTATCTTTCTTGGTGACCATACTCAGAGGTTAAAAGAGTACCTAGCAGAGAGTAAGGCCTCAAAAGATGTATTCAATAAATACTCCAGTTTTTATTGAGCACTCTGGCAATATTGACATTTCTTTAAAGAGAGTCAAGATGATATTAAAGAAAACTGAGTTGTCAAGACTGACAACATACTATCTGCATAATTTAGCAAAAGCTTCTTTTTCTTAAAAAAATTCTCTTCTCTGTATATCAGCTTTCTCATGTTCAGAGTGGGATAGGTAATATCTTTCCTGTTTGTTTATGGTAAAATTGGCCATTAGAATGAGAAGATACTAAGCACAGCACATTTTATAGTGTTGCTCCCCCTCTTCGTGGAGGAACGACACAGGACCCTGCGCTGTTCTTTCGTCTGTTTGGCCCTCCCCAGGTTTGCTGCTGGTTCTTCCCGGGTTGGCTACTGACCCTTCCACCTCCGTGGAAGGGCAGTTCCCCCTGCCACATTCCCCACTTCCGCGGGGGAGCGGCACACCGCCGGCCGGCTCTCTCGGGGGCTGCACAGGTGTTCCCCTTAGATGTTCCTGGTGCATGCCGTCTCTCTCCTCCTATATAGTCCTCTTCCACCAATCCCAACTCGGCTGCCCACACGCCGAGCACGCTGCTCTCCTCCAATCAGGAGCAAGTCCTACAGTTTGTTGGCTGAACTGGAGGCAGCTGTGTAGAAGCTGTTTTCTTCTCTCCCAGCGCCATATTGTGGGAGAGCAGATGCATAGAATAAGTCTCAATTCCAGCAACAGTATAGTCCGAGTTGCTCCCCACATATAGGACCTTTGTGGCTTTGTTAGCCCTGCAGGGCATTTGTCAGCAGATAATCTGTAGCCCTAATGATTTTCCCAGATCTTTAGTAATCTATTTCCTTGTCTATAAAGCAGGGATGGTATTTATACCCTCTGCATAGATTACTCATGTGTTAATATATGTAAAATAATTAGCAAATCGTGAACCACTACCTAAATTGTTAGGAAAGATAGCCATTGTTGTATTTGTAATTATTTATTATTAATATGTTGATTGCCCAGAAAGGTGTGCAGTGAAATTAAAATTTTATAGTCACAAGGAATTCACGTTCCCATGAAACCCCTTCTCCTCTATGCATGTGCTTTTGTTAGCACTTGATGGTGTCTCCCTTGAGGTCATAGCCCGTAGGAGCAGTGCAGTTGTGGGATTTATCACGTTATCCCTCAAAATATCGTGTGCATGAATTCATCTGTCTGGAGGGGGGCGGCTCTCTACATCACATACTCAAAAGGATCTGTCTTCCAACGAGAGGGATTTAGTATTGATTTTTGGTATTTTCTGTGCTTCCATTTGGGACTAGGAGGAGCTTGACAAATAGCAAAGTCTTTAGGTTTTCTGCTTTGGACATGCATGCTTTACTTTTAATTGTGGACTAAAATCTGCAGCCAGAGTGTGTCTTTGCAAAAACAAACACACATTCGAAAAACCTACGTTTGGATTGCCCAGGCACTGGCATAGCTGCCAGCCACTGCCACATGCTCTCTTTGGGAACAACTGGCTGGGATCTAGGGAACCAAGCCCTGTAGCTAGCACCAAAACTGCCTCATTAGATGATCTTTGCTTTTGTCAAACAGTAAATAGCAAGCGACCCACTTGATTCTCGCCTAGGAATTTGAAAAAGCCTCTATTCCTAAAGGCACTTAAGGATCTTCTGGTAAAGTCGCTAGGTGCTTAAATAGACCTGGCCTTGAGTTGTTGTTGGTATTAGAATAGCTGTTAGCAGTAAAATGAATGAACACACGAGCACACACTGGAAATTTGACATGCTTTGTACATGCTGATTCATAATTACGATGTCACAAGACTCACTTTTTTACTTCATTCACGGTTTGAGGTTGCAGAATATGGTAGTGAATTGCAGAAACTGGCCTGAAGTGAAACCTTAAATCCCATTCCCATTGAAGTGTGAGTGGGAAAGGAAGAATGGCATAGTCTGTGTTTCAGTGGAGTCTTCCCACCACCCTTGTTGGTGGTTTTCATCTTAGTGTGCCATGGTGTTTTCCTACACAGTCTCATTTCCCTGAGCCAATAAGCAGCCTATGAACTTGTAAGTCTCGTCGCTATTCTTGTAGAAGCTGTAACTTGCTGCTGTTGCTCACTCTTTCTTTGTCTCTGTGTCCGCGTCTCTCTCACCTGTCCTCTCACGCTCCTTCTCTCTCACTGCTGCACTCCTGCACGTTCTCAGACCCTCCCAGCGGTCCACCTGCCCTGGCTGCTCCCTGCCCTGGCACTCTCACACAGTCTACCGCACGTGTCTGTTGCTCTCCCATGGTCACACACTCTTTGCTCACTCTTTGATTCTCCTGCTGCTTTCCTCCCCTCTGCCTCCAGGGAAGCTGCCTTTACCACTTGGCTTTATCCACTATGCAGTTAGAAGGAATAAGCAAGAGGGGCCAGGTTCCCATCTCTGGCCTCCGGCACCTGCCGTTCTCTGCCTCACCTGTAGCATCTTGTAGTTCGCCAGCACGATAAGCTGGGTGACATCTCTGTCTTCATCCTGTCCTCTTTCTACTACTTGGGATTGTGGTCTTTTCTTCTCTGTGTCTCCTGGAGCATCACCTCGAAAAAGAATCTCTGTTGCCGCAGCAGTCTGAATCACTGCCCTTGCCCTGGTCTTGGCTCTGTGGGGCTCCTGTGGCCCTTGTATCATGCTTGTCTCACTCTCAAAGCTAGTCTTGGGACTCCCTGACCACAGTGATGATGTGTCCTCCTCCGTATCCCAGGAACTCAACTCTGCCTGGTACAGTGACTATTCAAACAAATCCATCCATTTTTTATTTATTTGAAAGAGTTAGAGAGAGAGATAGACAGAGAGAGGTCCTCTATCTGCTGGTTCACCCCCCGATGGCTGACATGGCTGGAGCCGACCCAATCCAAAGCCAGGAGCCAGGAGGTTCTTCCAAGTCTCCCACATGGGTGCAGGGGCCCAAGGATTTGGGCCATCTTCTATGGCTTCCCCAGGCCATAAGCAGAGAGCTGGCTTGGAAGTGGAGCAGCCAGGACTAGAACCGGTGCCCATATAGGATGCCATTGCTGCAGGCCGGGGCTTCAACCCAGTGTGCCACAGCACTGGCCCCAAATCCATCCATTTTTCAACCTACTGTTTACTAAATAATTACATGTTTTGTGGATTATGCTAGATAAAAAGATAGGAAAAGCACAGGTCGTTTATTTAGAGGAACACAGAGAAGATCCACTCAAGGGAGATGTATCTTGGGGGTGTAGGGTTGAGGAGATGAGAGGTAAATCAACCACACTGCAGTGATCCATTTCTCTTATAAAGGGGGGGGGGGGTGCTTTTCCTTGAATTTAGCACTAGCTGAAGTGGTTGGCTTGCTTTTAGGTTACAAATAGTTGTATTGAGAGTATTCTTTAATTAAACTTTTATTTAATTATTTATCTACTGAAAGAGAGAAAGAGATCTTCCATTCACTGGCTTACTCTAACCACCCTCAACAGAGGATGCTGTGCCAGACCAATGTCAACAGCCCAGAACTGAGTCTGAGTTTTCACATGTGGGAGTCAGGGACCAAGTACTTGAACCATCACCTGCTCCAGTCCAGGGTGCACACTAGCAGGAAGCTGGATTTGGGAGCAGAGCCAGGACTAAAATCCAGGCTCCCAGTATGGGTTGTGGGTGTCCCAAGTAGCAGCTTAGCCACTGTGCCAAACTCCTGCCCCACAAATTGTCTCTTTTTTAATGTTAGAAGGTAATTAAACTCAGATACTGATGTTTGAGAGGCTTATGGTAGCTGAGACCAATTGAGGAAACATCACAGTCACCATCATATCTGACACTTATTCCAAAATATCTACCCACCAAGTAAGCTTGAATCACACCTTAGGGCCTTCTCCCTGCTTCTTGCCACCCTCCTGCTATCTTTGTAGACGAATTCCCTTGAGTTTTTCATGCAGACTGTAACTAATCTGTAGAATGATTGTGTAGTTTGGAATGGGTTAAATGGACCAGTCACTCTAACTTGGTCAAACAGGAGCTTCCCTGAGCCACTGACATTTGAACTCGTCCTGGTAGAATACACAGATTGGAACGTGGCAGTGTATGCAGATACCAGTGGGTACTTTGCAAAGCCTACTTCTTGACAAACCTGAGTGAGACCCAACAGTTCCTGACATTCTCTCTTGGACCTTGTAGAGTCATTACTGCTCTCGAGTGATCCTCCTTCCGTTGTTCTGGCAAGTTCCTCTCCAAACCACAGTTACTTGGAAACTACTGCTGCGCCAAGCCTCAGTGCTAATAGCATTTAATAGCTGTCATTAGAAAGCAAGGCTCTGCTTACCAGTTGGCCTGCTGTGAATGGTAATGGGAGATTTTTTTTCTTGGGTGTAACCCCAATCTCTAATTGGTTTGAAAAATAGTGCTCATTTATTTTATTCTTAAGACATTAGCTTTTTATCGAACTTCAATAAGTTTTTGTTCCCATTATATTTGAATTTAGCATAGCTGCAATCTACTGAAAAACATTTTCTAACTCGCTGTCTAGGTAACCTGCCCACTTTCATCATTGCTTCCCAAATAAATGTGTGTATAAATATCCACTGAGTACATTTACAGCCATGTGCTCAACTCTTCCTGTGTATTATCTCATTTAGTTCTTTCAGCCTTTCAGGAGGCTGATGAACTTATATTAACCGTCTTTCCACGGGTGAGGAAGCCGTGTTCAAGAGAGGTTAGGCAATTTGCCCAGTGTCCCAGCTCTAGCAAAGGGCATGAAGGGACAAATCTGGAGAGCTGATGATGAGCCGCACCCCTGCAACATTTCAGCTGTCAGATTTTGGGACACATCAGCTGAGTGCTCCCAATGGCTTTATCAGCTACAAGGGCCAACCCTCAGTGTGCTCAGTGCATAGAGTTCTGGACTGACTCATAGTAAACAATGAGGATTCGTAATGGCAGTTTGGAAACAGTTAAGTGCTGTACCAATGGGAGGCACTCTTTGTTCTTATGTTATTGTAGTTCATTTACCATTGAAGCAACAGGATTTTAAAATGACAGGCAGCACCTGTATATATGCTTCGCAATTAGTGTGGCACAATTTGATTGTGACTCCATTGTTGGAATTTTGATGCCTCCAGCTTGATGAATAATTGTTTTTTTGTGGGTGTTTTCAATTAATCTAAATAATGAATTCTCTTCATTATCTTGTTCTTCATGTTAATTATACAGGATTTTCTTATGCTATTTATCAAGTCAGGGCAACTACAATTTTTTTTTTTTCTCACATGCCTTTGAATATGGAGTATGTACAAAAGGTTAGCATGATGGGATACAATTTACATTTCTGAAAAACTCCAGTCACTGTTTTGATTTTCCTTACATCATTACTGTAGATATTAGATTGTATTGCTTTGTTTTGGAGAATGTTTCTTTTTTCATTCAAAAAGGTTATTACCAAGGACAATTAAATTATCTTTGATTTTTGAGACTATTCTTCAATACTTCTCTGTCAAATAAGTATTCTGGAAGCATGGGAAAGTTTGAATCTGTGGTATTAATATAAAACAACAAATAGTTAAGTTCCTAGTTTTGAATTATTGCATGAAGCACCATGACAGATAAAAATTTAAGTATCAAACTGTGGAGAGAAAAGATACACATAAGCACATGAAATTTTCAATGACACTACTCATAAAAAGAACAGTTCTAGACAACAGTATATTTTTAAAAAGAAGAAGAAAGATGGTATACCATAGGGACAGACTTTTGGCAGAGCATTAGAGACACTGCTTGGGATGCTTTGCTTTCCATTCCAGCTTCCTGCTAATGCACGCTATGGTAGGCAGTGGGTGATGGCTTACATAGTTGAGTCTCTCACAGCCTTGTGAGGTACCTCATTGAGCTCTGGGCCCCTGGCTTCAGCCTGGCCAGCCTGGATTGTTGCAGGCAGTTGAGGAGTGAACCAATAAGTAGTAGATCTCTCTCTCTCTCTCTCTCTCTCTCTTTCTCTCTTTCTCTCTTTCTCTCTTTCTCTCTCTTTCTCTCTGTCTCTCTGTAGGATTATTGGTGGGTGGGTGGCTATGTTAGGGAGTGTTATGTGTGTCTTTTTCTTTCTTTCTCATTCCTTCTTCCTCATTCTGCCTTTCAAATAAAGTAAATAAATGGCTTTTTCAAAAGAGAAGATAGTACATAATACATAGTGATTGAATTTATTTTGAGTACTGAGGGATAATGGATAGGATTATATGAGTTAGTATAGTATCGCTGCTGGCATTGTGGCCTGGAGGTTAAGCCATAGCCTACCATGCTGGCATCCCAAAGAGGCATTGATTTCCACTGCTCCAATTCTGATCCACCTCCCTGCTAATATACCTGGGAAAGCAGCAGGAGATAGCCCAAGTCTTTGGGCCCCTGCACCTGTGTGGGAGGTCCAGATAGAATTCTAGGCTCGTGGCTTTGTCCTGGCTGAGCCCCAGTGTTTGCTGCCATTTGGGGAGTCAACCAGCAACTAAGATCAATTAATATATCTCTCTGTCTCACACATCCCCTCCAACTCTGCCTTTCAAATAACTAAATAATGCTGTGCATTATCAATTCATTCCTAACTATTAACTTTCTTGACATATTCTGGGCTTTTTCTTATATTGTATTTTGTGTAGTAAATGACAGAAGGTGAGGTGTCCTATCTTACTTGCCTCTGTTGTTTAGCCACTTACCTTTCAGGCTGTTGACCGACTTTCAGCAATTTGATGGGCAACTTTCTGTTTTTTGTTTCAGGTTGAAGCCATCCTTGTCAATATTTTTGGTGGTATTGTCAACTGTGCCATCATTGCCAATGGGATCACCAAAGCCTGTAGGGAGTTGGAGCTCAAGGTGCCCCTGGTGGTCCGCCTGGAAGGTGAGTCGTGGTAGATTCTCACTGTGCCAGTGCCCCTTCTTCAGGGTCAGGTGAGCAGTGAGTTCTGGGCTCAGCATCTCCCTGAGACAGCGTAAAGAGACATGGCGTTAAGTTAGGTGGAATGAAGGCACTATCAGGAGACTTTCCTCAGCCTCCAGTAGGCTGACGGGCATTAGCGCTCCAAGAACGGGAGATGTTCTGATTCCCTTCATTGTCCTAGCTTATTCCAGTGCAAGCTTTTCTGTTGTGAATCATTTCACAAGTTCAGTGTTCTGAGAAAAGCCTTCTGAGAAATGCTGCTCCAAGAATTATGTATCACATGGGAGCGAAAGTTTTCAAACTTGTTGGTCTCAGGACCCCTGGAATTTGAGGATATTGAAGACCCCTAAGAGCTTGTTTATTTGGGGTTATAGCAGTCAATAATAATGAAAACAACTAATAAATCAATTTAATGACAGAATTTACTTGGAATTAAAAAATTTTCTAAAAATAAAATCTGTGCTTTTATATTTTATATCTCTATAATAAGTATTTTCTATAAATATGTACAATAACACCCCTTTATCCATGGGGTGCAAATCCCAGTGAGTACATGAAAGTGCAGATAATATCAAACCCTCTATCATCCCTACTACGTTTTTCCTCATATATACCTATGATGGAATTTAATTTGCAAATTAGGCACAGTAAGAGACTAACCACAGTACAGAATAATAAAATGGAATAACCATCACAATATACTGTAATGAAAATTGTGTGAATGTGTTGTCTTTCTCTCTCAAAATATTTTATTGTGCTGCATTCACCCTTTTTGTTATGTGAGATGAGATGGTGT
The DNA here is from genome assembly GCF_964237555.1 of Oryctolagus cuniculus. NCBI lineage: Eukaryota > Metazoa > Chordata > Mammalia > Lagomorpha > Leporidae > Oryctolagus > Oryctolagus cuniculus. The sequence continues at coordinate 82,162,716 of NC_091441.1, forward strand.
CTACCTTTTGAGGTGAATGGCATTGTGATATAGTGTTAGTCTACTATGTAAGGGCACCTTGGACCTAAGCATTGGAATACCCCAACATTTCATCCAGTGTTCCAGACAGCTACTAAACCACCAACTGGTGGAGTACACAGCATAGACACACACTGGACAAAGGCATGATTCACATCCCAGGAGGGAAGATGTGAGATTTCACCCTGTTCTTCAGAACCCAGCATGATTCAAAACATATGCATTGTTTATTTCTAGAATGTGCTAGTTAATGTTTTCACTGTGGTAACAAGACTGCAGAAAGCAGAACCACAGATAAGGTGGGACTGCTATATTGTATTTTTCTTTTTTTTTTAATTTTATTTATTTATTATTTGAGAGGTAGAGTTAGAGAGAGAGAGACAAGGGTTTTTTTGTTTTTTTGTTTTTGTTTTTTTGTTTTGTTTTGTTTTGTTTTGTTTTTTGACAGGCAGAGTGGACAGTGAGAGAGAGAGACAGAGAGAAAGTCTTCCTTTGCCATTGGTTCACCCTCCAATGGCCGCCGCGGCCGGCGCACCGCGCTGATCCGATCGCAGGAGCCAGGAGCCAGGTGCTTTTCCTGGTCTCCCATGGGGTGCAGGGCCCAAGCACCTGGGCCATCCTCCACTGCACTCCCTGGCCACAGCAGAGAGCTGGCCTGGAAGAGGGGCAACCGGGACAGAATCCGGCGCCCCAACCGGGACTAGAACCCGGTGTGCCAGTGCCACAAGGCGGAGGATTAGCCTAGTGAGCCGCGGCGCCGGCCAACTATATTGTATTTTTCACAAAAATCATAGGTTTTAAAATTTTAGTAAGAATATTAGTATTGTTTTAGGCTTCTGCATGTCTAGTCTGATATCTGATTCTTCATTAAATCTGTTGCAATATATTGTTTTGATTTAACAATATAAAGCAAACGTGCTCAGAATGGTATATATTTGGAAAAATGAAGAGTTTTTAAATAATCGTTTCATTTGATTTGTGAATTTTCTCCTTTGGTACTATACTAAAAGTTTATAGGGAATGGTTTCATTATTAAGATTAGTTTTATTATGGAATAAATTCCATCAGAGTGTGTCTTGCACACTAAATGGGTTTTATCCATGCATGACTGATAACATCCTGTGTTGATCGTTTGAAAAAAATGTATTGTTTACATCTTCTAAATACAGACATACCTCAACATACAATACCAAAAATTCGCATTTGTTAGTATACCACCATGCTCAATGGAAAAGCTTTTAAGTATTAGAAAGCCGCCACGTTCACAGTGACAGGTACAAGGTTTTGAGAATTTGAATTGTCACTTTAACTTACAAATTTTACCATCAGCTGCAGCATGGTCAGTTGCTTCCTTTAAAGTGACAGTCTCACCTTGCTCATTTTTGAGACAATATCTTCCAAACAATCACATCTGAACGACTCCAGAAGGTTGATCATTCTTCCAAGTAAAGTTGACGTTCCAAGGAAAAGTGAGTAGCAGAGCTCCATCCTCAGACAGGTGCGGAGTGCGTCTCCCGAGAACAAGCACCATGGTTCAGGATGTAGCAGACAGCTTTCTGTTTGCCCTGCTTCCTCCCAAACAGCACTGAGAAGACATGTGCTTGAGGTCTGAGATCCAACAAAACTAATAGTGTTTTAGTGTCGATCAGGAGTATTCTTACGGAAGGTGGCTGGTATTCACTGCAGTGTGTCCGGTGTTGAAAAGAACAATGATTGCTGCTCCATTCTGGTGCTGCTGCCTTGTTTCCATGGTAATGCGCCAGGAGTATTACCCACCATTACGTTGACCCCAGTGGTGCGAATGCTGGTGCTGTCTTACTATGACTCTTACTGTTTCTACTAGTGTGATCATAGGTTTCACCCTAAGGACCCCTGCCTCAGGTTCTGTGGTCCCCAGAGAACCGCAGTGGTAGAGAAGCAAATGCAGACGTGAGACGCACCTAGAAGTCCTGTCCCGACCATCTGCAAATTCAGACAACGTAGTCCAGCAGCCCCGTCATGTCTTTTTCCTCAGCATCTTTCTGCGGTAACCTGGTCTCCCCAGGCCATCGTGAGGGAGCTCCTGACTTACCGCACGGCTCGGCAGACTTTTACCGTTCACGGCTACTGCTGTCCTCCCGTGGACACTTTCTTCCCATGTGTTCAGTCTAGATGCCAGAGAGGCAGTAGCCCACTTTTCTCTCTGCTTGGCTCTTTGTAGCTCTTCTCTCACCCTCCTGTTCTATTCTCTCTCTTCGCTTAGACTTAGATCTGCACAGTACAAACTTGATGGAAGTAATGATCACAAAGGAAATAGGAAAATGGTAGAATCTCCTGTTGGCAGTGTTTCATAGAGACACTCAAGCGTATCAGTGAATTAAACCTATTGAAAATATAGACATCATTGACCTCAGGAAAAATACTTTGTTCAAAGCAACAAAATTTCCAAAACCACCAGGAAAAAAAAAAAAAAAAGTGACCAGGGTGTTAATGAGTATAAAATGTTGGTGTCAAACTGTTTTCAGGGTCAAAGTGACCCCAGTGGTTGTAAAAGCAGCTCTCTCCGTGTCCTGAAGGGGAGTGGGTCTTGGTAAGCAAATCACACTAGTGTGTGTCACCCGGGTAAGCAAGTCACACTAGCATGTGTCACCCGGGCTGCCTGGAAGTGAGGGTGCCTGTGCTGGGCTCCTTCTTGCTCATGGTCCTCCGTGTGCCTGCAGCATCCCTAGAAACCCATCATTAGCACTAGTTTGTATAGTCCTAGAAAAGAAAGTTACGCCACTTTTGATTTTTCCCAGAAGATGAAAGGAGCACATCTTTTATTTTTGCACCATGCTTAGTGTTCCAGCGGTATTAAATGATCTTCATAGTGCCTGGATGTAATACACATGCCGAAATAGGCAAAAGACTACTTCCAGCATTAGCTCCCTTCCAGATATCTGCTGATGGTATCAGAGGGCTATCTGAGATACTGACAAGAACCTTTGAAACTTCTCAGTTTTTTTAAGACAATAGTATTTGCATCCTTTAAGTAAATGCACTTCTAAGGTATATGCCGGATGATTTTTAATTAGTTAACTAATGTCTTGATAAATGCCATGTGCAGGCCATTAAGCTTCAGGCATTAAGGAAGATGAACAGAAATATAAAAGTGTGAGAAATGATCTCATTTACTAGAGACCTGAAACAAAAAAGATGATATGATACAAGACGATATGCTTGTATAAAGAATGCTAACAGCTGTCCGCCCGAGTGTGACCTGGTTTTATCTTAGTAGCAGTGGCCATTGGAGGATTGCAGACAGCCACCCTCCTGGTTTGCTGAATCTGAAAACATTGATGACCTTGTAATGTCGACGGTGTCTTGGGGAATTAGATGTGATGACTCAAGATGAGCTCGTGTCTCTTGGGGAATTAAATGTGATGACTCAAGATGCACTCAAAGAGAACACTGTCTCCCAAATTTAGAAAAACTGAACATACCCCTGGTGACGTTTGCCAGGACGCTTCCTGCCTTATAATAAGTACCTGGGATCTTTGTCAAAGGGAAAGAAGCAGGAGAGCTTTTGACATTTCTAGAGTTCTAGCTGGTGATAGTGTGTCTTCCTTTTATAGGAACTGGTGTCTTGTGTGAAAGACGTCCATAGATGGATTCAGGTTCTCACACCCAGCATGGCAGGGCCAAGCGTACTAACTTCCATATATGTGATTTCTGGGAAACCAGTAGTTTGACACCAAGACAAGAAGTCCTGAGCTTGTATTGGTTCTGCATACTTAACAAGGGAAGGACGAAACATTCTGTTGTTACTGTATTCTTGATACAGAGATGACAAAATGCAGGAATTAAAGAAGGTATTATTCATAAAGGTCCTATAATAGGAACTAAGTGCAACAGAACCAATTCTATTTACCCTAAGGTATTCAGATTCCTATAAAGTGTGTGTCCCTCAATACTCTTGTAGCCTAGCCTGCTTTCCTTCTCTTACTCCCTTTTTCAAGTAATATTGACTACTGTAATGATAGTAGATTTGCAGATGGATGTTAGGAAAGACATTATAAATGGAGAATCTCCAAATTGAGGTTGAAAGTATAGTGAAGGATTTGAATCATTGGAAAAAGTTAGTAGAGGATCAGAGTGATCTTCTGTACCTGGGACTTGGTGCTGAGGTCCTCACAGTGGTCAGCTTTACAGCCAGGACCTGGGTAAACCAGAAGGCTGTCCTGGACAGAGCCATGGCTTTGCAGCGATGCATGTGTGGTATGACTGAAAGAAAAGAGGTGAAATCTAAAACCCAGGCATACTTGCTACATAGAGGTAAAAGTGGAGTGGAGCCAAGAGCAGAGAGAGAACAGATGAGAGAAGGGGGACCTAGGGTTTTAAATCTCTTAAGGACCAAGGTTGTGACGGTGGGATTAATGGTCCTGCAAAAGTTAGAGACTAGACAGACAGTGTGGGAGAGTATTGTTGTTGGGTATGATCATCGCAAACTTTTGGTGGAGCTGTGGTATCCAAAAGAATGTAGAGATGTAGATATGGTAGAGATGTAGAACATGGAACAATGCAAGGATAGGTGTGATAGACACATGGATCGTGCCCCTATTTTGAAGGCCCTCAGTCGGCCATGGCTGCATTGGTAATAGCTCAGTTGAAATGAGAAACCCAAGCAGGTGTTAGTAGTTAAGACACCACTTGAGACACCTGCATCCCATATTTGAATGTCTGGTTTCCAGGCCCCAGCTTTGCTTCTGATTCCAGCTGCCTACAAATGCACAGCCTGGGAGGCACTGTGTGATGGTTCAAGCACTTGGGTCCCTGCCACCCACATTGGAGGCCCGGATTGAGTTCTGGGATCCTGGTGTCAGCCTGGCTCAGTCCTGGTTCTTTGAGGGCATATGGAGAATGAACCAGCACATGAGAGATCTCTTCTTGTCTCTCTGCCTTTCAAATAAATCAAAATAAAATAAATAAAAAATTTAAAAATAGTAAAATGAGAAACCAACCAAAAGTGAGACTATCCTTGTCCCAGAAAGTAGTTCTCAGTGCTGCTAGTGGGGAAAAATCTTGCTTAACTACGGAGACCTCTGTGAGATTTCTTTTATCCTCAATCTAAATTCTCTATTTGCCTTCTTCTGGCTCAGAACATAAATTCTCCTCCTCCCACAAATCACTCCAAATTTGTTTTAACCAACCTTGGAGTCTGCTTTGATTCTGTTTCTCTAAACAGAGCATTGTCTGAGGCCACAAAGAAAGACAAAATGGCACAAAGAGACAGGAGCGTTTTGTGCTTTTCCAGAGGGTGGTGTCTGGTTTACCTGACTCACCACACTCTTTCTTACTGCTGTACTCTCAGTATTCACACGATTGTTGGAATTGGTTGATGTTGCCAAAACCCACACCCCTGTGTCAAGATGGAGAGAGACATGAGAAAGGGTATCTGTCCATCATCCTAGCTTCTGAAAGCGAGCCTAGGGCTGCAGAGAAGCTAGATGTGGTTCAACAGTGTTGCCAGAGCCTGAATTACAGTAATAAATACATGCTACTAAGCATGTTTATGGGGTGTTTTCTAGGTTTCAGGCACTCTGCCACATGTCTATGCCGTCTGAGCAACGGTGAGGTTTTTTAGGATGGAGATAGCACACATCTCAACAGCCCAGTGGCGGCTTTCCTTGGCAGTGTCTGTGGCCTGTGAATGGAGAACGTGGGGCTTCCTGACTGCTGGATGACTACTGGGAAGAGCCAGGACGCTTGCCACAGTCGCCCCGATGTGCCGCCCACATTAGAAGCACTTTTGCCCATCAGAAACGTCCTGATGAGAGGTTTTAATCAGCCAATCAGGCTTGATTTAATGGGATTTTGTGGACAAATCTTTGTTCTCAGCTGTGTAGTAATTACAAGCTGTTCTACCAGTGGATAAGGAAAGGATTACTCTTCCCTTTGAAATGGGTAACTTTATAATTATATGTATTTACTCGCCTTATCAGAATAGACCGCACCAGCTGAGACGGGATTATTTTTGCTTAAAAGAATTCAGGGTGAATTGAACGACCAGCCACATATTAAGGGGAAATTTAGCCTTTGTAGACAAGTGTTTCTGGAATGAAGAAAAGAACAAATTGTTATATATTTGTTTACTTTATTGCTTTTTTTTTTAATTTGAAAGGCAATGGTACAGAGAGAGAAAGAGATCTTCCATCTGCTGGTTCGCTCCCCAAATGGGTGCAGGACCTGAGTGAGACCGGATGAGCCTCTAGCTCCCTGAGCAGAACCCTGAGGAGCAGATGAGCTGTCTGGACTTGTTCTGGGCAGTGTATCCTTAAAGGGCAGGGCAGAGGAAGTGACTGGGCTCTCCATGTTGTGGTCACCATTCAGACCCTAGGGTTCCAGAGGTCTGTCCATGCTCCCCGAGGTAGAGCCTGAGATCAGAGATAGTTGAGGCTTCCAGAGAGACTGGAGGTGAAAAGCTAATGCCTGCCCTCTGCATGGAAGGAAACTTCCTCCCCGTGCACCTCACAGGCCGTGTTCTGCCCTCGGACTGGGTTGTCATTGGTTGGGGCTCACACTGTTCCAGGCAGGAGTGGTGCCTTCAAGAACAAACCTCTGAAATTATTGCCCTGCTCAGGAGCTGTGTGTGCAGCTGACTTAATAAGGAGGAGCTCCAGAGCCTGGGCAGGTCCCACGACAGGCACATCCCGAGTCCTGCCTCCTAACCTCAGAATAGCACTCTCTGCCCTCTGGGTGTCCTCTGCAGAACCAGTCAGTTCATTCCCTTATGCCTCAGTTTCCTCATGTGCTGCCAGAAAGTTCTAGGTGATGAGATACTGATTCAGGCATATTGCTACTGTAGAGGGGACATAAAGACAGATTCGGTCCACACCCCAGCTGTCCTTTGATATGCAAGGGGCATGAGTTTCAGGGTGCTGCACGGACACCAAAATTTGCGGAGCCTACTGTCCCTACATAAAACAGTACAGTATTTGCATACAGTCTGCACACAGCCTCTTGTGTACCCTAAGTGACCTCTAGATTACTTATAATAAATGCCTAATACAAAGTGAATGCCATGCAAATAGTTGTTAGATTCTGTGATTTAAAGAGTAATGACAAGAAAAGTCTGAGTGTGCTCAGTGCAGACACAGTGGACTTCTTCCTCCCAAATATGGGTTAAAACCAGGGTTAGACTGGTGCCGCAGCTCATTAGGCTTATCCTCCGCCTGCGGCACCAGCACCCTGGGTTCTAGTCCGATTCTGTCCCAGTTGTTCCTCTTCCAGTCCAGCTCTCTGCTGTGGCCCAGGAGTGCAGTGGAGGATGGCCCAAGTGCTTGGGCCCTGCACCTGAATGGGAGACCAGGAGGAAGCACCTGGCTCCTGGCTTCGGATGGCGCAGCGCGCCAGCCGTAGCGGCCATTTGGGGGATGAACCAATGGAAGGAAGACCTTTCTCTCTGCCTCTCTCTCACTGTCTAACTCTGCCTGTAAAAACAAACAAACAAACAAAAACACAGGGTTGCACAACCATCCAACAGAGAGGACTGTTTTACAGGTAATAGGTGTGTTGGGCTAATAGACTCTCCCAGAGAGTGCCACCTTGAGGCTTTCCTTGGACAGAGCTCCATAGGAGGACAGACTGCATGAGCATGATTTAGGGACAGGAAGGACAAACAACTTTGATCCTGTGTTACCCTCTGTTTATTGGCGGTGGTTGCCTGAAATTCTGTGCCAAGAAAGATGGTGAGGCTGCGTCTGAGGTCAGTGGACAGGAGCTCTGGAACCACTGCTGTCCTCTGGGAATGTGAGCAAGGAGAACGGGAGCACTTGAGCCACGCTTTGGCCAGTGTTGATTCAAAGAGATGACAGTGGGGTTTTCTTCCCTAGACATACAGCTGCCTGCCTTACCAGGAGCAGACAGTGAGACCTGCAAGCTGGGAGAGCCCCAAATGAGACAGCTTTTTGTCTTCTCCCAGCTCTTCATCCCCAGGGTTGGACGCAGGTGTGTGGGCTTTTCCTGTAGAGTCACATGCTATGCTTTGTGTCCCGCACTTGTGTATTATCAACACTGGGAGCTGAGACCGGCACGGCTATTCATTTTGCCAGTATAATGCAGAAGCCAGCATAGGCAGTACCTAAAGAAATGGGCGTGCTCAAAAAAACATGGACTGTGTCTCCATCTATCCTGTTTTGTTTTTTAACCAAAGCAGTTGGTGGGACAGATCTGGCCCATGGGTCACAGTTTGCAGGTCCCTGGTGTAGAGAAACAGCCAGCAACAAAACCTGGAATTCTGGGAACTCCCCAAGTTATTTGTCTTCCTTAGTCCTTGGCTCTGAAATGTCTCATGAGAGTAAAGTAGGAGTTTGGAAAGCAACCTTAGGCTCTCAGAATCCAGTTTCTCTCAAGGAAAGTATTTGCAGTGGGGTCTACTCTGTCATTTCTGCTACCTAAGTGCAGAATCCCAAAGAGTGGTGCAGTAACATGACCTCTTACACAGCGATGAGATTCCAGGGTCAACACTGCAGACAGAAGTCTCACACTGTCAAAATGGCCTTTGAGAATTCCGTAAATCACAGTATAGACGGATTGAAAGACACAAGGGCCATTCAAAGAAGGGACAAAGAGAAGTCCACATGCACAGTGTTCAGATGTATAAAACATTCCTCCGTGAAAAGAACTCTCATCACTGGCAGGTGATGGGGATGTGTGCAGAGTGGGGACGTGCTGGTGCTTTCCAGAGTCTTCAATTCTAGTTGAATGTTAAGGCTCCCATAGCTTTGGTTTTCATTAATGCATGTTGCGTATTTGAAGGTTAATATAGTTGAAAACAATAGCATAAACGCACAATGTTGGACTTGGCCCGGAACCTTGCTTGCATGAGGTGCGTACGCTCCTGTCTTTGAACGGCTGTAGGGAGGAATCTGGCTGTGGGCTCCTGACACCAGAGTTGGTGACTCCAGCTGTGATCATGTTCACTCCTTCTGTGTCCCTGTTGTGTCACCATGGGAGAAGGAATCATGAGGAAGTTGGGTGTGAATATGCCAAAGCCCCACAGGATAACCATCAGTCATCTTTACTTTGTAGAAAATATGAGGGATATAGGCATTTAGATGAGAAACTCATCCAGGGGAATCTAAAGCCTCAAAACTGCAGTAACTTCCTCAAACCCTTCTGCTACTCAGGAAGAGAGCTGGGTTTAAAATCTCAGCTTTTTCATATATAAAATGGGAATTTAAAAATATGGCCGCTTCATGGGGTTGTAGTAAGGAGCAGGTGTGATTTTGAATCCCTTAGAACTGAGTGAATGTTATCTATGCTTATGGTCTTCTGAACTCTTTTATGATTATGTTTTGCTAAAACTTAGAAGCACATCAAACACAGCTAGCATTGATTGTTTTAATCACAAGCCTTCAGACTCCTCAGTGCATGGTCCTCGGGGCCTAGGCCCAGCAGACCTGGGATGGTGGCCTCAGATATAGGTGGTACAGGTCATAGGGGAGCGGTGCGACTGGGTGACAAGTGCCTCTTGACAACTCTGACATAGAGGAATTCCTCCAAGTGGAGAACAGATGGGAGCCAGGGGTTGGGGGTGATAGAGCTTCAGAACAGAGGAGCCAGTTTAAAAAAAAAAAAAAGATAAACAAATGAGGAGATACAGTTGTCACTAACTCATCCACATGGGTGGCCTCGGTCGCCTGCCAGATTGGGTGCTAGGTAGACAAGAGATGCATCTCCAGGGCTGCTGACTTGGCAGCTTTGCCTTCTTAATTCTCAACAGATGACTCCACTGCTAACAGTGTAATAACAAAACAGAAGAGATGTGATAAGTGATCTGAATTTACCATGTCACCGAGAAAATGGGCCTCCTCCATCTGATTGGAAGAAACGAGAGCAAGGGCACAGGGACAGTGACCATTTTAAGCGGTGTCTACCGCTGTGCAGAATTTGCTTTGTTTCCACTGATCTCCCCTTTCCCAGTGGGGAAAAAATAGACGCAATTACTTAGAGCAGGGATGAAATATTTTAGTCCTTGCGGGCCGTACTGGCTGTGTCATCACTGCTCAGCTCCCCCACTGTAGTGCAGAGGCAGCCGCCAGCAATCTGTAACCGAATCACTTTGGCTGTGTTCCACGAAAACTTTATTTATGGACACTGGGATTTGAATTTCATGTAATTTCTACAGATCACAAAATATTCTAATTTTTTTTCTCAACTACTTAAAAATATAAAAATTATTCTTAGCTCAAAGGTGCTGCAGAGAGAGGCAGTGGGCTGGATTTGGCCCGCAAGCCCTCGTTTGCCAGCCCTGACTTGGAACGTTCCCCTGAGAGTCAGGCTGCATAGTTAATTGGTTGTCTGACCTGAGCACACTCCTTTGCAACTCTGGGCTTCTGTTTGCTGTAGTGCAAACAAGAGACGTAGTCCAAAGCGTCCCTGGGATTCCATCTCCCACCAAGAGGCTACTTTGCTTGGTTTGTTATTCACCTGTGCAGATACACAAGCCTGGGTTCTAATCCTTGCCCAGCCTCTGACTTGCTGCAGTATGATGGTCCAGTTCCTAAGTCTCCTCGTGCCTCAGTTGCCTCCTCTGTAAAATGGGCATAAAAATGGTGTCAATCTTTTTTGAGTTGCTCTGAGGATTAAGTTTTATGAACCTGGTGAACCCTTCACTCATATGCCCATTTATTGCATGTAGTATTACACACTAAATATTCTGTTTTAAAAATTCTTATTGATAGAATAGTTTGTAAAGACGATTTTTAGGTGGCATGATTTTCCAGACTTGGAGAATGGTTTTCTCCACTACCCAGGCCTGAGCAGGAGGAGGTACTGCCCATTTTGAACGCAGCCCTGTATTTTGTGTTTCCTGCCCCGTCCTTGCCTTACATACGATTGAAAACAAAGAGCGCATTTTGATAAATGAACCTTGCCTGTGTGTTTACAGCTCTCTTCCTCCACCCAGTGGCAGGAAGTCACTGGTAAAACATGCTGAGGTGATAGAGAGGTTTTTAAGTCTTTTTTATAATCATTGTTACTATTTGGTAAAGTCCTCTAGCAGTCCAGACTGCATTTTAAACTCGTGCCCCTCCGATTCTCTTTCTTGCCATTGAGTCCTGTGGTGGGTAGACAGCCATGGAGCCAGGAGGCTCCCGACAGGCAGATACTCAGCAGTGCCTGAAGTTGGAGCGGCGTGGGTTGATCATTTGTCTGAACAGGTGCTTACTAAGGGTGTTGTCCTGCAGCCTCATTAAAAAGTGGTGCAGTATTTAATAAGTATCGGAGCATGTCAGTAGCACCACTGAACCTGGGAAAGAGATCAGCTTCCTTTGTTGTTGTGTGCACGGCCGTAAACGCTGTCTTTGGAACACAGTAGTTTCAAGCAACTACGATCGTGTCTGTTAGAAGTGAAGCTGGGGAGCGGGATGAGGCCTCCACATCAGCTACCTGTTGAATGGAGAAGAAAGGAACCTGAGCTGCCTGGTCCTGATACTCCCCCTGGTGTTTCCGGGGACCTGGTTCCAGTGTCTGTGGTTCAGCCTTCGACCCCTCCTCCCTGTTCGTCTTCCTTCCCCTTCTATCAGCTCCCTGAGTGGGAGCAGAAGGCCTGGCTGGGGTCTGGGGCCAGCAGGGCATGCTGTCCACGTCTGCAGGGGGACGGAGCAGGGCCGAGCAGTGGCTGCTGCGGAGGGTGCTTGGCAAGCTCACTTGGTCCCTCACTCCCTCTGCGTCCTTCCCTTCCCGTGGGCCTGTTGCTCTCTGGGTAGTCCTGGCTTCATCTCCCTCCCTCTGCACCCAGTGCTGCTCAGTCCTTTCTCCTTTCCTTCCTTTTTCTCTCCTCTTCTTCCCTCCTCTTCTTTCCCTCCTCTTCTTCCCTCAGGCCTGCCTTCGGCTCTACTGCCCCCTGCGCGTTCTTGTTCTTCTTCCTTCACTCTTCTCTCCTCTGCCTCTGGGTCTCTTCCTCTCTTACTCCGCTGCTCTGTCTCCTGCTTTCGTTCCGTCTTTCTCTCTTCCTCCCTGCCCTCCCCGCTGCTCCCTCTGCCCCCTGCCTGCCTGCCGTGGCACACTTTGTCATCTGGTCACAGCACATGTTCACATGACTACTAGCCCTCCTATTCCCATGGCTGAGCCTTATGTTTGCATGGAGAATCCCTTCAAAACTGGCTTGATTCTGAGCCTGCTGATCTGTGCTTAATAAATAAGGCTGTAATTAAAATTGGAACAGCGGCCAGCGCCGCGGCTCACTAGGCTAATCCTCCGCCTTGCGGCGCCGGCACACCAGGTTCTAGTCCCGGTCGGGGCGCCGGATTCTGTCCCGGTTGCCCCTCTTCTAGGCCAGCTCTCTGCTGTGGCCAGGGAGTGCAGTGGAGGATGGCCCAGGTGCTTGGGCCCTGCACCTCATGGGAGACCAGGAGAAGCACCTGGCTCCTGCCATCGGATCAGCGCGGTGCGCCGGCCACAGTGCGCCAGCCGCAGCGGCCATTGGAGGGTGAACCAACGGCAAAGGAAGACCTTTCTCTCTGTCTCTCTCTCTCACTGTCCACTCTGCCTGTCAAAAAAATAAATAAAAAAATAAAAATAAAAAAAGTAGAACAGCGAGTATGACTAAAACTCAACTTTAGTGGATCCCGGAATCAGGAAGCAATTAGGCATTTGACAGGGTTCTAGGAGCAGCTGGGAGGAGAGAAGGGCGGGTGGGCTTTTCTGGGTGCTGCTCCCTGCCTTTCTTCCCTGGCCCCACCCCCTGGGCTAACCTTGGAGCAAATCCTCACTCCCTGGCCTGGGCCACATGGGGCTGTCGGGCTGAGAGTGGTGGCAGCAGCTTGGTGTCGTTGCTCAAGGGCACCCGGAGCGCAGCCAGCTGCTTCAGGGCCCTTCTTCCAGGAAGAGACTGGCAGCAGAGCGCCCAGAAACCCCTGCACGAGCTCACAAACAGCTCCCTGCTCTTTCACTTCAGGCGGTTGGGGTTTCCATGCGACCCCTGTATAAAAAAGGGCTGCTTAGGGGTGTGGGGCCAGCAAGGTTTCAAAAAGGACCACCCCCATGTCTCCTCCTCCAGCACTCTCTGGGTCTGTGAATGTATCCTTATTTATTCGGCTTTCCGTGATGCTGTGAGAGGCCCCGGTGAGCCAGCCTGGCAGAGGAAGCAGGGAACCATCCCATTAGGGTGTGATCACAATATGGCTTTGGAAGTACAAGGTACCCTGCGACCTCATTTTATAAGCCTTGCTGCAGTGGGGGCATTAGGAAGTAGCAGGAAGGAAGCCCCCCCCCCCCGCCATGTCATTTAAACAGATGCCTGCGCGTACATGGTGTCAGGGCAGCAGAGCCCTGGGTGATGTGCACACCGAGAGCCACAGACCCAGTGTGTCTGCGTACTCGTGAGTGGCCAAATCAAATCTTCAGGGTGTTTTTCCTTGGGAATACTGGTGCTGGAGCACATGCTAAAGGAGAATACTAAGTAAGGAACTGAATTATTTAGGCTACTTGATTGCAAGAAAGAGCCACCCACCTAAGCTGTCACTGAGGTTTTTCGTCCGTAACCTTGGGGATTCGGGCGAAAGTGAAGGAGCAGGTGTCAGAAGGGAGGACGCGCGATGAAATTGAAACCCCCGGAAGAGCAGGATGCGAGATAGGAGGGCTGCGGAGCACCACCCAGCCCCCGTCAGAGGTCCCGGGGGCTGTGTGTTGAGATCGGAGGGTGCGCCAAAGAGAAAAGAGGGAGGGGAGCCTCTCCATCCTAACTTAGATGTCTTCTCTGGCAGCTGGGCAGACGGTAGGGGAGAGAGTCTGAGCCCGTGGCTGTCTGTTGGGGGAGGCAGACATTTATGCATGGAACTTCGGTTCATCCCCTGGTCTCCAGTCCAGGTCGCTGCTCTGTCAGTCAGGGCTTTTGCTTCACACTCTGTCATGAATTCTACGAAAGCCCTGCATGCAGATTAATGTCTCAATTCCTCAGCCCGGTGTCTAACACCTGCCATGGTTCCATCCCCTGTCCTACTTTTCGGCCTCTGGGACCTTGGCTGAAACCTCACAAAATGAACCAAAATGCGTACCGAGTCCGTTATTCATGAAATCATAAACGTTTAGGTCTGTGTGGGTTACCTACCAGTAGGTAACAAATTGACCGAACGCTGAGCAGCGAAACAAAAGGGGCCTTTTCTGTCTCATGGTTTCCTGACCCTGTCCCCTCACTCAGGGTCTCTCATGAGGATGCAGCCAGGGCGTCTACTGGGGCTGGGGGCTTCTCAGGGTCTGGCTGGGGAACAGTTCACCTCCAAGGTCACTCCAGTGCTTCACAGGATGCACTTCTGCAAGCCAGGGGAGACTGGGGGCCTCAGCTCCTTACCAAAGCCATCTGATGGATCCAGCCCACACACAAGGGCGTGAACACCATGGGTCGTTTGAGTGTCATTTCAGAAGCTACCTGCTGCAACATCTCTTTACAAAGCACTGTGTTAGCTCTAGTCGAAGCAGAGAGATCCTGGAATTTCAGCGGCGTAAGGTGATGGAAGGCTCTTGCTCATTCACATAAGATCTGAGAGGGTGCTAAGACAGGGTGCTGTGCTCCACACAGTTGTTCCGGTACCCAGGCTGGAGAAGTCATCTCCGTCTTCCCTTCTGGGATTGCCCTGGCCAGCAACATTCCAGGAGGCAGATGGGGGAAACGGAGTATGAAAAGATTTATGGGCGTTTGTTTCCTAGCCACTCACATTCCATTGGCCAAGACTCAGTTACATGCTCCTTCCTACATACAGCAGGCCTGGAACATGGCTTCTGGCCAGGCAGCTACTCCCAGCACTACACTGTCCAAGTGGGGTGCGAATCCTCACTGGACTGCCAGCCAGGTGTGCCCCAGACACTGTACTGCTGGCAAAATGCTTTCACAGGTATTACTTCGTTTGCCACTCTTCACAGTGGAAGCTGTCAGTGATATTATTCTCATTTTCCAAATAGGAAGCCGACTAGCCTACCTTTAGGACTTCCGGGGTTCTAAAATTACCAGTGTTGGCCAAGTCCCACCTCTGACACTTTGAAGTATTTTGGTGCACAAAATGTTTCAAATTCATGCCTAGTTTTTTCATAGTACACATTTTCTGTTAACTTTGCAAAAACCCCCTCGTATCACTTGTGTGACCATGGAGAAGTCACCACCTCTCTCAGCCTCACTTGCCTTACCTGTAACATTGGGGTGGTGCAACCTATGCAAAGCTGACCTAGAGGTTTTGCATTCTGTATGTAATTCATTTAGTGTCTTACCTGACACATATATAAGCAATCAATAACTATTTGTCCTAAGGAAGACAGTGAGAATGATAATTCTGTACGTGGAGCTAAAAACTTTGTGGCACAGAGGAGGTAAGTCACTTGAAACTACACAAGGATTTCCCAGCAGGAAGACAGGGTGAGCGTTTAGGTGGCAACTTCCCCAGCTTGTAGGTTGTTGCTTTCCAGGCAGGCTTGCATTAGAATCCCTTGTCAGATAGCGGTGAGTCAGCCGTGAGCTGCAAACACAGTGCCAGGTGGCCGCAGGGCCCCAGGAGAATCGATGCCACATCCCCTTCTCAGTGCACCTGCTCTGTGTAATCTCAGCCTTTGCCTTCCTGTGTGACACCTGCTGGCCAAGCACCTGCTCCTGTGTGCACTCTCTGTGGTGAGACGAGTTCTCCAAGGCCTGTATGTCAAGGACGGGGTTCATAAATAGGCTCCATCTTGCCCACTAGATGAATGCACAGGAAATGATGTAAGATGAGGCTTTCAGTAGAAGCTTAAGGCGGTTCACTCTGAAAGAACAGAAGAGCAGGCCACATGCTAGGTAGGCAGTCCCTGAAACAGAGGTGGACACCTTGAGCGCTGCCAGAGTCTAAGGTGTGCATTTGGGGACAGGCTCAGGCAGAGGCTCAGGATCTCTGCTCTCAGGTAGGGTCATGACCCAGTCCCCTGCCTTCCAAGAGATCTTAGGACTTCAGGTATGGGCTTCAGGCACAGTAAGTCCACCGGACTGTGGATTATCATAGGCAGTCGGCAGATGTTCCAGCTTCTGTCAGTAGGAATATTCACTTCCCTCCTGCGAGTCCTGGCTCTCATCACCTTTTCTCACTGGACCCCAACTTGAGATCAGTGTTGTCACATAATCTTTCTTACCAACAACACTGATTGAAACCTTTGTATAACTGATTTTCTGAATCAGAGTGGGCGTTTGGTCACTGGTTAAGATGCCTGTTAGGATGACTGTGCCGGATATTATAGTGCCTTGGTGGGATCCCTTGCTCCGAGTCCTGGTTCCAGCTTTCTGCAAAGACAAAATCTGAGAGGCATAGTGGGTAAGGCCACTACCTGCAGTGCCAGCATCCCATATGTGCACTGGTTCGAGTCCTGGCTGCTCCACTTCCGATCCAGCTCTCTGCTGTGGCCTGGGAGAGCAGTAGAAGATGGCCCAAGTCCTTGGGCCCCTGCACTTGCATGAGAGAGCTGGAGGAAGCTCCTGGCTTCGGATCTGCGCAGCTCCGGCCGTTGTGGCCAACTGGGGAGTGAACCAGCAGATGGAAGACCTGTCTCTCTCTCTGCCTCTCCTCTCTCTGTGTAACTCTGACTTTCAAGTAAAATAAATAAATTGTAAAAAAAAAAAAAAAAAAAAAAAACCAATCAAAATATGGTACTGGTTTAAGAAATCTTTCTTTAAAAAAATTTTTTAGGAAATGGTCAAATTATCTGAATAAATAATTCCAATAACACAAAATACAGGGAGTCAACAAATATATTTTAAAAGTGCTCAACTTCGCTAATTATCAGGGAACTGCAAATTCAGGTCACATGGACATCTCATCTCAAAATGCAATAGCTATTATGAAGAAGAGAAAAACTGCAAATGCTAATAGCAATATGGAGAAAGGAGAACTCTTCCACACTCTTAAATGGAATGTAAAATAATGGAGTCCTTATGGAAAACCTTAAGGAAGTTTCTCAAAAAAACTGAAATTAGCCCCCCGACATTGTGGTATAATGTGTGAAGCTGCTGTCTGCGACTTGGCACGCTGTATGGGTGCTGTCTCTTGTCCCAGCTACTGTGCTTCCAACCCATTTCCATGCTAATGACCTGAAGAATTCAGCAGAAGGTTGAGCAAGCATTGTGGGCCCTGCCACCCACGTGAGAGACCCAGATGAAGCTCCTGATCCTGCCTCTGGCCTAGCCTATCCACGGCTGTTGAAGCCAACTGGGGAATGAACCAGAGTATGGGAGATCTCTCCTTCCTTCTCTGTATAACTCTGAACTTTCAAAAAAATAAATACATGTGTTTTTTTACAGTGAAAAAATAATCATTTTTCTGATGATGAAAAGCTATAGGTAGGTTAGTCCCCTGTATCTTCATGTGTCACTCCAGTATTTCATACCATGTTAACACCCTGATTTGACATTCTGCATACTCTTTCCACAAGGCTTTTACTTTGGATTCCATACTGAGACTGTTCGTTCAGAGAGTAAATCCAGTTCATAAGATTTTCCTCATTCAAACCGATTAAACTGGCTTTGGACATTTGGCATAGCAGCTAAAACACCAGTTCAGATGCCCATGTCTCTTATCAGAGCTCCTGATTCCAGCTTCCTGCTGATAGAAGCCACTGGGCGGCAGCAGTGCAGACTGGAGTCTCCTGCCACTCACAGGAGAGACCTGCATTGAGTTTCCACCTCCCAGTTTCAGCCCTAGCCGAGCCCCAGATGTTGCACACCTTTGGAGAGTAAACCAGTGGAGGGGAGATCTCTTTATCTGTCCGTCTACCTATAAATAAATAATATTTAAAGAACTAGCTGATCGAGTAATTGTTTTCCTTCCTTGTGCAGAACCTTAAAGGAAATTCTTTCCCATGTTTTTTACATGACTGAGAAATTAGCAGGTAATATCTATATAATGCTGGGTAATTGAAGTGGAAATAAGAGAAAAAAATAATTTTCTGTCTGGCTCTGCCGGAACAGGCAGACTGGGTCATGGAAAGCTGTGGCTGTGTTGTAATTAAGTCGTGTTGGTGTCTGGTGAGACCTGGGTACCGTGTGGCTTCAGCTGTACAAAACATCTCAGCGCCCCACCTCCAGTTCCCTTCAGTGACCGTCCATCGTTCCTCCTTCTAGGAACCAACGTCCAGGAGGCTCAGAGAATTCTCAACAACAGCGGGCTGCCCATCACTTCGGCCGTCGACCTGGAGGATGCAGCCAAGAAGGCTGTGGCCAGCGTGGCCAAGAAGTGATGCCTGTGTCCGGGCCCCAGGGAAGAAGGCCATTTTTGCATCAAAAGGGATAGTTCTGTCATCACTGTGAAGGAAATGGTTATCTCTTGCAGGGAAAATAGGGGGTAGAGGAAATGAAAAAGGATCAGTGTATAACTCTGTGTTTTCTTGAATAAGATATTTAGGTAGCCTGAAACTGATTTTACTTACACTGTTCATAAGAATCCTGTCCTGTGTGCTCATACTTCTTTATCACAGCAAGTCTGCTCAGTAGGCAGTGTTTTGCCAACTTTGGGGTTAAACTGCGTGGCCAAATAATGTGCATACACACAGATTGTGAAAATCCAGTAATGTGCATATACACAGAATGTGAGAATCAGACCCTGGATATTGAGAAGATTTTTGGTAGACATTTAATCCTATATGATAATTTAAAAAAAGAAAACACAGTCCCTAAAAAACTCAAATGAAATTACATCTTACATACTAGCTATCAGAAGGGTGCAGCTGAGACATTCAAGCAAATTCCTGGTCCACTGTGCAGTAGGTTTTATGAGTTTCTGATTCCAACGCATGTCTGAGAAATCAAAAATTTTCCAAAATATATTTTACAATGAAGGGTCTGCTTTAATATATGGTGCATGCATGTTGCCATTTGCCTTAATACTGAATAGACTGTTTACTTCACGCTAAGAGAAAAGCCAGAAGCCTTATTTGTGATTTTGGCATAGAAGTTTTCATTCTAATGTCACATTTGAAGAATGTGGATTCTTATGGAAATCTCCATGATTATAATTTTGAGATGAGACAACACTGAAGATAATTGTGTTCAGTGTGGGGTCTTCTCTCCTTTCCTGCACACCATCCCCAGCTTCCCCACTCCTAGAATCTACCAGCTATGGTAGAAAGATGGAATAATCAAGGGGAATGTGTTTTTTTTTTTTCCCCATGATGCCTCATTTTTACAATGGGTAAAAATTTGAAATACATATTTGTTTAAATTTTGGCAAATTTTTTTATCTGTACACAAATTTAAATAAAATCTTATGTTTCATAAAGTTCAAGATCTTTGTGTGTTTCTCAGCTTAGTCTGTTTTATTCCTCACACAGAGTTTTCTTTTTACAACGACAGTAGCCTTACTGTCTTAGGCATGTTTCTAAAATGGGAGAGTGTGTGTTGTCCCAAGATGTTTCTAGTTCCACTAAACTCATCAGACAACTACTTCTGTGGTAGGAGGTTGTTCCGTAAAAGTATTAAAATTAGGAGCCTTGGCAAGTTAAGCCTTTGCCTGTGACACCAGCGTCACATATGGGTGTCAGTTCATGTCCTGGCTACTCCACTTCTGATCCTTCAAATGTTCCTGGGAAAATTGGCAGAACATGGCCCAAGTGCTTGGGCCCCTGCACCTATGTGGGAGACTCAGATGAAGCTCCTGGCTCCTGGCTTCAGCCTGGCCATTACAGCCATCGGTGAGTACACCAGCAGATGGAAGGTTCGTTTCTCTCTCTCTCTTTCTCTCTCTTTCTCTCTCTTTCTCTCTCTCTCTGTAACCCTTTCAAATAAATACATAAATCTTTTTTAAAGGATAAGAAGAAAAATTATATACAAACCAGTAGCCCAGGCAGGTGTCTCAGATGTCGGACATCTGAGTTTAGTTTGCATCCTGCCAAAGAAATGCCCTCGTGCAAACCCCTGCCACGTAACAAGCCCCAGCTTCTAGTTCTCCTTCCAGTGTACTATTTAGTTGTCTTATTGTTCTTACCAGCTTCCCTCATCGTTAATTCCACATGTAGACAAAGGAAAATCATAATTTTATAAGTCTGTATTTGCTGTAAGTGCAAAATGTAAAAGTCTGCATTTTGCTGTAAAAGATTGGTCATATACTTTCTTAATGGTTATGCAATGAATGAAAATTTTTAACAATGTCTTTTGTAGTGTACAATGTTTTTGATAGCATAGTAACAATGTAGATAGTAAAAGATGTAATGCATGACCGGTTTTGTTCTTATTGTTTTGAACCTGCAAAAGGCAGGTTTAGGCATTAAAATTAAACAGCAATGAAAAGCAGTAAATATGATCTTTGATCTTTTCATTTTAAAACCTGGGAGAACTTAGAAGTGTATCAAAGGCCACTTGCTAATGAAAACCTATCCAGTTATGTTAATTTATGCCTTTTCATAGCTATAAGAACTATCTACAGATAGCTTGTTGGCTTTTGAACATATGCTGTTCTTAACTACTTACAGGTTTGTTGGCATAATATCAAATCATGGCTATGAATATTAAACTCCCAAAGGGCTGTCCCTATCAAGTCATCCTCAGAGGGATCCTTGCAAGTGACTGTTGTATGTTATGTAGTCTTGAGGTCCTGGGAACATGATCAAAAAGCAAGGAAAATAAGCTGACTTCAGTGCATTTGATCCCTACCATGATACTGCAAAGGCTTTATGCCATTTAACCAGTCGGGAAATTACAGCATAGTGAGGTAAAGTTGCTTCCTTGATGTTTCATAAGTAATAGCAAAAACTTAGGCTTCTGCACCACTCACATAATTCTATCACTTCTTCTCTTGTCCAATAGAACTTTCTGTGATGAGAGCAGTGGTCAGTATTGGTTCTTTCCAATATGTCGTCATTAGCCGCATTACTTCATTGCATAACCATTAAGAAAGTATATGACCAATCTTTTACAGCAAAATGCAGACTTTTACATTTTGCACTTACAGCAAATACAGACTTATAAAATTATGATTTTCCTTTGTCTACATGTGGAATTAACGATGAGGGAAGCTGGTAAGAACAATAAGACAACTAAATAGTTCCCTGGAAGGAGAACTAGAAGCTGGGGCTTGTTACGTGGCAGGGGTTTGCACGAGGGCATTTCTTTGGCAGGATGCAAACTAAACTCAGATGTCGGACATCTGAGACACCTGCCTGGGCTAATGACTATTGAGCATTGGGAACTGAATTTTCTTTCTAATTTATTTGAGAGGCTGAGTCAGAGATGAAGAGATTTCAAACCAGCTGCCTCACTCTCCAGCTGCCTGCAAGGGCTGGGCCGTGCTCAAGCCAGGAGCTGAGAACTCAGTCCAGGTGACAGGAACCCAACTACTTCAGCCATCACCGCTGCCTCTCAGGGTCTACATTAACAGGAGTTTGGAATCCGGAGTGAAACCAGGACCTGGACCCAGGCAAATTCCAACACCACAGAGCAGATACATAATCACTTTGGGAGAAACAATAGAACTTAAGAAAAAAATCTTAATCCCTAGAACATTTTCATGGTATAAATTTAGAATAGTGATCTAATTAATTAAAAGGTGATCAGAGACCATAAAAGAAAAAAAAAGGAAACAAACCAAATGAAAAGAAATCAATAAAAATGAACTCATCAATAAATCATTGAGAGCAATGAGTCGTAACTATATTTCAGCACATAAGAGAGCCCCACCAGGAGGGCAAGGATTTTCATGTCCAAAATTTTGATAATGTCAAGGTTGAGAAACCCTAATTTAACTGCATTTGCTAGTTTATCACAGTAAATGTGATTGATGGGCTCATATTAAAATAAAAATCCCAAAAGAAGAAAAAAAACTTGCAGAAATGAAGATTGCATGATTCACAATGAATGCAGAACTGGAAATGAAGAAATTGCAAGAATTAGGGAAAAATAGTATGTAGGACAAGGGTGATCCAACATAAGAATAATTGTGTCCTTTAACTAGAAAAGCCAGCAACTGAAAATGGAAGTTATTTTACAGATATAATAGGAGTCGGTATTGTGATGCACAAAGTTAGGCACCTCTGAGGGATGTCCTCATTCCATATGTCGGAGTGCCTGGTTTGAGTCCCACCTCAACTTCTGAACCCACTTCCTGCTAATGTACAAACTGGGAACCAGCAAGTGATGTCTCAGCCCTGCCACCACCGTGAGAGACCCATGCAGAGTTCCTCGCTTCTGGCTTCAGCGTGGCCCAAGCCTGGCTCTCACAGGTATTTGGGGAGTGAACCAGTAGATGGAAGATACCTCTCCCCCGCTTCACTGTCATTCTGCTTTTCAAATAGATGTTTTTCAAAAGAAAGAATAAATGTTTCTAGAAATGAATGTGGGAAAGTGCCTGAAGATTGAAAAGAACCTCTTTAGTCCAAGAAATATCAATACATTTAAATTGTGTAAGAATAGAGATTCTCAAAATGTGAATATGAATATGCACATGAGAAGAGACAAGCAGGAAGCAAGCACAGTGGACTTGCACTCAGCCAGTTTTACTGTCAGATGACAATGAGATTCACCTGCAGAATTTAGAGGGCTAAACAGTTTCCCAAGAATATCATAGTCAACCAAATGGGCACTTTTATTACATTATTGTCCATGAGGGGGAAAAATTGAAACAGATTCTGTACCTAAATGTACTAAAATGAATTCATGAGTTATATTCTATACAAACCGTGGAATATTATTTCACCATTAAAGATTAAGTTGGTGTATGCTTGTTTGTGTGAAAAGGTATTCATAATATATGCTGCAAAAAGCAGTAATAAAGGAATATACAAGAGTTTTTAGTAACCCCAAAAAGCCTTCAAAAAGTGCATGGAAAATTCACATCATTTTTCATTCAATTTTTCCCTAAATTATTTGAATTCTCCTTCTTTGTGGTCATATCTTTTAAGAATATCTGTATGTGTACCTGTAGAAAATTGATCATGAGGACTGATGCTATGGCACAGAAGGTTAAAGCCCTGACCTGAAGCACTGGCATCTCATATGGGCACCAGTTCTAGTCCCAGATGCTCCACTTCCAGTCCAGCTCCCTGCTGATGTGCCTAAAAATGTAGTTTCCAAAAGAAGAGCAGAGTATAAAATGGAACCAGAGAAGAGTTTCCTTGTTAGATAAATGGGTTAAACTTCAAAGGATAAATATTCTGAGCTCTTGAACTAATCGGTAAGTGTTCTAGTACTGTGAAAACTTAAGTTCTTTCAGTAGTACTCTGTTTCTGGAGAATACATTTTACAGGAAATTATTACAATATGACATTATAGGGAAAAATAAGGTAAATAACAAACCCCAAAATCCCATTCAATTTACATTTTGGTGTCTCAAACGCTTGTTTGAGTTTGAGATCTTTAATGGCAATATTTAGTTACTGGTTCTGAACCAGTGTATTTAGGCCATCCAATTTTGTTTGAAATATATACAACTGATTTTTTTCTGACAGGAATTGTAATTATTGGTGATGTTTTTCCTGTTATTTTGAGTCTCTTAAACCTTCAAAATGCAGTGTCTAACATTCTAATACTGGGGAGGCAGGCATCGGCATAGCAGTTAGGATTCTACTTGGAATACCCATGTCCCATAAGGGAGTGCCTGGGTTTGAATCCCAGCTTCACTTCTGGTTCTACCTTCTTATTTGCTGAATCCACTACTGATTCCAGCTTTTTGGGAGGCAGCAGTGAAGGCTTAAGTAGTTGTCCCTGCCACCCACAAGGGAGACCTGGATTGAGTGCCGGGCTCCCAGCTCTTGTGACCTGGCCCAGTCTCAAACATTCTAGGCATTTGGGGAGTCAGTCAGAAGACTGGAGAGCTCTGTCATCTCTCAAATATTATTTTAAATGTTTTTTAAAAGATTTTATTTATCTGAAAGGTAGAGTTAGAGGCAGAGGCAGAGAGAAAGGTCTTCATTCCATTGGTTTCCCACGTGGGTGCAGGGGCCCAAACATTTGGGCCACCTTAGTGCTTTCCCAGGCCACAGCAAAGAGCTGGATTGGAAGAGGAGCAGCTGGGACTAGAACTGGCGCCCATATGGGATGCCGGCGCCACAGGAGGAGGATTAACCCACTGCGCCAAGGCGCCGGCACCTATTTTTTCTTAAATAGCATCAAGTTCTGATATTTCACAGTCTGCATTGTTTCCCAGTGGTAACAGTAAAGCTGTGGGTCTGTGTTGAGGCATTCAGTGCAGGTGAATCTTGCTGTTTAGGAAGGGGCAGAAGGACAACCTGAAACCTCAAAGCAGTGATGGGCTGCAGGTGACTTGGCAGAACTTAGCAATGTGTGTGATCCAGGTAGTTCTACACCCTCCCAGACTGCAAAAGCTGCTGGACAGGATCAAATTGTGTTCAGCGTGGTCGTCGTGCAAGGGCTCAATTTGCAGGTGTGGCTGGTGAGTTTCGGGTTCTTCTGAGTCTTCATCCTTTGAAGCCAAACCTCCTAAGACTCACTGCCCCAGGATCAGCCATTTTAACATAGGGCTTAACAGGAAGTTTTTAGTTTAGTTCTCACAAGTGTTTTATCCAATACCTGCCCCTCCTCAGCAACTTGGCATCTGTGGAAAGAAACAGGGTTCGTAAAGATTGACCCTGTACTCAAGGAGGAGGAAATCCAGACCTGCTTAGCAATTGTTTGCAGGAATTTGGCAGGACTTGGAGAAGTGATGGAAATGAAACTCTGGAAAAACCTGGTAAGACTTCCCCATGGTGATCATGCCACATGCCCATGTGAGGTATACATGCCCGTGAGCAATTTCCTATTTTTGATAGCAGGTTTTAGATCCTAGGAAGGTTTTTCACAGATTTAAAATGTTTTAAAAGAATAATTGACTAAGCTATAAATTTTAAAGCCTACTTCCCAAACTTACAGATCTCACTCTGTTTATAACTATCCTATTTTAACAAATCACTTTTAAGGAGCCTTCAATTCATGATTTGAAAGTTAGTGAAACTCCTTTAAGCACTGGAACTGCCTGTACAAATTGAATATATTCCACTTCTTTTTAAGTGTGTTTCATTTTATGACAAGGGATCTCAACCACTTCAGGAATTCTCATAAATACAATAAATTTAATTAAAGCTTAAAATTCATTCTTAAATACTCTTAACTATGCTATATTGTTTGTATATTTAGTAATATTTCAATCTAAAATGTCAACTTTTATCAAGTGTTCAGCCACACTTGTTAGATTGGAAGCTTAACACTGACTTGTTAGTCTAAACATTTATCACCCATGAAAAGTGCATAAAATACCAAATGCACAAAAAGTACTAAGTGCTGCAGTATCTTCAACATTCCATACTTAATTCTGGGTCTTCCTCAGCTAGCTGAATTTACAGTAGCTGATCGCTGTGGTCTGGACAGTGACTGGTCCGACTTCTGATGCTCACAGCTCCGAGTCACTGGGTCCTTTATACAAGTGAAAACAATGACTTTATTACCTGATCACGATTATGGTCTGGTGGCCTCCAGAGCCCACACAATCACACACAGATCTATTTTTGGAAATCTTACATTGCTGGCACCTTCCTAGTTCTGTAGATTTTTATCTGTATGTTTATATCTTTTGTGATATTTTTAAGTGTTGAATCATCACTCGTGTCTTTAGTACTTCTTCAGCCCAAGCCTCTTTCTCCTCTCATTCCAGATGTTCAGTTACACAACTGTTAGAGCTTTTGTTATTGTCTTACAAATCCGTAAAGTTCTTTGCATTTTTTTCAATCTACTTTCTTTGTGTTTAGATTGAGTAATTTCTATTGCTCTGTCTTCCAGTTCACTCATTCTTTTCTCTGTGCACTCTGCTATTGAACCAATCCATTTGTGTTTTTATATTGATTGCTTTATTTTTCTTTTTGATTGTTAGTTTTCACTTGATTTGAAAGGCAGAGAGAGAGAGAATGAGAAAGAGAGAGAGAGAAAGAGCTTCCATCCTTTGGTTCACTTCCTGAAATACCTGCAACAGTTTGGACTGGACCAGGCCAAAGGCAACTTCGCAGAACCCAGTCTGGATCTCCTACATGATTGACAGGGTCTCAAGTACTTGAGTTATCGTCTGCTGCCTCCCATGGTACACATAAGCTGAAAGCTGGATTGGAAACAGCCAGGACTTGAGGGTTCAGGCTTCCTAAGTGATCTTAACTGCTGAGCCAAAATCTCACCCTAATCTGAGTGCTATATTTCTCATGTCTGAAATTTCCATTTCATCTTACATGTCTTTGCTGAGAGTTTCTGTTTTTGTCTGTGTTTTGAGTGTGTTTCTAATTGCTCATTGAGAGCATTTTTGTCATAGATGCTTGAGAATGTTTGTTACATAATTCTGACAGGTCTGTCATCTCAGCATTAAAATATATTGATTGCTGCTTTTCATTTACTTTGAAATTTTCCCAATTCTTGGCATGAACAGTGTTTTTAATGAATTTATTGATACATTAGACTCAGTCATAACAAAAATGTGATGAATACTACAACACAGTTCTCATCAATTCTCAATGTTAATATGATACTAATACATAGAGAACAGATCAGTGTAGTTCATAGATATAATTCTGACTATAGTGATATTATTTTTCCTGCCTCTCTACCTATCTCTCCGTACCCTCCTTCCCTTCATTCTTTCCTTCCCTTCTTTTTTTTCCTTTCCTCCTTTCTTTTTTAATAACAGTTTTAATTTACAATATAATCAAAGGCTTAGTACTCCATTAAATAAAAAATTCAGCAAATAAAAAATTAAAACATCATAGTTCAGCAGAAATATAGGCAAGGGCTATGAACAATGATCAAATGAAAATATGTCACTTTCACTCACACATTACATTTACTCATACAATACATTTTTAAGCAATCACAGATCATTAAAACTATAGTAGCATTTCATTCTTAGCCATTTGAAAAAGATATAAAGTGAAGTTTGATAAAACTATATTTGCATCAGACTGCTGCTGTGGTGCAGCAGGTTAACGCCCTGGCCTGAGGCGCCAGCATTCTGTATGGGCACCAGTTCGAGACCCAGCTGCTCCACTTCCAATCCAGCTCTCTGCTATGGCCTGGGAAAGCAGTAGAAGATGGCCCAACTCCTTGGGCCCCTGCACCCCTGTGGGAGACCCGGAAGAGGCTCCTGGCTCCTGGCTTCAGATCGGCGCAGTTCCAGCTTTTGCGACCAACTGGGGAGTGAACCAGTGGATGGAAGACCTCTCTCTCTCTCTTCTCTCTCTCTCTCTCTCTGACTCTGTCTCTCTCTCTCTCTCCCCCTTCCTCTCTCCCTCCTTCTCTCCCTCTCTAGCTCTGTATCTCTATCTCTATCTCTCTCTGCCTGTCTTCTCTCTGTATAAGTAAATAAGTAAATCTTTTTTTTAAAAAAAATCCCTAGTTATTAAAAAAGCTGTATTTGCATCAACACTAATACACACAGGCATTTCTTTTTTTTGTTTTGTTTTTGTGTTGTGATTTTTTTTTCTTTTTTAATTTTTGCTCCTGCACATAAGAGAGAATGTGTGGTATTTGTCTTTCGGTGTTTGACTTATTTCACTCAACATGATGTACTTCCCTTGCATCCATTTTGATGCAAGTAAGAGGATTTCATTCTTTTTATAGCTGTATTATACTCCATTTGTGTGTTGTGTGTGTGTGTGTGTGTGTACATTTTCTTTATCCATTCATCTGATGGTGGATGCCTCGGTTGATTCTAAATTTTGGCTATTGCGATCAGTGCTTCTATAAACATCGTGAGGCAGGTATCTCTTTGAAACAACACATTTGTCTATTGGGTGTATACCCAGTGATGGGATTGCTGGATCATACGGCAAGCCTATCTCTAGTTTTCTAAGTAATCTCCATAACATATTCCGTAGTGGCTGCACTAAATTACATTCCCACCAGTGGTGTGTAAGAATTCTCCTTTTTCCATATCCTCATCAGCATTTGTTATTCTCTGTCTTTTCAATAATAGCCATTCTGACAGGGGTGAGGTGATAGCTCATGTGGTCTTCATTTGCATTTCCCTGATGACTACTGATATTGAGCATTTTTAATACATTTCTTGGCCATTTGTATTTGTTTTGAGAACTGGCTTTTGAAGTGTTTTGCCAATTTTTTAACTGAATTGATTGCTTTTTCATTGTTCAGTTTTTTGAGTTGCTGATATAGTCTAGATATTAACCCTTTGCTGAATGAGTAATGTGCTGATATTTTTTTCTCATTCTGTTGGCTGTCTCTTCATTCTGTTGATCATTTCCTTGGATTTGCAGAAGCTTCTGAATTTGATACAGTCATTTGTCTAATTTTGCCCTTGTTGCCTGTTCTTCAGGGGAGCAACCCAGCTCCCTTCTAATGCACCTGGGAAGGCAGTAGAAGATGGCCCAGGTGCTCGGGGCCTACCATCCACATGGGAGACCTGGATGGAGTCCCAGGCTCCTAGTTTCCCAGCCCTGGCATTGCAGCCATTTGGGAAAGTAAACCAGTGAGTGGAAAATCTCTCATTATATTTGTCTCTCCCTCTTTCCCTGTAAATGTACCTTTCATATAAATAAAATAAGTCTTTGAAACAAATGTATAAGAGTGAAAAGTAAAGGATCTCATAATTTTGCTACTATTATTTACATATTAATATGCTTCTTTTTTTTAGTGACCAGATTAATGGGTAGATTTGTTCATAAGTATTATAATACATGTATGTATAGGTGTGTGTCTTTTTTAAATTTTATTTATGAGACAGAGAGAGATAGACAGAGAGATCTTCCATCTGCTGTTTCACTCCTCAGATGCCCACACAGCTAAGGCTGAGCCTGTCTAAAATAAAGAGCCAGGAACGCAATCCAGATCTCACATGGTAGTCCATGACCAATGCACTCACTATGTGAGTGACTAAGACCTGCATAATTTAGCCATCACCTGCTGCTCCCCAGAACACACACTATCAAGAACTTGGCATCAGAAATGAAGCTAGGACTGGAACCCAGGCTGTATGAGATGGTATTCATACATCCTAAACAATGTCTTAAGCACTGCCCCAGACACTCACTCCATTACATTTTTCTTTTAATGTTGTATTATAGACATTTTCCAGCCAATAGCAACTTTTCTTTATTACCTTCTGAAAATGGCAACCCACAAATGGAGAACAGGTGAAATCCTGGTAGTGCAATATTAAACATTCCCTCTACCGGGATGAAGCTGTTGAGAAATGTGTACAATTCTGAGACCAAACATTTCTAGGAAGGAATAAAACTTGAACATATGATCCTATATTTTATTTACTCACTAAAATCCTATATTTGAATGAATATTAATAACCATGGAGATTCTGACCAACCCCAAAATAATTAGATGTCTGCAAATTTACGAACATTTGAGAAAAGTGAACTCTTTTTTTTCCTCTATCCAAAGATTTTGTTCAATGGGTGATATTTCAGGTTGTAATGTTTTTTTCTTGACTGGTCAGAAATGCTCAGTTTAACTCTTGTCATTTGCTGGATTTGATTGGAAGCAGAACCTGGAACAGGGATTCTTATACAAGTGATCAGTTGCAATTGAGTTCTCAGTAGAGGCATAAAAGGGGATGAGGGAATAGATTAGTGCATGGAAAAGAATTAGGCAAAGATGTGGTTTCAGAAGAAATCTAGCCTAGCCCTGACCCCTTGGGATATCTACAGCATAAGTTACGTCACATAGGATGTCTCACACAGAGGCCTGGCTGGATTATTTGATGCCTGTGCCAGTCATTTGATTCCTGGAAGTGGACAAACCTCTCTGGTGTCTGAGTGAGGTGATCCTTGTCGCTCAAGACCATGCCTTTGGAAAAATATACAAATATAATTTGTCAGGGCCAGTGCTGTGGCACTATGGGTTAAGGTGCCACCTGCAAGGCCAGCATCACATATGAGCACCAGTTTATGTCATGGCTGCTCTGCTTCTTATCCAGCTCCTTGCTAATATGTCATGCATGGGCCCCTGCCACCATGTGGAAGACCTACATGGAGTTCCAAGCTCCTGGCTTCAGCCTGGCTCAGCCACAGCCATTGCTGGAGAGTGAACCAGCAGATGAAAGCGTTCTCTCTCTCTCTCCCTCTCTCCTTCTCTCCCTTTCTCCCTCTCCCTCTCCCTCTCCTTCCCTCCTCTGCACTCCCTCCCCCCATAACTCTTTCAATTAAATAAATATTTAAAATCAAAATAAAAAGTAAGTTGTTAATAGTCATCACCTGCAGAAAGTGGAGGATGGATGCATCCATTGGGACGCACATCTTCATTCATCAGAAATTGCTGTGGCCATTCACTCTGCTCAGTAGTCCATGCCCAATGCACTGTATTATCTATCACATTAAGATACAGTGATGAACCAGATAACAGTTCTGTCCTCTAAACTCATGGCCATCTAAAGGAGGAGACAGACTTAAAATCAACTATCATTCAAAAGTGAGAGTATAATTATTAAGATATCTGTAAGTGTTCTAGTGTATAGTAACAAACATGAGAATATATTGTAAATAAAGTACACTTGCTCTTGGATGGAGGAAAAGACTTGCCTAGGGAAGTCCCTTTTGAGCTTAGAATTGTTGAATAAATACACTTCAGCTAAGGAACTGACCTAGGAAAGGTGCCAGGGTAGAAGCATAGGAGCCAGTTGCAGGCAGATGCGTAGTAGTATGTGCAAGAGGTCAGCACTGTGGCGAAGCAGATAAAACCGCTTCCTGCAGTGGCTGGCTGGCATCCCATATGGACGCTGGTTCGAGTCCCAGCTGTTCCACTTCTGATCCATCTCTCTACTATGGCCTGGGAAAGCAGCAGTAAATGGCCCAAGTCCTTGGGTCCCTCACCCACGTGGGAGACCTGGAAGAATCTGGCTCCTGGCTTTGGATTGGCACAGCTCCAGCTGTTGCAGCCAATTGGAGAGTGAACCAGTGGATAGAAGACCTCTCTCTCTCTCTCTCTGCCTCTCCTCTCTCTGTAACTCTGACTTTGAAATAAATAAATAATTCTTTAAAAAAATAGTATGTGCAAGAGTCCTGTCCTTGGGTATATGGCACGATTCTGTTAAATAGAGATGCCTAACTTGGTCCCAGTGAGTGCAGAGAGTAAAAGGAAGGCAGTGGAGAGCACTTCAGGTTGATGGCCTCAGAATGCTGTACAAGAAAATGAGCTCACACCTCAGTGCCTTGTGTAAGTAAGCAGTTATTCTGAGACTCGGTGATTGAGGACGCAGTCAGCCGGAGGGTTATTCTTGTTGGTTTAGCTTATTCACATCTCTGTGAACCAGCAGGCCAGTGGTTAGTCTTGGCTGGCCTTGGCTGGGAATCCAGGGGAACTTGGTACTGTTCTACTTGTGTCTTCCTTTAGCAACCTTGCCAGGCCAAAACCAAAATCATGCAGGCCCTTTTCAGACACCTGGTGGTTTCCAGTCACTAACTTCCTACTGGTCAAGGCCAGTCACCTCACCAAAATTAGGATCAAAACACTCCCTTATGGGAGTTGCTTAACATCCGATGTCAAAAGGGATAGACACAGGAAAGGGTGAAGAATGAGCCACTGATGCCATCAATCTCATAACAGAGAGGTGTGCAGGGGCAGACTATTTTGGACCTTGTAGGCAGTACCACAGTTGCCAAGGCCCCACAGTGGCCCATTATGAAGTCCAGCACAGAAATCTGCCTCACCTGTTTCCTGAACTCTGCCCTGGGGAACAGCCCATCCCATGGTACCATCATGGCCTTTCCCATGGCAGTTGCCTTTGTGCTTGACATAACCCCATCTTTTTTTTTTGTTTTTTTGTTTTTTTTTTTTTTGTTTTTTGTTTTTTGGACAGGCAGAGTGGACAGTGAGAGAGAGAGAGAAAGGTCTTCCTTTTTCTGTTGGTTCACCCTCCAATGGCCGCCGTGGCCGGCGCACTGCAGCCAGTGCACCGCGCTGATCCGAAGCCAGGAGCCAGGTGCTTCTCCTGGTCTCCCATGCAAGTGCAGGGCCCAAGCACTTGGGCCATCCTCCACTGCACTTCCGGGCCACAGCAGAGAGCTGGCCTGGAAGAGGAGCAACCGGGACAGAATCCGGCGCCCCGACCAGGACTAGAACCCAGGGTGCTGGCGCCGCAGGCAGAGGATTAGCCTATTGAGCCGTGGCGCTGGCCGACATAACCCCATCTTAAGACAGCTGCACATGCTGTGTTCATGATTCACAGTTTCTGTTTCCTTTCCTGTACCTCCAGACTTTGTACTTAATGTGCATTTTGCACTCCTGTGGGAAGCTCAAAATAATTTCTACTCCATGCATTAACTAAGCTGTCAGCTCCTTTGAGACAGTTCCGTATCACAATAGAGAGAGCTCTATAATAGAAAAGGATAATTACCATTTGTAAGTGCATCACAGGAAGGCGCCAGAAGATTCTGGAGTCATTTTTACAAGTATCTCAAAATACGTGTAAGACCAGAGAGTTGGACCCAAGAGTCTTGACTTCTGGTCTAGGCTCTATTAGTCACTCTGTTCTCTGTTTTATAAGAAAATCCGGGTCCAATTTCTGTATCTACCTGGAGATAGGAAAATTCACTTGTTCCATGTTGCCTTGTGCAAATTTTAGTGATCTGCAGGATCAAGAAATTGTTTTTCTAACAAATGATGTTCAGACAAGGGAAAAGATTGAATGGGGATGTGGGGAAGAGGTGGAGTCCTCAAAGTGCCTTCTTCCAGTGGGAGAAAAAGCAGGAATCTAATACAAGAGTACTTTAGAAAACTCATGGAACAATAAAATTAAAAGATGACTTTATTTTGGTGCAAAATTTTTGAGATACATGCATACAAAACGTCTTCAAAATGAGTATTATGAAAAACAACTATGTATGCATTTCAGAAACTTTTCACTCCAAAATCAACTTTAATTTTCAATTTTCCATGAACTTTTGGTAGTACCCTTGTAGGATTTATCAGTAAATAGTAGTAGCAGGGCCTTATGGATCCTAATCTCTTTTTTTTTTTTTAAGATTTATTTATATGTTTGAAAGTCAGAGTTACACAGAGAGAAGGAGAGGCAGAGAGAGAGAAAGAGAGAGAAAGAAAGAGAGAGAGAGGTCTTCCATCCACTGGTTCACTCCCCAGTTGGCTGCAATGATCAGAGATGCACTGATCTGAACCCAGGAGCCAGGAGCTTCCTCTGGGTCTCCCACGTGGGTGCAGGGGCCCAACGACTTGGGACATCCTCTACTGCTTTCCCATGCCACAGCAGAGAACTGGATGGGAAGCAGAGAAGCCAAGACTTGAACCGGCGCCCATATGGGATGCCAGCACTGCAAGCAATGGCTTTAACCACTATGCCACAGCGTCAGCCCTATGGATCCTAATCTTTTATGTCTTTTATGCCTGATTATATTAATATGCATGGACTTCAATATTCATGCGCTGAATTAACCTAATCTTTTAATTTTGTTTTTCCAAAACTTTTTGAAATGCCCTTGTATTATGAGAAAAAAATTATTTCAAGAGTCAGACTCTAATTTCAGTTGCTCTTCATGGAAAACATGGATGGTGTATGCCCTTAAGACAAGAAACAGAAAACCCAAATAGGAATATAACTCACCTCCGAAAGTATGTCATCCACCAAAATCTGAATCAGTGTGTCCCTGGCATTTTTTTATTGTAAAGATTGATTTTGTTAAAACTGTTCCAATAAATTAGTGAATACTATTACAACACTTTAAAAACATGTTTAAAATTATTTATTTATGTAAAAGGCTGAATAGCAGAGAAAGAGTGAGAGAGACA
Organism: Oryctolagus cuniculus; assembly: GCF_964237555.1. Lineage (NCBI taxonomy): Eukaryota > Metazoa > Chordata > Mammalia > Lagomorpha > Leporidae > Oryctolagus > Oryctolagus cuniculus. Next base: position 82,196,422 of record NC_091441.1, read on the forward strand.
GAAATGATCTAGCCACTGGTTCACTCTCCAAATGGCCATAATGGCCAGATCTGGGACAGCCTGAAGCCAGGAGCCAGGAACTCCATCCTTGTCTTGTGTAGCAGGGGCCAAGCTCTTGGGCCATTTCCGTGCAGTAACAAGGAGCTGGATCAGAACCCAGTCAGTACTCAAACTGCTCTCCAGTATGGGATTCTGGCATTGAGAGAAGTAGCTGAACCCTCCATGCTATGATTCTGGCCCCTTTCTTCTGTTTTTGAATGGTTCATATTTTTTAAAATCTTTGTATGCATTGTCACTTAACTATTTAGCTAATTTACAAATACTGGGGCGGGTGCAGTGGCATAGTGGGCTAGGACTCCGCCTGTGGCGCTGGCATCCCATATGGGCTCTGGTTTGTGTCCCAGCAGCTCCTCTTCCGATCCAACTCTGATGATGGCCAGGGAAAGTAGCGGAAGGTGGCCCAAGTTCTTGGTTCCCTGTACCCATAAGGGAACCCCAGAGGAAGTTCCTGTCTCCTGGCTTTAGATCAGTTTAGCTCCTGCAGTTGTGACCATTTGGGGAGTGAACCAGCAGATAGAAAACCTTTCTCTCTGTCTTTCTCTCTCTTTATCTCTACCTCTACCTCTCAGATAAATAAGTTATATTTTTAAAAAAATATTGAACTAATTTACGTATATTTAGTCTTTCTTGATAATAAACGTGGACATTTGGCCCTTATCCTTCCTAGTTTTGTTGTGCTGTGTTTTTGTTGGTGTTCTACCATAATTTGTTTATAATTCTCTCACTGTTAATTCTCTTTTGGTTCATAAATTATTTAGGTCTGAATTTTCTAAGGTTTTAAATCTGTGGTCTTATTAGTGATCTTTTAATTCTTGATTTCTCATTTAATTTTATTATAGTTAAATGATGTAGTCTATATGACATTCAAATTTTGAAATTTTTGACATTTCTTTGTGATGTAGTTACTATAAATGATGCCCTTTTATTTGAAAAGAATGTATAGGTACAAATTTGAAAATAGTACCATTGAATCAAACATATTAATTCTGCTTTCAAATATCTATCCTTATTAAGTTCTTATTATCTTAGTTGGTCCATTTTTAATAGAGTTGTATTGGAAGTTCCCAGTTCAGTTTCAATTTGTCTTTATAAATGTTTATTAGAAAAATTTGTTGCATGTGTTTAAATTAATAATTGTTATTTTCATAAGGAGTTACTTATTGTGTTGTCATTAGTAGTCTTGAACACTATTAATGCTTTGGACTTTAGTATATTAGAACTTCAGATATTTGGGGTTACCATTTTACTGGCATATTCTTTTTTTTAATTTTTTTTAATTTTTTTTATTTTTTGACAGGCAGAGTGGACAATGTGAGAGAGAGACAGAGAAAAAGGTCTTCCTTTGCCGTTGGTTCACCCTTCAATGGCCGCCGTGGCCGGCGCACCATGCTGATCCGATGGCAGGAGCCAGGTACTTATCTTGGTCTCCCATGGGGTGCAGGGCCCAAGTACTTGGGCCATCCTCCACTGTACTCCCTGGCCACAGCAGAGAGCTGGCCTGGAAGAGGGGCAACTGGGACAGAATCCGACGCCCCGACCGGGACTAGAACCTGGTGTGCCGGCGCTGCAAGGCGGAGGATTAGCCTAGTGAGCCGCGGTGCCGGCCACTGGCATATTCTTTTTGTTTATTTCTTTTTAATATTTCTGTATTTTGTTTGTTCTTTTTAAGAAACATATAGCTCAATTTTTTTTGACAGGCAGAGTTAGGCAGTGAGAGAGAGAGACAGAGAGAAAGGTCTTCCTTTCTGTTGGTTCACCCCCCCAAATGGCTGCTACTAGCACCAAATGGGTGCTAATGTATGTACCTTGCATAATTTTCTTGTGGGTGTGGGCAGGACTGAACAAGATAGAACAGCACTCATTGACTGAGTGGCATTGTGCAACAAAGGGGAGGAATGTTGCAGATGTAATACAGATCTCTAATTAGTTGAGTTTAGTTATTCCAAATTGGATCATCTACCCATGGGAGTCCTTCATATGAAACTCTAAAAGAAGCAGTCATTTTGGAAGGTCCATGACAACCACCTGAAAACACCTGACGGAGCTGAAACAGTGTCCAACCAATGGCTAGCAAGAGATCTGGGATTCCATTTCTGCAACTACAAGAACGTGAGCACTGTCAATAACCAGAGGGATGCTAGAAATAGATTTTTCCCTGGCTTGACAAAGCCAAGTGGGGATGCAGCTTGCCAACACTTTTAGCCTTGTAAGACCTTGAATCAAAAAGTCCCAGCTATCCTGTGGCCACACTCCCAACCCATAGAAATGCTGAAATCATGAATGAAGTTTTGTAAGCAGCTAAAATTGTGATAGTTTGTTCTGCAATAATAGAAAGCAAGTACAGAAGGCCCATATTGGACTCTTTACTTTTTTTTTTCTACAGGCAGAGTTAGTGAGAGAGAAAGAGAGAGACAGAGAGAAAGGTCTTCCTTCTGTTGGTTCACCTCCCAAATGGCCGCTACGGCCGGCGTGCTGCGCTGATCCAAAGCCAGGAGCCAGGTGCTTCCTCCTGGTCTCCCATGCGGGTGCAGGGACCCAAGCACTTGGGCCATCCTCCACCGCACTCCCGGGCCACAGCAGAGAGCTGCACTGGAAGAGGGGCAACCGGGACAGAATCCAGCACCCCGACTGGGACTAGAACCCGGTGTGCCAGTGCCGCAGGCAGAGGATTAGCCTAGTGAGCCACGGCGCCAGCCTGGACTCTTTACTTTTAATAACAGCCCTTAACTTATGTTCACATTCCTTTGTAACTATAACTGCTTTATAAAATTTAATGTTTTTAATAATTTCTATCCTCCTCCTTATCACAGTTTAATTAACCATATTGCTCCCTTCACCCATCTTATTACTTTGTGTAAACGCAGTATTATTTAACAACACCCAAAATAATCAATACATAATTAAATTAGCTGTCATATTTCATCAGTTCCTTACCTTGTCCTTATTTCTTTTCTCCTAAGACTATGCATCATAATCTATTATGTTCATGTATTCTGTTTCTTGGTTTTTGTCTTTATCCTAAACATTTCTTTTAATGTAATTATCAATCTCTGTAAAATAAATTTCTTCAGGGAAGAATCTTGCCCCCAAAATAGTACTTTCAGTTTTGTTTGTTTGCTTTTCATGTTTCTTCTGCTCTCCACCCCTCTTCTTTGTTCTCTCTTTCAACAACTGGGCCCTGAGTCCTTATAATGTCACTTGGGTGTTCCTGCTCCACTGGAGTGTCAGAGTATAAATCACTTAGTGTTTATCACAGGAATACTAAATGTACATTATACTGTGTCTAGTGGCACAGAGTGGGGAATAGAAACTGTGTATCATGAACACAGCTCTTCCAGGTGTCCTAAGATTGGGGTTATATGGAATGCACTTGCAGCCTACAGTTGGAAAATGATGCTGTTAAGGGGATGGAACTTTGTTTTTCACTCAACTCCCCACCCCCATTTTCTGGCATTGCACTTGACTCAGACTGCCTCTCTTCTGTACACCTCCTCTTGGTCTTTATTAACACATGGACTCTTGGTAGTGTAGTGTAACAAGTTTGCTATGTGAGCTGATTCGATTACTTTGTATTTCTGTTCCACTTTTGGTTTAGGATGTACTGGCCAGGAGCCAGGAACCTCTTCAAGGTCTCCCACATGGGTGCAGGAGCCCAAACATTTGGGCCATCTTTTGTTGCTTTTCCAGGCACATTAGCAAGGAGCTGGATTGGAAGTGGAATAGCTGGGACTTGAACTGGCACCCATATGGGATGCCAGTACTGTAGGCAGTGGTTTTACCCACTAGGCCACACCACAGACCCTTGTAAATGATTGTGAAAGAATTTTTAACCTAATTAATAAACTTAAGAGACCCAAAACAACAAAATATAGAAATTGTGATCTAGGAAAAGTTATTTTTCAACTATTTCTTTTTCTCTCTAAAGCTTCAGGCAAGTAGAAGTGATTTGGTGGGGTTGTGGTATTGTTGCCTGATGAAACACTGTTGCAGAAACAACTGTTTTTAAAGAAGACCTACAGTGACACATTTCTGTCTACTCTTGGTTTCCTATACTGCCAGACAGTAATAGCCAAAGTGGGGATGACTGTGTACCCAGGGGTCTCGTTCAGCAGGAGGGTCTCAGTTTACATCTGTTGTGTGACTGTTAATAGCATCCTCTATCACTCCCAAAAGGTATCTGGGTTCAGCCTAATAATACCTAATTATTCAAGCTTATGGTCTAGATCTGTGCCCAACATCATACTTGCTTAATCTTTTTATTCTCACATCTACCCTAAGAGGCAAATTGTGTTACTGTCCCCATCATTCAATTTAGTATTTCAGTTGTTGAATATTTATTAAGTGGCTGCCATGTACAAGTAATGTATTAAATATTGAAGATAAAATTATCAGCTCAGTAGATGTCTTTACTCTTATGTGCCTTGGCGTTGAGTAGTAATAAAGAAACAGATTTAGAGAAGCTATTATTTGATTAACATCACAGCATGTGAGAAAACCCAGGATTTTACCCTAACTAAATCTGACATGAAAGCCTAAGTTTTAACCACTGACTCTTTGTATTTTTAGTAATGACAAACATATTTTTAAAAGATTTTTTTAAAGGAAGAAAGAGAAAGAAGGTGAAAGAGAGATCTTTCATTCCCTAGTTCACTCCCTAGATGCCTACAATAGTGAGGGCAAGAGTAAGCAGAAGCCAGGAACCAGCAGTTCCATCCAGGTCTCCCACCTGAATAACAGGGACCCAAGCACATGGACTCACGTGCTGTCCCCCAGCAGCACCATCAGGGAGATGAATTGGAAGCACGGCGTAGTCAGGACTCCAATGTAGGATGCGGTTGTCCCGGGCAGCAACTTAGCCCAGCGCATCACAATGCCCACCTTTATAAATATTTTTATCTGCATTTTACTGAGCAATCCAGTTGCTCAGTAATTAAATATCAATATTAAAATATCTAATTAAATATCAATATTAAAATATCAACATGAATCAAATTTTGATTGCAGATTAAAATACCTCACACAGCAATGTGTTAAATAAAAATATTTGCTGGCAGATTCTTTATTTCAGCATATGTTGCCATTTAACTTACCATACCATGAAGGTTTATAGTAAAGTGGTCTGCATTAGAGTGACTGCCTCTGCTGTGATGACCACCAAAGGCATAGAGATCTTTGTGTGGAACTATTATCATCATTAATTGTTTTTTTCTTCTTTCAAAACAGGTGCATCTGATTTTCCATGGCACAGAATGTGAAAAGTTAGCTCTTATTTTTTCTGCCATTTTACAAAATTGCCCTTTAGAGATGATAAAATTAACAGTATTCGAATATTCATCAATAACTTTTAAAGTTATTGATTGGAAGGCATTGAACACTCAAACCATCAAAAAGAAAAGTAAAGGCTGCCCTTTGATAGAGGAAAGTGGTTAGTAGTTATTAACTTTTCAAATCATAAGAATGATGATCCTGGAGGTGTTCACTTCATTATCAGGGGTGACTTCCTAAGGGAAGTCTGAACCAGAAAAATGGACAGGTCAACGAGACTACTATTCTAGATGAACGAGCAGTGGCGTTTCATTTAATAACCTCATTACAGCATTTAAAAATGCTTTTCCAAGTAGATAATTGGGTTCAATTCATCTCAAAGAAAGTGATTCTATGGTATGTATTTATATTGTTAAACATGTGATTTTTGCTGTTACTTTGTTGTATTATTCCATCAGTTCACTAAAATGAATACATCACTGGAAATGGTTTAAGCTTGAAAGTAGTGATAAAAAGTAAATGTTATTTCAATTTAATTATTTATTACAGCTTTAGACAAAACCGCAAGCCTAAAGAGCAAATACAAAATCTTAGTCTGCATTTGCTGAGGTTAGGTTTTAGGATTTTAGGGTTCACAGAAGGAAAGGAGTGGCTAGTTAAAGCAGAGAAGACTTTATTTTAAGGGGGACAGAACTGGGGGGCTGGGGTAGAGAGAGTGGGGTTGAGCCTGCCTGGACAGAGAGCTGGGCGTTGAAACTAGTCTTCATTCTGTGTGTGCACCAGGCAGAGTCCCTTCTTAGGCTGCTTGCTGGAGGAAGTGCAGAGTGCCACAAGGACCCTGATAAGGTGGGGGGTGCATTGTCTTAGCAGTTTGGAAGGTCCCCTGGTGTGGGGCTTTCCAGAGCAGTCAACATTCCACTAGCCCTTACATCATCTACCTGTGCCCAGTTTTGTCAGGCCCAGTCTTCTCACAGCTGTAGGCATGAGGAGAGTGTACAAGCCACGAAAGCACCAAAATATGTCTAAAAGGACAATGATGAATATCCAAAATTGGGATTTTATGAGACCTATAGGTAGGTCAATTTTCCTGGCCTTATTAGTATTTTTAATAATTTCATAAATCAGTATATGCTTTTTATTTTTTCAAATTTCAACTGGTAAACTAATTGTGTTTCCACAGAATGAGGAATACAAAATACAATTTCCAGTGCAACAACAATGAATTGCGTTGCTAAGGACAGAGAAGGGAGAAAAACTACTGCAGTGTCATGCAGAGCTGCAGCTTCATGACGGGCAGCTGAGTGAGTGACCGAGAAGGGCTTTCAGAAAGTTCACGGAAAACTTGTGATATAGAAAACTATGCATAGATTTCAAAAAATTTAATTCCACTTTCAATGAAACTGTACCTTAGAAGTAAGTCCATAGGAATGTATGCAGAACTATAGAGCTTTACAGTTGCAAACTTCTTCCTCCCTCTCTTATTCCCCCTCTTACTCTTTACTGAGATCTATTTTCAATCGACTTTATATACATATAATTAACTCTATGTTAAGAGTTCAACAAATAGTATGAAGAAGAGAAAAAAATAAAAAACTGTTCCTCGACAGTCAAGACAAGGGCTGTTCAAGTCATTGCTTCTCAAAAGTGTCAGTTTCATTTCTACACCTTTCGTTTTAGGTGCTCTGTTAGTTCTCAGATCAGGGAGAACATATAGTATTTGTCCCTTTGGGACTGGCTTATTTCACTAAGAATGAAGTTTTTCAGATTGATCCATTTTGTTGCAAATGACCAGATTTCATTTTTTACCACTGTATAGTATTCCATAGTGTGTATATCCCATAATTTCTTTATCCAGTCTTCAGTTAATGACCATTTATGTTGATTCTCTGTCTTAGCTATTGTGAATTGAGCTGCAATAGACATGGAGGTGTAGATAGCTCTTTTGTTTACTGATTTCATTTCCCTTGGGTAAGTTCCAAGGAGTGGGATGGCTGGGTCATATAGTAAGTCTATATTCAGATTTTTGAGGTATCTCAAAACTGTCTTCCATAATGGCTTTACCAGTTTACATCCCCACCAACAGTGCATTAGGGTACCTTTTTCCCCACATCCTCTCCAGCATTTGTTGTTTGTTGATTTCTGTCTGAAAGCCCTTCTAACTGGAGTGAGGTGAAACCTCATTGTGATTTTGATTTGCATTTCCCTGACAGCTAGTGATCCTGAAAATTTTTTCATGTGTCTGTTGGCCATTTGGATTTCTTCTTTTGAAAAATATCTGTTTATAAGTCCTTGGCCCATCTCTTAACTGAGTGGTTTGGTTTGTTGTTTTGGAGTTTCTTGATCTCTTTGTAGATTCTGATTATTAATCTTTTTCAATTGCATACTTTGAAAATAGTGTCTCCAATTCTGTTGGTTGCCTCTTCACTTTCCTGTTTCTTTTGCCATACAGAAGCTTCTCAGTTTGAAGTAATCCCATTTGTTAATTTTGGCTTTGACTGCCTGTGCCTCTGGGGTCTTTTCCAGGAATTCTTTGCCTGTGCCAATGTCTTGCAGGGTTTCCCCGATGTTCTCAATTAATTTGATGATGTAGAGTCATAGATTTAGATCTTTAATCCACATTGGGTGGATTTCTGTGTAAGATGTAAGGTAGGCATGTTGCTTCATTCTTTTGCATGTGAAAATCCAGTTTTCCCAGCACCATTTGTTGAAGAGACTGGTTTTAGCTCATTGGTCAAATATAAGTTGGCTGTAGATGTTTGCATTGATTTCTGGTGTTTCTAGTCTATTCCATTGTTCTATCCATTTATTTTTGTACCAGTACCGGGCTGTTTTGATTATAAATGCATTGTACTATGTGTTGAAATCTGGTATTGTGATGCCTGTGGCTTTGTTTTTGTTGTATAAGATTGCTTTTAGCTATTCAGGATCTGTTGTGCTTCCAAATGAATTTCAGCATAATTTTTTCTAGATCTAAGAAGAATGTCTTTGGTATTTTGATTGATATTGCATTGAATCTGTAAATTGCTTTAGGAAGAATGGACATTTTGGTGATATGGATTCTTCCAATCCATGAACATGGAAGATTTTTTCATTTTTTTGTATATTCTATTTCTTTCTTTAATGTTTTATAATTTTCATTATAGAGATCTTTGACATCCTTGGTTAAGTTTATTGTAAGGTATTTGATATTTTTTGTAGCTATTGTGAATGGAATTGATTTTTGTGTGTTGACTTTGTCTCTTATTACTTTATCAAACTCTTCTCTAAGTTCCAATAGTCTCTTAGTGGTGTCTTTTGGATCCTCTTTCTATAGAATCATATCATCTGCAAAGAGGGATAGTTTGACTTTCTCCTTCCCAATTTGTATCCCTTTGATTTCTTTTTCTTGCCTAATGGCTCTGGCTAAATCTTCCAGGACATTATTGAATAGCAATGGTGAGATTGGGCATCCCTGTCTGGTACCAGATATCAGTGGGAATGTTTCCAACTTTTCCCCATTCAATATGATGCTGGCAGTGGGTTTGTCATAAATTGCCTTGATTATGTTGAGGAATGTTCCTTCTATACCCAATTTGCTTAGAATTTTCATCATGAAAGGGTGTTGTATTTTATCAAATGCTTTCTCTGCATCCATTGAGATAATCATATGGTTTTTATTCTTTAGTTTGTTAATGTGGTTTATCTCACTGATTGATTTGCAAATGTTGAACCATCCCTGCATACCAGGGATAAATCCACTTGGTCCAGGTGAATGATCTTTCTGATGTGTTTTTGGGTTTGATTGATTGGCCATAATTTTGTTGAGGATTTTTGCGTCTATGTTCATCAGGGAAATCGGTCTGTTATTCTCTTTCTCTGCTGCATCATTTTTAGGTTTAGGAATTAAGGTGATGCAGGCTTCATAGAAAGAATTTGGGAGGATTCCCTCCCTTTCAATTGTTTTGAATAATTTGAGAAGAATTGGAGTTATTTCTTCTTAAATGTCTGGTAGAATTCAGCACTGAAGCCTTCTGGTCCTGGACTTTAGTGTGTTGGGAGGGTCTTTATTACTGATTCAATTTCTGTCTTGGTTATAGGTCTGTTTATGTTTTCTATGTCTTCATGGTTCAATTTAGTTAGGTTGTATGTGTCCAGGAATCTATCCATTTCTGATAGATTTCCTAGTTTTTGGCATACAGCTCTTTGTAGTAATTTCTGATGGCTCTTTATTTCTGTGGTGTCTGTTGTTACATTTGCTTTGCTTTTTCATCTAATTTTATTGATTTGGGTCTTCTCTCTCCTTTTTTTTGGTTAGTTGGGTCAGTGGTGTGTCAGTTTTGTTTATTTGTTAAAAAAAACAGCTCTTCATTTTGCTGATCTTTTGTAATTTTTTTTGATTCAATTTTGTTGATTTCTTCTCTGATTTTAATTATTTCTCTTCTCCTACTAGTTTTGGGCCTGGTTTGCTGCAGTTTTTCTAGATCCTTGAGATGCATTGCTAGCTCCTTTGTTTGGAGCCTTTCCAGTTTCTTGATGTAGGCACCAAATGCTATAAGCTTTCCTCTTAACACTGCTTTTGCTGTAACCCACAAATTTTGGTATGTTATATTGTCATCTTCATTTGTTTCCATTTTTTATTTTTCATTTAATTTCTTGTATGACCCACTGTTCATTCAGAAACATGTTGTTCATTCTTTATCTGTTGCATATGATACAGAGATTCTTGAGTTATTGATTTCCAGCTTCATTGCATTGTGGTCTGAGAAGATGCATGGTATGATTCTGATTTTTTTGAATTTGCTGAGACTCACTTTATGGCCTAGCTTATGGTTAATCCTAGAGAGAGTTCCATGCACTGGAGAAAAAATGTGTACTCTATGGCTGTAGGGTGGAAGGTTCTGTAGCTATCTGTTAGGTCTCTTTGGTCTATGGTGTTGATTAACTCTGTTGTTTCCTTGTTGATTTTCTGTCTGTTTGATCTGTCCATGTTGAAAGTGGGGTATTGAAGTCCCCTGTTACTATTGTATTTGTGTCTATATCTCCCTTTTTTTGGAGTTTTTTTTTTAAATCTGTGTTATTTTTTTTAACTTTTATTTAATGAATATAAATTTCCAAAGTACAGCTTATGGATTACAATGGATCCCCCCCCCCCATAACATCCCTCCCTTTAAATCCCTTAACAGTTCTTTTAAATAGCAAGGTACCCTTTAACTAGGTGGATATACATTTATAATAGTCCCATCTTCCTGTTGAATTGTGTCCTTCTTTGTCTCTTTTAATAGTTTTTGTGTTAAAACCTATTTTGTCTGGTATTAGGATGGCCACATCAGCTCTCTTTAAGTTTCTGTTAGCATGGAGTATCTTTTTCCATCCTTTCACTTTGTCTGCATGTGTCTTTGTTGGCAAGATGTGTTTCTTGTAGGCAGCAAATAGAAGGGTTTACTTTTTTAATCCATTCAGCCAGTTTGTGTGTTTAGCTGAGGAGTTGAGAGCATTTACATTCAGTGTGACTATTGTTATATACTGTCTTTACCCTGCCATGTTTCCTTAAATAGTCTAAGGTTCCTTAAAAACAAACAAACAAAACCCAAGAAGACCTAACTTCAATATATTATCTGTAGAGGAGACAAATGAAGTCAGGAATCTTGTGGTCTGCACACCTAATGTGTCTAGCAGACTAAATCGGCATTTTGAAGAACTAAGTTAATGGTCATTGTAGATTGAACATATCCCTCCAGCTGGATCTAAGGCACCACTTTCTCTACTTAGTGAGTTAATTTTTGTATGAGGTTGGTTTACATTAATAAACAAGGCAAAGCTTATGGAGGGAGATGGAGAGACTGATGTAGCATGTACTTGAAAGCCACTACATTGGAGCTTAGTTTCAGGACTATGTAGCAATTACAAAGTTCTGCCTTTCTACATTGCTGTTGCAGAAACAGATGCTTATATGAACTTTAAGAATGAAAGATGAGATTTAAAAGTCACATTTTCATTACCCTGATGATACCTGTAAAGACTGTCTCCATCATTTCAGACACTTTGCTCAAGTGGCAGCTTTGAGTGATTTATTCAGAGTCTTGAATGCAAGCACCCATCCCTTCAAGAAAAAATTGGTATGGATTTTTCTCTAGTTTTAGATAAGATATCGGGATTTCTTAAGAAAAAACAAATTGCAGAGCAAACACCTCAGTCTTTTCAAGTTGAAATTTTTTTCAGATATTTGGTGTGTTCCCCCCTACTCATCTGTGAAGCAAATTACTGACCTGTCATTGGACATGATTAAACACCAGTCCAAAAACTGTAACAACAAAAGGAAAACTTGCTAGAGCTGAAGACAACCGGAGCTGATTAGGATTCTATTCACTGTGATGCTTCAAGTTCTAGTATTTGAGTGTTGTGTGTGTATGATTATTATCTCCAGCCTCAGGTAATGAGATGGCATTTTCCGACAGCTGATGTTAAAGATACAAGTGACCATATATACCTTACTTATCTTATGACATTAGCTGATGTTACTAGCACAGTACAAAACCATCTCCTATTGACATATATTTTAAGAATATTAAATAGTAAAGGCTATCAAATTCTTATTATATTTTAATTTACTATGTGTGCATTGTGTGTGTCTGAAAAATTTGATCTGCAGTTGCTATAATCTGAGAAACACTAGTCTAAGTTTTATGGGATATAAGGAATCTGAGTCTGTCCAATGAAAAACAGACAAAAATAAAACTGAAGTAGTATCAAGTTAGTATAAATCAGCAGGAAATCTAGAGAAACACCTAATGTATCAGACGAAACTAGTGTTTTAAAGAACTAAGTTAATGGTCAGATTGAATGTTTGACTCCCTCTAAGGTTTATGATAAGAAGCCTAGATCCCCAAAATGGTAGTATTTGGGGGGCTTTGAGAAATGATTTGGTCTGAGGGTGGAACCTGTAAGAATAGGATTCGTCCCCTCATTAGGGGATGAGAAGCCTAGATCACTCACTGGCTCATTCTCTGTGTGTGCGTATGTCTCTCCACCACATGAGAACACAATGAGAAATGACCCTCTGTAAAGTTGGAAGAAGGCCTGCGGAAAGAACCAACTATATTGGCACCCTGCTACCAGGCGTGCAGCCTCCAAAACTGTAGGAAATAAGTATTTGCTGTTTATGCCACCTGGTATGTGGTGTTCTGTTACAGCATTGCTAACTGGGATTGTCATCCCATCAAAGGTTTTTGAAAATTGTTGACCACTGCCTTCAGGAAGACTGAAGTATGTATGTATGTATGTATGCATATATATATATGCATACATACATATGTATGCATATATATATACATATATATACATATATACATATATATACATATATATATATATGTATATACACACACACACACACATACACATTATCTTTGGTGAAGTTATGCTACGGTAACCACATGTCAAAACTCTCTACTACTAATATTTTTGATTTCTTTCTTAGGATCATTATTCACTTTCAGGCATTTGGCGGATTTCATTCAAATCAGGATCTGAAGTACTATTGTATTCTTTGTGGCAGTGTCGTGCTTCCTTTTTTCTTTATGCTTTCTGTGTTCCTACATTGATGTCTGCATAGCTAGTTTAGCAGTTTCTTCTATATGGAGTAGCTTTTGTTGGAAAATATTTTTAAAAAAGATTTATTTATTTGCTTTGAAGGTCAGAGTTCAGGGAGAGGGGTATTTTCTATCAGCTAGTTCACTCCCAGATGGCTGCCATGGCAAGGGCTGGGCCAGTCCAAAGCCAGGAGCCAGGAGCTTTTTCTAGGTCTCCCATGTGAGTACAGGGGCCCAAACGCTTGGGCAATCTTCTGTTGCTTTTCCCAGGCCATTATTAGGGAGCAGAAATGGAGCAGCCGGGACTCAACAAGTGCCCATATAGGATGCTAGCGTCACGAGTGGCAACTTAACTCACTACAGCACAATGCCGGCCAGAAGACATTTTCTTTAGATAGTAGGTGGGGTGTCAGTAGGATAGTTGCATTGGCTTTGGTCTTTGGTTTAGGTGAGTCTGTAAGTGTAGCCTCTGTGTGATTCTTTCAGCTGTAATTAAGATCAGCAGTGACTATCAGTGCTACGATCGTCTAATCTGCAGTGATTCATGAAGGTAGTGGCATGACTTTATAGTGAATGTGGGCTTCCAAAGGTGTGTTTCCGCAGACCCCGCAGAACTGAGTGCCAGTCACTCTGGTGTTCGTGATGGCAGTGGTCAGGTTCCTGTTGCTCTGCACACAGACGAGGCCCTCCCCAGGAGAGTGTGGTTAATTCCAAGGTTTGTGACTTCAATAGTTGTGGCTCAGGAAATGTGAAATTGGCTGGGACCTTCCCTAGATCTCGGAGGATGGGTGACACTAGGATTTATGGAATCAATAGCCCCAGTCTTAGCTCTGAGGCGTGTGGAGGTGACCTTGTCCAGATGCCACTAGAAGAGCAGGGGTTCCACTGGGGAATTTGTACTGGCAGGTGCAGGTATCAAGCAGGTAGAATTCAGATAGGTCCTTCTCCACGTCCCACAGGGCAACTGCAGATTATGCTGGAGTTTATGCAATAGGAAGGCTTAGAGTAGCGGAATGCAGATAGGATTTTCCTCAGACCCCACCGGTGAAGGCAGACGCCGCTCCAGGGATTGTAGCACCATCAGCTACAGTCCTAGACGTGAAGAAGACAGAAGGAACTACCCCCAGTTCTGAGAGGGTATTTGCACTCGTAAACACAAGTATGTGAGATTCCATTTACATCACATCTTTGCCAGCACCTGCTATTGTTGGTCCTTTTAATCTAACCTTTCTAATAGATATAATTGTTGAGGCTTTACCTTATATGTACCTTATGAATAATGATGTTTATTGTTTCATGTACTCACTTGCCTTAATGTGTATCTTCTAGCTAAGTGTCCAAATCTTTTAGCCATTTTTAAAAATTGTATTTTTCCTGTAATTAATATATTGTGTTTGTCCTTTCTTAGAGATACTTTCATTAGATAATTTTATTGTACCAACTTTGTGGCTTTCTTTTCATTTTTGTAACACTGTTCTCTTTTTTTAAGATTTATTTATTTAGGGGCTAGCACTGTGGCATAGCAGGTAAATCTACTGCCAGAGGCGCTGGCATCCCACATGGATGCTGGTTGGATTCCCAGCTGCTGCACTTCCAATCTAGGCCCCTGCTAATGTGCCTGGGAAAGCAGAAGAAAATGGTCCAAGTGCTTGGACCCCTGCACTCATGTGGGAGAATTGGAAGGAGCTCCTGGCTCCTGGCTTTGGACTGAAACAGTGCTGGTTGTTGTGTCCATTTGGGGAGTGAACCAGAGGATGGATGACCTCTCTGCCTTGTCCCTCAGTCTCTGTGTAAATATTTTTATTTATTTGAAAGCACAGAGCCAGACAAAACCAGGAGCATAAAGCTTCATCCAGGTCTCCCACATGGGTGACTCAGGACCAAGCACGTAGGCCATCTTCTGCTGTTTTCCCTGGCTATTATCTGGGAGCTGGATCAGTGTAACAATGTAACAGTCTGGACAAGAGCGCACATATCAGATGCCAGCAATGCAGCCAGTGGTTTTACTGGGAATACAACACCAGTTCCAACACTGTTCTTTAACATTTTAATTTTGATGATTTCCACTTTATAAAAATTTTCTTTATTTTTATATGCTACAGAATCTTGCCAAAACCAAAATTACGAAGAGTTTCTTTTGTTTTCTTTTAGAATGTTGTCATTTATTCTTGTAGCATGTTTACATGTTCCTAAGATTTTCTATAAAGACCATTTTGTCCATTTGTAAGGAGTTGACTTTTTCCTTTACAATTTGTATCCCTTTGTTTCATTTTATTGCCTTATTGTATTAGCAACAGTGCAACACAGTGCAGTGTTAGGCGCTATGGTAAGAGAGAACACCGCTAAAATTTCGCAGTCTTACGGGAGACACATTTTGTACAATTAACTAGGTTATTTTTTAATACCCCTTATCAAGGTGAGGAAGCTCCTTTTTCTTCCTTTTTTTTTTTACAGGCAGAGTTAGACAGTGAGAGAGAGAGACAGAGACAGAGAGAAAGGTCTTCCTTCCATTGGTTCACCCCTCAAATGGCCGCTACAGCCAGTGCCCCGCGCCCATTCGAAGCCAGGAGCCAGGTGCTTCCTCCTGGTCTCCCATGCAGGTGCAGGGCCCAAGCACTTGGGCCATCTTCCACTGCCTTCTCGGGCCACAGCAGAGAGCTGGACTGGAAGAGGAGCAACCTGGACAGAATCCGGTGCCCCAACCGGGACTAGAACTCAGGGTGCCAGCACTGCAGGCAGAGGATTAGCCAAGTGAGCTACAACGCAGGCCGGAAGCTCCTTTTTCACTGCTTCAGATTTACTGAGGATTTTTTGTGTGTGTAGATCTCATGTCCAGATATGGAATGCTGTCTAATGCTTTCTCTGCATCTGTTGATATGACTATATGGTTTTTCCATTTTAGTCTATTAGTGTGACTTTTGAATGTTAAGTTAACCCTGACTCCCATGATAAATTCCTCTGGCCTTTGTATATTGTCTTCCATATAAACATCTGGATTCCATTCACTGATGTTTTGTTAATGGCTTTTGCATCTGTGCTAATGAAGAATGTTGGTTTGTAATTATCTCTTCTTTAATGGTTTTAGGTTTGGTATCAAGGGAATCATGATATAATAAAACTAGTTTCTCTCTTATACCCTGGCAGAGTTTATGTGGAATTGTTTTTGGTTTTGTTTTTCAAATGGTTAGACTGTAACTGCTAGTTAAGACTGTCACTTTTGGGAAGGTTTTAAACTACAAATTTAAGTTATTGAATTTATTTTTTCTTTGAAATTGGAAACAAAATTGCTGTTTTTATAATACTGAAGGAAGGAAAGTGAATAATTTCCTGAGCAAAGAAGTCCTTGCTTTGTTTCTTAAAAGAGTTCAGGAGCTTCATTTGAATATCAATAGATAATAGGACTTTACTCCCCACTTTACACCTTTCATTCTCTAAAACTGTAAAGACTCATTTTTTCTTCTAGGAATGCTATTTTAAAACACTCTTCATATGTGAGTGATTCTTTCTGAAACTGTGTAGGTTAGCTATTACCAAAATGTGAGTCCCAGTTTTCATTTATTTGTAATACAGTTCAATTTTTTCTCAGCTAATTTAGGAAACTTGTCCCTTTTAATTGGAACAGAGTGTGACTGTAGGGTTGAAGGCTTCTTTAACTTTCTGTATTGAGTCTTGCTAAATACTTCTGGGTGTTATCTTTTTTAAAAAAAGAATTTATTTTATTTATTTGAAAGGCAGAGTTACAGAGAGAGGTGGGACAGAGATAGGTCTTCCAACCGGTGGTTCACTCCCCAAATGGCTGCAATGGTTGGAGCTGAGCCAATCCAAAGCCAGGAGCTAGAAGCTTCTTTCCTGTCTCCCACTTAGGTGCAGGGGCACAAGGACTTGGGCCATCCTCTACTCTTTCCAAAGCACATTAGCAGGGAGCTGGATTGGAAGTGGAACAGCTGGGACTTGAACTGGCACCCATATGGGATGCTAGTGCTGTAGGCCAGAGCTTTAACCCACTGTACCACAGTGCCAGCCCCCTGGCTGTTGTCTTAAGGAGTGTTGTATCACAGTCATTCTGTTCTCTCTGGAGGAATAAGATCTGGGCTTTTCATCTTGCGTTTTACACTATGGAGAGAAGGCTTTTTTACTACCACTGTCCCTGAAAAAAAAAAAAAACAAAACTGAATCTTCCTGCTTAGACCTTTACTCATTCCTAACTAAGCTGCTGCTCCCTTTCTTCATCAGGCAAGCTTAATATTTCTTTCTTTTTTTTTAATTAACACCTTTTTTTTTAACAATACCTCTTCAGTAAGAATATCAAAGCAGTTTGTCTTTAAATTTTTCAACTTGATCTCTTCATAAAATTTATCTGTATATTTGTTCCTTCCTCATTTAGTGAAAATCTTTATTACTCTCTAGTAAGTAGGCTTTTTGGGTGTGATTAACAGTGAACTCTGTAGTAGTAATTCTAATATAAACTTCTTTCCTGTATGTATCTAAAAAATGTCAACTCCATAAACAGCAAGTAAATGATGTAGTAGATCTGTTAATTAGCTTGATTTAGTCATTCTACAATGTATTTCAAAACATCAGGTTGTACCAATAAATAGATATAATTTATTTCTATTTGGCATGTAAAAATGAATAAGATTTTGAAAGAATTAGCTATATTTTTGGTTCTCAGGTAAAACTCTCAATAATGTTTTTGGTATCTAACATTTTTATCTAAGTCTGGTTTGTAGAAGTATAATTTACATAGCATAAAATTGAATCTTTTCTATAGAAATCTCACTGGGTTCTGACAAACAAATATAGAGCTGTAGCAACCAGTATAATCAAGAGATAGAACAGGTAGAGTACCCAGAAAGTTCCCCAGGCCCCTTTGTAATTCAACACTTCCTCCAGCTGGGGGAAACCACCAGTCTGTTTTCTGTCCCTGTGGTTTGCTTTTTGTAATAAGGTCACATGAAAGGAATCCTACAGCACACAGCCTTGTACATCTGGCTGCTTTGCTCAGCATAAGTCTTTTCACAGTTATCCATCTCATTGCGTGTGGCAGGTATTCATTCCTTTTTATTGCTGGATGGCATTTCATTGCAGATATACCACCGTGTTTTTATCCACTCCTCACTTGAAGGATATTGATATAGAATAGCCCCAAAATGGGTTGGAAGAGTTGCAAAAGAGCCTCCAAAACTGGGTCTGCTCACGTGACAGGTGGAAGGTGCGTCACTGACTCGCGTGGTTGAAGAAAGGAGCACAGCACAGAGCAAGGAGCTGGGCAGCCATCGCTTAACTCCCAGGATTCCCGAGGGTTTGGAAGTGAAGGCTGCTATAGACTGAAGTTGAGGCTGAGAGGGGCACATTTGGCTCATGTCCAAGTTCATGGTTGGTCTGCAGTTTTCCTGTTCTGCCTTTGACTGGACAGCAAGATTGTGTTCTTTAGAGAAACTGATGGTAGCACAGTGAGCTCCAGTTGGTCTAGGGGCTCCATGCAGGTGGTGGTTACTTTTTGCTCTGGGCCTGGGGTTTCGTGAAAAGAAATCCCTCAGGACAAGGCCAGACATCAAGATGTTATCTGTAGTGGAAATAAATGACCCCATGAACCCTGCCATTAGGAATCCTGAGAGGCTGGCTGCACCAGTCCCTAATCTCAGTGACTTAATTTTAACAAGTGTTCAAGTTTTTTTTTTTTTTTTTTTTTGCCATTTTTTCTTTATTCTTTTTTTTTTTAAATTGATTTATTTGAAAGAGCTACAGAGAGGGAGAGAGAGAGAGTGATCTTCCATTTGCTGGTTCACTCCCCAGCCAGGAGCCAGGAGCTTCTTCAGGTCTCCCATGTGGGTGCAGGGACCCAAAGATTTGGTCCAAGCTTTGCTGTTTTCCCAGGCACATTAGCAGGGAGCTGGATCATAAGTGGAGCAACCAGGATTCAAAATGGCCCCCACATGGAATGCTGGCCCTGCAAGCGGCATCTTTATCCATTATGCCACAGCACCAGCTCAGTAAGTGGTTGATTTGCAATCATAAAAACAGAGCAACGAAATTTAAGGTTAAGGATGGAATGCTGGAAGACAGGGGGAGACTAGGGCCCAATGGTCTCTAGCATCTGCATTCAAGGCTCAGAGAAAGGGGCTCTGTTTCAGTGTCTGAGTGAGCAGATTTTCAAGTTCTATGGCAAATGTATATTTAACTTTGTAGGAAACTGCCAGGCTGCTTTCCCAGGTAGCCTTTCTGTTTTGCATTCCCATCAGCAGAGTGTGAGTGCTGCAGCCTCTCTGTGTCCTCCAAAGCACTTAACACTGTCAGAACTCTTAATCTTACCTTATCCGTTCTAATAGATGCATAATAGAATCTCATTGTGCTTTAATCTGAAATTCCTTAATGAGTTATGATGTTGAACCCTTCTTCATCTGCCTGTTTGTCAGCTTAGCACTTGGTCTGTTACATCATAATGAATAATGAAATGAAATGAGATAAAACTATAACTACCTTCAAGTACAGCTGGGCCTGGTCTCAAAGATATAGCCGCTGGACCAGAGTCTAGATGTACATCTAGTAGTTTAAATTAATCAGAGCCTAGTGGGTTTGGACCTAACATCTTTATCTGAATGATCCTTGTCTGAAGTTATATAACCCCAGAACGCTGTGCCTCAGAAGGGCTCACAGGTACTCATTCATTTTTGGAAGTTGTCCCAGTGACTAGGTTTAGGAATGGGGGAAGAACTGATTGCTTGTGAGGCAGCTGCACCTCAATTTTGGATCAAGACATGGCTTATCTGCAGCAAATATGACAACATGGCCTTTGATCTTCTTTTTGTTACTTGTTTTCCTTTGCTCTCTTCTGTCTGCTTCCCTCTGCCCTGCACTGCCACATTGGATTTCCTCTCCATCCTCTCATTGCAACTGTCATGACAAATATATAGTAAACAATGAAGAAATCTGCATCATCCAAAAAAGAGAAAGAGGTTCCACTTCTCTCCGGATTGCTAAGTCTGTGAACACTTTATGAACAAAATAATTATGCTGTATTTTTTTTTTTTTTAGTATTCAACCCATGCACAGAATCTAGAACACTGTTTTTACTCAAAGAATAAGTGAATGAGGATTTAGGTCATTCTCAGATGACTAGAAGATTCTCCACTTTCCTAGATGAAGACAGAACTTAGAGCTAACCGTGCAAGATCTTTTCAGTACTCCCCTAGGTTCCCAGAGGTTGTTCTTGATATTTTATCTTTCTTGCTCTTATATGAGATGCAGACTTAAACAAGTCACTGCTTCATGCAGTTTCTTTACCAAGAATCTCAAAACTTCTCTTTTTTTAAAGCAAAACAGGATCTATTCAAAGCTCTATGGTACATTTGCATTGGAAGCCTGTCTTAGAAACCAGTGTTCCTCTCCCTATAATTCAAGGTACAAGACACTAGTTTTTCTCCCCCAGACCTGTGAACAAGGCTCTATCCACCCAAGTCAGTAATCTTAAGTTAAATTTATGCGGTGGGTTTTCAGCATCTTTTCCCTTCAGAGCCGCATTCTTCCTCCACAGCCTGCATACAAATGACAGCTTTAGTCATAAATGTCTCCCAGTGAACCAGCACTCGTGATACTAGGAATGAAACGTATTGTTCTTCTTGCAAAACTCTGACATGAATTCCACCAATCACTGTGACACGTGGCTGAGAAACTCCATTTGGCTTTGCAGCTGGTGTTTTATCATTCCAAAGTGAGCTGGTGATACTGAAGAGACTTCTGATTGGCGAGCTTTGCTAAAAGGCTAGTGGAGTGATGCCCAGCCATCGCGACCTTGGCTGTCAGGGAGCAGAGGGTCAGGGTCACTCCGTGGATGTGGACATGGTCACCTTCTTCCATGAATAATGTTATGATAATTAGCAGTGCTGCTTTCCAAAAGGGAAAGGAGTCAGTAGAACAATTTGTGTTCCTTTTACAAAATGCCTTGCAATTCTATCATTTTTCTGATCCCATGTCACTTTTTATGGTACCATTCTCTATCTGTTCAATTGAATCATTTGAAATGAGAATGAGAACTTTAATTCATATTTCTTTGTTGCTCATGGATAAAATGAAGACATGAAGGTGCCAATTTGCCAATCTGTTGAATGCTGATTCTTTTTCTATCTAGATTTACTCACTCACTCACTGACACATAAACTGCATTAAATAGAAGTCCTAATTCCTGTATAACAACTTGGCATGGAAAGCATTCCCATAGCCCTGCTGCACCTCATTGGTCTACACCACATCTCTAGGGAGCTCTCATTCCCATTTCAGCCAAGAACACTGATGCCCAGGGATATCAAATGGCTTAAATCTACATTGTTGTACTTTTAGCTTGATGCTTTTCTATTATCCTTGTAGGAATAATAAAACCTTCCACCCTCATTGGTTGTTGTGTGGATTGTATGAGATAATACACACAGAGCATTTAGGACATAATTTAGTTCATAGTAACAACAAAGTTAATTATGGCCAAATTTACAAAGTCCTGGAGGGTAATAGATATCACAGGAAAAGCTCTGTGTGCCCATTTTCACAGCCTACCATGTGGATATACCTTTGTGGGACACACATCCCAAAAGGTCATTCATCTTAGTCGGCCTTAAAGTAGTGCTACTTTCTAAGACCCCAAGAGTGTTGTATTTTTTAACATGGAAATTTATGACAGGTTGATCACGTCTGGTTCCTAGTGTAGAAACTCACATTAAGGGATTAAAAGATTGGGTGATGGAGCATGATGGTAGCTGAGTAAGATGCTCTAACAGTTGATTGTCTCCACATAGACATCGTTTTGAATGGCTGGTCATTCACCAAGTCACCTTCACAAGAGCTAAGGAAACCAGGTGACAAACTGTAATGCCTAATGTTGGTATAATATTAAGAAAAGACTCATTTATAGAAGGCAGGAGGCAGACCCTTACCTGTATCACCTGTCCCCAAGCTGCAAGTAGCACATCATAGAGACATATCCAGCTTGGAGAACAGAGAAGGAATTGAGAGCAGACTATAAATTTGAAACCCAGTGCCAAACAGGGCACCATGGTACCTGCTCCTAAAAAACGATCTGAAGACTGAGCCTCTGACCTCTCCTTCGCCAGGAGGCCAAGGGATCATCTCTGCTACTCCCTGTCCCAACCTCCACCAGAAAGAAGATAAAGACTCAGACTTCTGGGGAATAGGGCTGGAAAGGGAACAGGAGACTTTGCCTTGGAACTCAGAGCTAGGCGTTCTGCACTGAGACCCAGCACCAATTCAAGTGCAAAGACCTGTAGCCCCAAGGCAGTCTTTGCAGACAGAACTTGTAGACCTATCTTGGCATCAGGTAGAGACTTGTGCTGTGTTGGAATGGACTCATTTCAGTCTGTATAACCCCTCACCTTCATGATGGCCTGGTGTACATCTTCAAGATAGCACATGAACCTGTGGCTATGACAGTCAGGTGTGACCTAACTTATTGTCAGTGGGCAGCCAATGAACTCCCTTCACCATTCCTCTCTCACCTGTAGGCAGACAGCTGGAACATGACTTCAGCCAATGGACATGAGGCACAAATATGAGAGTGGGACTTTTTCTTGGAATTCCAGTGCCAGCCTAGCAGAAACAATTCTGAGCAGATCCTAGTGGTTACCGTCCCCAGGCCAATGCCTGTAGCTAATTCTTGTGGGTTTATCTAATGCCAAGTGGGGACTTGTGGCCCTGGTCAATTGGACTTGTGTCCTGGCCAGGATTACTTGTGGTTGGATGCAGCAACCTCAGGCCACAAGTCTGCTTCAGCAGCAGGCAAACCAGAGCAGCATTGGCCTTGGCCCTACCCCATGCTGTGTTGGTCTTAGGTACTGTGGGATCCAGATGTTATCTAGTATGTGACACTGATGGTCATGGAACTACTCAGTCCATCCATCCCCAAACTGTATGATTGTCTGATTGGGGAATAAAAAGGTATGAGAGTGCCAAGCTATTGCAATGAAACACACAGGACCCATGTGTTCCTATAATAGCCACCATTGATTGAGGGCTTGCACACCCATAACCTGAACCTTACCCCACAGGGATCACCAAGACCCATCTACCCCTAATGGGCCTAAAAGGAACATCCTTTGTCTCTGCTGCCACTGTCATAACTACAGTAGAAGATTTAGGAAGAATATGCTATAGCATCCAACAAGAACTAAAGCCGAAATCTCCTACCAACCCAACATTCAGTGATACAGCTTCAGAGAAAAGCCTTCACCACAGAAACCACTCCTGAAAAGGGGTAGAGAAAACTGGTTGACCAGATGGGCCGCCATTAAGGTAAAGATGCAATAAATATGAATGAGCAATGTACTGTGACGTCCCAAGGATCACAGTAATGTTTTAGTATCAGACTCCAAAGGCAAGATTGACAAAATGCCTGATAAAGAATTCAGAAGAATCATTGTAAGGATTCTTAAGGAGATACGTGATGATATAGTTAGAAACTTGAGAATCAGCCATGCATGGACTTTATAAAGCACATGTTTTTTCTGACCATATCTCAATTTGAAATGTTGGCATTTGATGTTTTTACATCTTTATAAGAAAATAGATGACAGCGCCTGTCTTAAATTAGGCTCCTTATGAAATGAACTTTGAAATAGAGGTTAGCGTGTAGGAAGCTCACTGGAGAACGTCCTTAGGATCAGCGTCTTTGAGGGGTTAGGAAAGCATAGCCATGCATGCAGAGAGCAGCAGTTGCACCTGCCAGAATCCCCAGCCTGGACCTGGAATGACATCAGAGTTGACTCCGTGCTGACTCTCTGACTAAAGGCTTGATCTAGGGTGTGCTTGAGCTGAGATGCAAGCCAACACTCTCAGCCGCTGGGACGAGGAACAAGGCTGCAGGCCTGCTAGGAGTATCCACAAGAAAACATCCTCCACAGCATCGCTTTTTTGCTTCTCTGCCCCGGGCTTATTTATTCTCCATGTTTTCATGACCTCGTTCTAAGAGAGGTAGCAGGCAGAATGATGCCTCTTAGGCTTTTCTTTTGGATTCATCAGTGTGATTTTATTTTATCTCTTTTCTTTTAAGATGCTTGGGTTAGAGCTTTTTTTTTAAACCACTGTACTGGACTTGTTTCCAACTAATGATCATAATTTGGGTCAAGGCCAAGGATCCTGGCAGGAGACAAATGGCACATTCAAATGGGGATAACCAAGGAGAGTTTAATGAGGGGACGATTTAGAAATGTATGGGCAAAGTTAAGGGAAACTAGCAGTGAGTGATGAAACCCTGTGTGGGCAACAGTGGGAAACCATTACTGCCTCGAAGCTTGAAGGGCAAAGAGAGGGAAAGGTTACAGAAGCTGGAGAGAGCATCAGTCCAACAAAAGCCATCCTCTTTGGAAGAAGAATGCAACCACTAATGATCAGGCAGAGAGGAAGCTGGTGCGATACATGTCTTGACCTCCCTCCCCAAGTACCCTCTGTTCTCCTGTTGGTACCACCCATGGGCTGAACATAGCTGAAGGCAGCAGGTTGGGAAGTCCGTGTGGGCCAACCTCTTGGACACAGAATGGAATGAAGTGGAACAAATGGAAGGTCTCTCCTTCTACAGTCTGGTGTAATTTCCATTGACATTAAAGTTTTTAACAGTTATTTCCAATTTGGAATCTTTCTTCCATAAGGTGGTCTTCTAATTTATATCGTATTCAGTCGCTTCCATTCTTGTCTCTTACAAACCCTTTTCCTTCCAGTGATCAGAATGCTTGTTTTTTTTTTTTTTTAAGATTTATTTATTTATTTGAAAGTCAGAGTTACACAGAGAGAGAAGGAGAGGCAGAGAGAAAGAGAGAGAGAGAGAGGTCTTCCATCCATTGGTTCACTCCCCAATTGGCCATAACGACTGGAGATGCACCGATCCGAAGCCAGGAGCCAGGAGCTTCTTCCAGGTCTCCCACGTGGGTGCAGGGGCTCAAGGACTTGGGCCATCTTCTACTGCCTTTTCAGGCCATAGCAGAGAGCTGGATTGGAAGTGGAGCAGCCGGGTCTCGAACCGGCACTCATATGGGATGTTGGCACTTCAGACCAGGGCGTTAACCCACTGCGCCACAGCGCCGGCCCCAGAATGCTTGTTTTTAAAACCCAGTTTGGCTCCTGATAAGTTAGTTGAATGAGAGATTCCTCATTGTCTACCCATCGCTCTTAAAGACAAAGCCCCATCATTTTAGTATTACCTACATAATTCCTAGTCTGGTCCTAAGCACACCTAACCCCCAACCTCAATCATGCCAGGCACTTCCTTGTTCTTTGCCTGGATGTATCACACTTCTTTCAGTGATCTCAACAATCAGCAGTCTCTTCAGCTCCCACTCTATGGTTCTCTCTCCCTGGGACACACACTGTCTTCTAAATCTCTCCTGGGCCTTCTCATGCAAGCTCAGAGAACTGCCTCTGCTGGAAAAGTCTTCCAACCCTTCCTCCCCCTCCATGAGAATAGTTCTGGACACCCTGTGAAATGCTCTCATGAAGTCTTCTTCATAGCACTCTTCTAAGTTTGCAGTTCTGTTGAGTTCTTTACTGTGCAGCTCCCCTTAGGCTGCACACACTAAGAGAGCAGAAGCTAGCATGCTGTCTTCTGGCACAAGGAAGGCACTCAGGAAACGCTCCACTGGAGGAATGCGTCAGTGAATGCGCTGGGCTGGGTGGGAATGTGACGACCCACCTGCTCACAGTGAGCGGCTGTAGAGTCCCTGCAGACTTCATTTCACTATTGCCAAGAGGTGACTGTCTCTTTTTCTTTTCTTTTCTTTTTTCTTTTTTTTTTTTTTTTTGACAGGCAGAGTAGACAGCTAGAGAGAGAGACAGAGAGAAAGGTCTTCCTTTTGCCGTTGGTTCACCCTCCAGTGGCCGCCACGGCTGGCGTGCTGCAGCCGGCGCACTGCGCTGATCTGAAGGCAGGAGCCAGGTGCTTCTCCTGGTCTCCCATGGGGTGCAGGGCCCAGGCACTTGGGCCATCCTCCACTGCACTCCCTGGCCACAGCAGAGAGCTGGCCTGGAAGAGGGGCAACCGGGACAGAATCTGGCGCCCCGACCGGGACTAGAACCCGGAGTGCCAGCGCTGCAGGCGGAGGATTAGCCTACTGAGCCGTGGCACCGGCCATGGTAACTGTTTCTTAAGATGAAATCAGGGTTTTCTTGATCTTGCATAAAAATATTCCTGATTTTCGTCACTAATCGCAATGTGTTTTAAGATAGGCAGTCCAAAAAATATATTATATGGGATACATTCAACCCAGTAGCCTTTATAAAAAAAATTTTTTTCTAGTGTCCATCAGCTCCATGGCAGGTAGAATTTCATATCTAAGGAATAGCCCTCACTTTATTGTATGGACTTAAGGCATCTTTTTCTCATATCATTGTTAATCTCTGGGTTAACTCATGTTTATTTGTAATCAGTTGATGGTGCATATTAGGATACACTTAATCAAAATAAATCAAAATATTTTAAAGAAAATATTTAGGCAGAGGATACAATCTACAGAGTAGTCAAACATTCCCTATTAAAAATATGAATTTGTAAACACTGGGTCATCTGGCCTTTTTAATGATTACTTACAGAAGATATATTCATTAAAATTAATAGTGGTCAAATTCAGCGTGTCTTTTCCCTACTCAGCCAGTATTGTTTTCTTAATGGCAAATTACTTTTTTATCGACTTAAAACAGCTGGAAGACATGTTACCTGTAAAAAATATGCTTTGCAGGGCTGGCTTTGTGGCACAGCAGGTTAAAGCCCTGGCCTGAAGCACTGGCATCCCATATGGGCGCTGGTTTGAGTCCCAGCTGCTCGTCTTCCAGTCCAGCTCTCTGCTATGGCCTGAGAAAGCAGTAGAAGATAGCCCAAGCCCTTGGGCCCCTGCACCCACGTGGGTGACCCGGAAGAAGCTCCTGATTCCTGGCTTCGGATCGGCTCAGCTACAGCCATTGCGGCCTCTGGGGAGTGAACCAGTGGATGGAAGACCTCTCTCCTTCTACCTTTCTCTGTAACTCTTTCGAATAAATAAAATAAATCTTTAAAAAATATACTTTTCTTGTATGTCTGAAGGATTTATCTGTCATTTGGCCCATCTCCCTACAAGGATAATTAGCTGGTTTTTAGTAAAAAGCTCTGTAGAGCAAGAGGTGATGAAAACCACAAATGGAAGAGGAAGCCAGGGGACGATTCTCCTGTGGAGGAAGCAGGGCCGCCACGGAGACTTGCTGCATAGCGGGAGTGTATTTGTCTCCGAAACATTGCATGGATTTTTGAACACCGTCAGGAGGATGGGCTGCTCTGAGCTCCTTGCTCAATCCAGTGAACACTCTGTGCGGAAGTGGAATATCCTCATTTCCCCCAACCACAATTTCCTAAAGAGGAATTTAATCTTGGGTCCCTTTTGGCGTTCTGTGTTCAAAAGCTCTATTTAGTTCCCTCTGTTTTGCCTTTGCTTCCAATGGGGAAACATCACAACTATTGCTGTCCAATGCTATCCACGTCCAGTGGCTTCCATCCCCAGCTGGGCTTCTGCTGTCTCGTGTGCACCTCCCCTTGGAAATGGCTCGTCACAGGTGGCACTTTCCCAGTGAAGAACCTTGTGGCATGACCAGACCACAGAACTCAGGCTTGTTTCTTTCCAGCCAGCCTCCCTGCTACTCTGGCTTTCAGCTCTGCTCTGATTACTACATAGTCACGAGATCACCACCGCACTGAAGGTGTGCTGACAATCCTGGTCAGCTTAAGGGACCATTTTTACACTCTTAATCTAGTCTCCCAAACAGGAAGGTTCTTAATG
Source organism: Oryctolagus cuniculus (assembly GCF_964237555.1). Lineage (NCBI taxonomy): Eukaryota > Metazoa > Chordata > Mammalia > Lagomorpha > Leporidae > Oryctolagus > Oryctolagus cuniculus. Next base: position 82,224,110 of record NC_091441.1, read on the forward strand.
TTGAAGACAGACTCTGTCTTTTCTAATTTGGGAGCAAATTTTGAGGGGAACATGTGTTCTCTTCAAATGGAAGTTGTTATTATGAAGAAGATTTATATAAACAGGTTTTGTTGTATTATTTCCTGGTCAGACTTCCCATACGTAACAGTCCATGTATCTTTTTTGGTACAATAGTCTTTGACAAGGACCAGTGACTTTGGGATATTCTGATATCAAGACACACATCAGATGTATGCACAAGGCTGCCTGTGGTCTTGGGACTCCCAACACACGCCCTGAAGGGTATGGGCATTACTATCCTTGCATATTTTAGTGCATTCAGGGCTTATATGAAATACATGAAATTTGTAAACCTTAAAATCAAAAAAAAAATACAGAGTATGTGGTTGAGAAGTCCTGTATAGAATCACCTATCTCAGTTAACATTGTGTTTATAGGTGAGTTTCACATCACAAAGAGCAATTACAAAATATTTTTAACATTCCAATAGGTGTCTTTTCTATTGGCTTGCTAAGCATAGCTAGCGTATTTAAAGATAATTCTTTTTAAAATTAATTATTTATTTTGTTTTATTTGAAAGGCAGAAAGAGAAAGAGAAAGATGGAGAGACCAATAGAGAGAGATCTCTACTTCACTGGTTCACTCCCCAAATGCTCCAGTCAGGGCTGGGCCCAGCAGAAATCAGGAGTCCAGAACTCAATCCAGATCTCCCACATGGGTGGCAGGGACCCAAGTACTAGAGCCCTAAAGAGCTGCTAACTCCTAGGATGTGCATCACTAGGAAGCTGGAACGGGGAGCAGGGTGGACAGGGCTTGTACCCAGGCAACTCTGATATGGAGTGCAGGCATTCCAGATGATGACGGAACTGCAAACCTAAATCCATCCCTAAAACATTCTTCTGATTATCATGTCTGAGGCTTGTATTTTCTATATGAGCATGACATTTCAGGTAAGGTAAGTAACAAGTATTTGTGAATCGGTATTTTTGAATTTTAGTTTAATAACCTGTAAAGTACTCTTTAAAGATAGGTAGGGAAAGGTAAAAAGGAATAAGAGCTCCTAACACCCAAATTCACCTAATGACTCCGTTTCAGATTTTAATTCTAGGGAAAACTCTAAATTGGTTTCTGTGATATTTCTTCCTGAACATTTTGCTATCAGTTGTTAAAGGAACCACGAACTCATGGGAAACCATAAATCCTACAGCAGTTTCATTAAAATTATGTATTTATTTTCAATATAAGAGCATACACTGGTGTGCTTTATCCACTCATAAAGAAGCAAATTAAACAATATAGAAAATGAGAATACATGAAAGTAACGGTGGAGTACCACCTGTCTTTTCAGACCTAAAACAATTATTATAATGAGAAAAGTTAGCACTGGACATGAAATAATTTAACCTGAGTTAATTGCTAGCAAAACTGATATGGTGTGCCAGCAGATGGCCTCCTATCTACTAAAGATGTTAATAGTTTCTGTGTTCTCCACAATGAAGTACAAAATTGTCTCAAAATTGTGACTTTTGAGTAGTGAAGTGCTTTTTCTCAGTAGATTATTCAAAGCTGTTCCAAAACTTCGCTGCTTTTCTGTTCCCCATCCATCAACAGTCGTGACAGAGGGGATTGAATGGATGTACCTGCCTCTCTATCTCTATGGGTTCCATTTTTGTTACTATCAGTGCTCTGGGCTGCTGTTTTTCCCATTGCCCCCTGCCCACCATGTCCACCCAAGAACACATTAGCTCATGAAATGTGTTGGTTCTGGTGCATCCTCTAACAAGATGAAAGTTCTGTTGTTTGTTGCCTTTTTTGGGAAGCACCAATCCATCTTATTTTCCCATTTGCTGCTTGATTTGTGTACAACTTTATAGGGTTCCATGAGAAGCTATTGTCGTTAATAGTCATCCTGGGCCAGTGCATACACTGGCAAATTAGGAATACAAAATCATTTCTTTTCTTTTCTTTTCTTTTTTTTTTTTTTTTTTTTTTTTTGACAGGCAGAGTGGACAGTGAGAGAGAGAGACAGAGAGAAAGGTCTTCCTTTGCCGTTGGTTCACACTCCAATGGCCGTCACGGCTGGCGCGCTGCGGCCTATGCACCACGCTGATCCGAAGCCAGGAGCCAGGTGCTTCTCCTGGTCTCCCATGGGGTGCAGGGCCCAAGCACTTGGGCCATCTTCCACTGCACTCCCTGGCCACAGCAGAGAGCTGGCCTGGAAGAGGGGCAACCGGGAAAGAATCCGGCGCCCCGACTGGGACTAGAACCCAGTGTGCCAGCGCCGCTAGGTGGAGGATTAGCCTTTTGAGCCATGGCGCTGTCCCCAAAATCATTTTCTATACTACCTTCTTCTCCTAATTTTTCAGCGTTTTTTTCTCTGTATTATTAGATCACTATGGGATAGGTATTAGGTGCTGGAAACCATGAGGGAAGCTAGAAAGGAGAAACTGAAAAGTACTGAAAATTTATGTGGTCATTTCTGCCTGACACTCACAATTGACTTCCCAAGTAAATTCATCAGAGAAAAAACTGAAACCTTGAGGCCAGATTACATTATATTTGAACATAGTGACAATAGCTGGAGGCAACACCAGTATTTCACATGCATTAATTTTTGTGTGCACTGTGTCTTTACAGTTATTCAAATTGCTAATATCGACCTGAGCATCTTGCAGGAGTCAAGAATTTGCATTCTTGACTTTCTCAGTTCCCCACTTAACCAACATTCTTAGACTTCTACCTGGATACCAGCAAATCACTGACCTAAGCTGAATGCATCCAAGGGCCTCTTCCGCAACCCCCCCTTTTATTTTTACCATCTGGCCTTCCCTGGTATATGCTGATATGGCTTCCTTTTGGATTCTAAACCTCATTCAAAGCAGATGTCTCTTTTTAACTCTTTCCTTCTAGGTGGTGATAACTACTGAATCCCTCATCCTTACAGTGCCTCTTTTGTAAATAGCTTCCTTTTAATTGATAGACTGTTTATATTTAATATAAGTATTGATACACTAAGGCTTAAGTCTACCATTTCAGGTTTTGCCTTCTTGATTTTTCTCTCTCTTTTATTTTTTTTTGTTCTCCTATGAACTATTTGAACATCTTTTAGAATTCTGTTAATGATTTATCTATGTTTTTTGGGTATACTCTTCACATGTGAAATGATTTTAATGGTTTCCGTAGGCATTACATTATATATATTAATCACAGTCTACAGGTGTCAGAATTTTATCAGCTTAATTGTCTTAAATAAACCTATCCTCTCCATACACTGAGATTTATAATACAAATTATCATAATTTCTGCTTCAATTGTCAGACATTTTAGATAATTTGAGAGTCTGTAATATTCTAGCTAGTTCCATTATTCTCTTCTATTTTCGTTTTTAAATTATTTGTTTGAGAGGAAGAGAGAGAGAGAGAGAGAACTTCCCCATCTGATGGTTCACACCCCAAATGCATGCAGTTGACAGGGCTGGGATAAGGCGAAAACGGAGAGTTAGAAATCCAACTGAGGTTCCCCATGAGGCTGGCAGCAAATAATAACACCTTGGATAGAACTGAGACATTATGTTAATTTATAAAGCTCTTCATTTTTTGAAAGGTTTATTTATTTATTTATTTGAAAGACAGAGTAATAGAGACAAAGGGAGAGACAGAAAAAGATTTTATTTTATTTTATTTTATTTTTACAGGCAGAGTAGACAGTGAGAGAGAGAGAGAGACAGAGAGAAAGGTCTTCCTTTACCATTGGTTCACCCTCCAATGGCCGCCACGGCCGGCATGCTGCAGCAGGCGCACCCCGCTGATCAGAAGCCAGGAGCCAGGTGCTTCTCCTGGTCTCCCATGGGGTGCAGGGCCCAAGCACTTGGGCCATCCTCCACTGCACTCCCGGGCCACAGCAGAGAGCTGGCCTGGAAGAGGGGCAACCGGGACAGAATCCGGCGCCCTGACCGGGACTAGAACCCGGTGTGCCGGCAGCACTAGGCGGAGGATTAGCCTATTGAGCCACGGCGCCGGACAAGAGAAAAAGATTTTATATTCACTGGTCCCCTGGTTCACTTTTTTTAAAAATATTTTATTTATTTTTATTTTTTAGTTTTTTTTTATTTTTGTAAACTTTTATTTAGTAAATATAATTTTCCAAAGTACAGTTTATGGATTACAATGGATTTTCCCCCCATAACTTCCCTCCCACCCACACCCCTCCTATCTCCCGCTCCCTCTCCCATTCCATTCACATCAAGATTCATTTTCAATTATCTCTATATACAGAAGATCGATTTAGTATATATTAAGTAAAGATTTCATCAGTTTGCACCCACACAGAACATAAAGTATAAAATACTGTTTGAGTACTAGTTATAGCATTAATTCACATTGGACAACACATTAAGGACAGAGATCCAACATGAGGAGTAAGTACACAGTGACTCCTGTTGTTGACTTAACAATTTGACACTCTTGTTTATGGTGTCAGAAATCTCCCTAGGCTCTAGTCATGAGTTTCCAGGGCTATGGAATCCTCTTGATTCGCTGACTTCGATCTTTTTTTTTTTTTTTTTTTTGGATTTTTTTCTTTTTTTTATTTAGTAAATATAAATTTCCAAAGTACAGTTTATGGATTACAATGGATTTTCCCCCCATAACTTCCCTCCCACCCACACCCCTCCCATCTCCCACTCCCTTTCCCATTCCATTCACATCATGATTCATTTTCAATTATCTTTATATACAGAAAATCAATTTAGTATATATTAAGTAAAGATTTCATCAGTTTGCACCCACACAGAAACACAAAGTGTAAAATACTGTTTCAGTACTAGTTATAACATTACTTCACATTGGACAACACATTAAGGACAGATCCTACATGAGAAGTAAGTACACAGTGACTCCTGTTGTTGACTTAACAATTTGACACTCTTGTTTATGGTGTCAGTAATCTCCCTAGGCTCTAGTCATGAGTTGCCAAGGTTATGGAAGCCTTTTGAGTTCGCCGACTTTGATCTTACTCCGACAGGGTCATAGTCAAAGTGGAAGTTCTCTCCTCCCTTCAGAGAAAGGTACTTCCTTCTTTGATGGCCCCGTTCTTTTTTTTTTTTTAACTTTTATTTAATGAATATAAATTTCCAAAGTACAGAATATGGATTACAATGGCTTCCCCCCCATAACGTCCCTCCAACCCGCAACCCTCCCCTTATCCACTCCCTCTCCCCTTCCATTCACATCAAGATTCATTTTCAATTCTCTTTATATACAGAAGATCAGTTTAGCATACATTAATTAAAGATTTCAACAGTTTGCTCCCACACAGAAACATAAAGTGAAAAATACTGTTTGAGTACTAGTTATAGCATTAAATCTCAATGTACAGCACACTAAGGACAAAGATCCTACATGAGGAGTAAGTGCACAGTGACTCCTGTTGTTGACTTAACAAATTGACACTCTTGTTTATGGCATCAGTAATCACCCTAGGCTCTTGTCATGAGCTGCCAAGGCGATGGAAGCCCCCTGAGTTCACTGACTCTGATCATATTTAGACAAGACCATGGTCAAAGTGGAAGTTCTCTCCTCCCTTCAGAGAAAGGTACCTCCTTCTTTGATGACCCATTCTTTACATTGGGATCTCACTGATGGAGATCTTTCATTTAGTTTTTTTTTTCCCCAGAGTGTCTTGGCTTTCCATGCCTGAAATACTCTCATGGGCATTTCAGCCGGATCTGCATGCCTTAAGGGCTGATTATGAGGCCAGAGTGCTGTAAGGACATTTGCCATTCTATGGGTCTGCTGTGTATCTCACTTCCCATGTTGGATCATTCTCTCCCTTTTTGATTCTATCAGCTAGTATTTGCAGACACTATTCTTGTTGATATGATCTTGGTTCTTAGTCCTATCATTACGATCAATTGTGAACAGAAATTGATCACTGGGACTAGTGGGATGGCATTGGTACATGCCACCTCAATGGGATTGAATTCGAATCCCCTGGTATGTTTCTAACTCCACCGTTTGAGGCAAGTCAGCTTGAGCATGTCCCGAATTGCACATCTCTTCCCTCTCTTATTCCCACTCTTATATTTAACAGTGAACACTTTTCAGTTAAGTTTCAGCATTTAGGAAGAATTGTGTATTGATTACAGTATTCAACCAAAAGTATTAAGTAGAACAAACGAAAAAAAATACTAAGAGGGATAACATATTAAGCTGCTCATCAACAGTCAGGGTGAGGGCTGGACTTTGATCTTATTTAGACAAGGTCATAGTCAAAGTGGAAGTTCTCTCCTCCCTTCAGAAAGGTACCTCCTTCTTTGATGGCCCGTTCTTTCTACTGGGATCTCACTCGCAGAGATCTTTCATTTAGGTTTTTTTTGTTTGTTTGTTTTGCCAGAGTGTCTTGGCTTTCCATGCCTAAAATACTCTCATGGGCTCTTCAGCCAGATCCGACTGCCTTAAGGGCTGATTCTGAGGCCAGAGTGCTGTTTAGGACATCTGCCATTCTATGAGTCTGCTGTGTATCCCACTTCCCATGTTGGATCGTTCTCTCCCTTTTTTATTCTGTCAGTTAGTATTCACAGACACTAGTCTTGTTTGTGTGATCCCTTTGACACTTGGGTCAAAGATTTTATTTATTTATTTGATAGGCAGACAGTGTGTGAGAGAGATACAGAGAGAGGTCTTCCCTCCGTTGGTTCACTCCAAGTGGCTGCAATGGCTGGAGCTACACTGATCTGAAGCCAGGAGCCAGGTGCTTCTTCCTGGTCTCCCATGCAGGTGCAAGGGTGCAAGCATTTGGGCCATCCTCCACTGCTATCCCAGGCTGCAGCAGAGAGCTGGACTGGAAGAGGAGCAGCTGGGACTAGAACCGTGCCCATATGGGAATCTGGCACTTCAAGCGGAGGATTAACCTAGTGAGCCACGACGCCGGCCCCCTGGTTCGCTTTCCAAATGACCACAGTAGCCAGGGCTAGGCCAGACTACAGTCATGAGGTCTCCCATGAGGGTAGAAGGAACCCAAATTCTTGGCCATCTTCTGTTGCTTTTCCAGGCACAATAGCAGGCAGCTGGATCAGAAGCAGAGCAGCAGGGGCTAGAACTGGTGCTATGATGGGATGCCACCATAACAAGTGTGACTTACCCTGCTACAACACAACTTTAGACTCATAAAGGCCCTTCTTGCTAGATTGTGTACTGTATGGCTCAATTTATTTAAGACTGAGCATGACAAAATTATAAAGATAGGAAACAGATTAGTGTTTGCTATACGTTAGGCATTATGAGAGATGTGAAAATGTATGATTAGAAAGGAGAGGCAGAAAGGAGATGTTTGGGCTGGTGCCGTGGCTCAATAGGCTAATCCTTCACCTGCGGCACCAGCACCCCGGGGTTCTAGTCCCGGTCGGGGCGCCGGATTCTGTCCTGGTTGCCCCTCTTCCAGTCCAGCTCTCTGCTGTGGCCCGGGAGTGCAGTGGAGGATGGCCCAAGTCCTTGGGCCCTGCACCCGCATGGGAGACCAGGAGAAGCACCTGGCTCCTGGCTTCGGATCAGCATGGTGTGCCGGCCACAGTGCACCAGCCATAGCGGCTATTGGGGGGTGAACCAATGGTAAAAGGAAGACCTTTCTCTCTGTCTCTCTCTCTCACTGTCCACTCTGCCTGTCAAAAAGGAAGGAAGGAAGGAAGGAAGGAAGGAAGGAAGGAAGGAAGGAAGGAAGGAAGGAAGGAAGGAAGGAAGGAAGGAAGGAAGGAAGGAAGGAAGGAAGGAAGGAAGGAAGGAAGGAAGGAAGGAAGGAAGGAAGGAAGGAAGGAAGGAAGGAAGGAAGGAAGGAGATGTTTGTGGTGATGGAATAAATCTGTACCTTGATTGTGGCAGTGGTTACACAAATCTGCACATGTGTGAAAGTGACATGAACATTGCACACACATCTTACCAATGTCAGTTTCCTTGTTTTGACTTTATGGTATAGTTATGTAAGATGAAACTGGGTGAAGGGACCTCACGGTGCAGTATTTGCAATTTGCTGTGAATCCATAATTATTTCAAAATACAGATCCTTAAAGAAAGTTTGCTAAGTGAATTTCTTTTTTGTCCTTTTAGGACTGTGCGTGTTTATCATTTATAAAGATCCTCTTATGAATACCTTGGGTTGAGTACTTATTCAAAAACAGCATCAGAAAATCACTTAAGTTCTGGTTTTTATCTTTCTGAGTTAGAGAAAGCCTGTTATCCTCTATGAGCTCTCAACTCTGTTTAAAGGAGTTGTACTTGCTGCGCTCTCTGTTCCCCGGTCTGTTATGCATGGAGCTGGCGATACTTGGCCTACTTATTCCCACGGAATGCTTGAGAAGATCAAGTTATACACTATCAGGACTTCCACATAGCAAGTGCTCCATGTCCACAGCTGGATTTAATTGGATTGAATGATAGCTAAAGGTCATGTGTAAATTATTAAGGGATGTGCACTATACACTGTGACTGTGGCTGTGTCTGGATGTGTAATGTGTCCAGGGAGAGTAAGTCTTTCCAAAACAGAGGTCAGTAAGCATTGCCGCCTATGTGCGGTATCAGAGTCGTGAGCGCATTTTTCAGCTGCATGGTGATCTAAGTCATCCACACGCCGAGGGCTCCTGATAAGCAGGCTATCAGTAGTGGATGCTTGAATATCAGGACCCCCTTTAGTCAGAGGCACTCTCGTCTCCCAGTTGCTGTGAGTGTTATTGCTAGTAGCTGACATTTACCTTCTTCACCAAAAAAATTATCAGCAAAGAAGACTGTTCTCACTTGGAAATTGATTCCCAGCCCTGGCAGCTGCCCACAGCAAAGGCCTAATACAAGGAACAGCAGTTCAGCCCCTTTGCTCCACGTGGGACCAACTGTGTAGTGCAATTTATGCCTCAGAGCGCCTAGTAGGATCAGGCTAAAGCTAAACTCCAGTCAAGACCACAAGCTTTCTTGGCTCTTTCTCTACCCTCGTCTACCCCTCTCCCTGCTTCCTTTATCCCTAGACTCCCCTCCATCAGTCACATGTCCCTAAATCCCTGTCTCAGAATCTGCTCAATTTGAGTTTCTACAGAGGCCAGTAAAATGAACGGGGATTTGGGGACAGATTAGGTATGGAAGATAGGGTGGCCAGATAAAATGCAGGATGTACAGTTAAGTTTGAATTTCAGAAAAACTATAAATCTGTCAATGTAAGTGTGTGTGTGTGTGTATACACAATATTATATGGAATATACTTAAAATAGCCACAGCTCACTAGGCTAATCCTCTGCCTGCGGTGCTGGCACCCTGAGTTCTAGTCCCGGGTGGGGTGCCTGATTCTGTCCCGGTTGCTCCTCTTCCAGTCCAGCTCTCTGCTGTGGCCTGGGAAGGCAGTGGAGGATGGCCCAAGTGCTTGGACCCTGCACCCGCATGGGAGACCAGGAGGAAGTGCCTGGCTTCTGCCATCGGATCAGCGCAGCACACTGGCCACAACGTGCCAGCCGTAGCGGTCACTTGGTGGGGGGTGAACCAACGGAAAAAGGAAGACCTTTCTCTCTGTCTCTCTCTCTCTCTCACTGTCTAATTCTGCCTGTCCAAAAAAATTCTGCATTTCTGAAATTCAAATTTAACTGGGCATCTTGCATTTTTCATGTTTAAATTTGGCAGTTATATAAGGGATAAGAACAAGGTCGATTAGACTCTCAGCTTGTGGTTCATAGGGAGTGGGCATTTAGCCTAACAGTTAAGATGCCAGTTGGGGGCCAGCACTGTGGCACAGCAGGTTAAGTTGCCATCTGCAGCACCAGCATCCCATGTGGGCACTAGTTTGCTCTACTTCTGATCCAGCTTCCTGTTTATGTACTGGGGAAAGAAGCAGAAGGTGACCCAATGCTTGGGCTTCGGTATCCATGTGGGATACCCGGATGAAGCTACTGGCTTCAACCTGGCCTACTCCTGGCCATTGCAGCCATTTGGGGAGTGAACCAGTGGATGGAAAATCTTTCTCTGTCTCTCCTTCTCTCCCTGTAACTCTGACTTTCAAGTAAATAAATAAATCTTTAAAAAATAAAAAAAGATGCTGCTTGAAATGCTTATATCAAATTTCCCGAGTTCAATTCCATGCTGTGGCATGGACTCCAGCTTCCTGCTAATGCAGACCTGGGAGTCAGTGTTGATGGCTCAAGTATTTGGGTCTCTGCTTTCCACTAAAGAGACCAGATTGAATGAGAACTCCTGGCTTCAGCCTGGCCTAGGTGCAACCACAGTGGGCATTTGGGAAGTGAGTCAGTGTATAGAAGAACTTTTTTTTTCTCCTGTCTTCTCTTTTTTTTTTAACTTTTATTTAATGAATATAAATTTCCAAAGTACAGCTTATGGATTACAATGGCTTACCCCCCATATCGTCTCTCCCACCCGCATCCCTCCCCTTTCCCATACCCTCTCCCCTTCCATTCACATGAGGATTCATTTTCGATTCTCTTTATATACAGAAGATCAGTTCAGCATATATTAAGTAAAGATTTCAACAGTTTGCTCCCACACAAACAAAAAGTGAAAATTAATAGATGATTTTTTAAATGATGATGAAATCAGATCAGACCTCTGACAGGCAGAGTGGACAGTGAGAGAGAGAGAGAGAGACACAGAGAGAAAGGTCTTCCTTTGCTGTTGGTTCACCCTCCAATGGCCGCCGCGGCCGGCCAGGTGCTTTTCCTGGTCTCCCATGGGGTGCAGGGCCCAAGCACCTGGGCCATCCTCCACTGCACTCCCTGGCCACAGCAGAGGGCTGGCCTGGAAGAGGGGCAACCAGGACAGAATCCGGCACCCCGACCGGGACTAGAACCTGGTGTGCCGGCGCCGCTAGGTGGAGGATTAGCCTAGTGAGCCGTGGCACCGGCCTCTCCTGTCTTCTCTTGCCCCTCTGTTTCTGCCTCTCAAATAACCAAATTAATATTATGTTTTAAGAGTGTGGTGCTTAGAACAGCGGTGATATTTGGGGTTTTGTTAGGAATGCTAAAGGTCAGGCCTTACCTCATACCTTGCTGAATTAGAATCTGCATTTGGGGAAGATTCACCAGGTGGTGCTCATGCATATTAACATTTAAGAAACACCAGAATAGATGAGGTGGACCCTCTGGGAGGCTTGCAGTCCTATGGACCTAAGGTGTCCTCAGCACCCTTCATTTGTTACCATCACAGCATGTGTGGGTCTAAATTGCTCTTAGATTTTGAGGATCTTGGTTTCTATGTCCCAAGAATTATTTAGATATGTACAGCAAGGCTGATTAATTACAGTACAGATACCTCCTTGTTCAGCTAGGAGAGAGTCTAATGGCAGACAGTGACTGGTGACTATTTCAATTTTTTCTAAGATTTTAGGTATTTATTTGAGAGGCAGAGTTACAGACATAGTGAGGGAGAGACAGAGAAAGGTCTTCCATCTGCTGGTTCACTCCCCAAATGGCCACAATGGCTGGAGCTGAGCTGATCTGAAGTCAGGAGCCAGGAGCTTCTTCTGGGTCTCCCATGTGGGTGCAGGGGCCCAAGCACTTGGGCCGTCTTCCACTTCTTTCCCAGACCATCAGCAGAGAGCTGGATCAGAAGAGAAGCAGCTGGGACATGAACTGACGCTCATTTGGGTTGCTGATGATGCAGGTCGAGGCTTAGCCTGCACCACAGCACTGGCCCCTACTGGAGACTAATTCTACAAGGGAGTCCTGTTGGTCTTAGAGGTCTGTTGGAGTGTTTGTTTCTTTGTATAGGAGACCCAGGCAGATACCATGGAAGTCAAACCTGATGAAAAAGTACTCCAGTGTAACTAGATACGATGGAAATAGAAACCAACATCCAGAAAATTGGTGAGCAGGCTTAGAGGCTGCACGGGTACAACCAGTGGGGGCCAACACCAGCTCGATTTGGACCACCATAAAGGCAGCTGTTCCTCCTTACTCCACCTAGGATCCTTGAGACTGAGTGGACTACTGGCAATATTGAGACCTCACTTGTTTAATCTACTTGTTAAGTTTCTGTCTTCTAGGCTTCCACAGTTTTAAATAAAAAGATGGCTACACAAGAGTTTCAGTTGGCACCTGCTGCTGATGCCACTAGGACCCTTAGATAGCATATGGGAGAATTTTATTCCTCTCATGGGAGGCAAGGCCCAGCAGGAAACAGCTGGAGAAGATAAGATCTCCCCCCACATATTAAGAATAAGGGGAATACATCTCTCAGGGGGACTGTGATAGGTTTGGGGCAAGTCCAGCTTCTCCAACCAGGAAATGGGATGGAAAAAAACAAGATTCAGGCAAAGGAACTGGTTGAATCAGTTGGATCCAACATGGCATCCAGATGAACTGCTCTACATTCTCTTGCCTCATTATAGCCTCGTTATAAGATAGTAAAGAATCGCCCCTCCCCTCATGCCATGACAGCTTACAATTACCTGAGATTTATTTCATTTATTTCAAAATTCAGCGTTGCATACACACACACACACACACACACACAGAGAGAGAGAGAGAGAGAGAGAGAGATCTCCCATCTACTTGTCCACCTCCCTCAAATGGCCACAATGGCTGGGGCTGGGTCAAGCCAAACCCTGGAGCCTAGAACTGCACCCAGATTCCCCATATGGGTGCAGGGTCCCAAGTACTTGGGCCATCTTCCACTGCCTTCCCAGATGCATTAGCAGGGACCTGGATCACAAGCAGAGCAGGCAAAACTCAAACCAGCAGTCTGATACAGGGTGCCAGTGACACAAGAGGCAGCTTAACCTGCTGTGCCACAATGCTGGCCCCACCCCTTTCTGTAATATAACTCACTTGCTTTCATTTTGCTGGCTCCTGGTTGATTTCTATCTCTTATCGAAGCCAAGGACCCTGTTGAGGTTGCAGGGGGCCCAGGCAGGGGTCCCAGCTGTCCAGTATCAGTATTGGTGGTAGGGCCTTTGGGATTATGATTATGGGTGGTATTAAAGTGCCCTTTTAAAAGACCCCAGAGGGAGCTCTTGTCTCTTCACCATGTGAGGTAACAGAAAAAAGAGCTGTGTAGGAAGCAAGCCATCACCAGACCCTGAATCTACTGTAGCCTTGTTCTTGGATTTATCAGCCTCCAGAGCTTTGAGAAACAAATTTCTGTTGCTTTGTAAACTGTCCACCCTGTGGTATTCTGTTATAGCAGTCCATGTGGCCTAAGGCAGTGGGTGTGTGTTTGCACGTCTGTGTGAGAACACGTGCACACCTGTTGGTTTGCATGTGTGTGTGCATATGAGGTTACAGTGAGGTTTGGGAATCCTACCTTGCCTCTGTTTTCTGAGTAGCTGCTGCAAATCTTTGGCCAGGAGTTTATTCTACTCCTGTAAGTGCCTAACACGCTTGTCCCACTGTGGCATGTGCTAGGGGAGCCAGTTTTTCAGAACTTGCATCTTACTGCTTCTCCAGAAGAGCTCAACTTTTACACACTGATTAGGTTTTGTTGGGGATCTTTCCTCCTGGCATTGAAGGCTGGTGCTTCTGTGACTCCTCTGCAGAAAGAGTGTGCGGAAACAGTTGCATGGTCCTGTCTCTCTCTCTCTCTCTCCCTCTCTCAGATCATCTGTGGTATTTATCTTCTGCATGAGCTATAGACACAGGCTGATTTGTTTTCTAGAGATTTATCTCATTTGTTTCAGAGGCAGAGTGACAGAGAAAGGGAGAGGAGGCAAGATCTTTCATCCATTTGTTTACTGCCCAAATGGCTGCAACAGCCAGGGCTGCTCCACATGACAGCCAGGAGCTCCATGCTGGTCTCTCACGTGAGTAGCAGGGACCTGAGTACTCAGGTCCTCAGGCCATCTTCCACTGCTTCCCCAGGAACAATAGCAGGGAGGCGAATAGGAAGTGGAACATCTGGGACTCAAACTGGCGCTCCAGGGTGGGATGCTGTCACCACAAGTGGCATCTTAACCTCTGTGCCATAGCTGCAGTCCCAGGGCTAACGTGTGTATCCCTTTCCTTAGGAGGAACAAACCAGAAGGATCTTTCTAACTGTAGAAACGAGGATTTGCTAATAGCCCCACTTTTGCTTTAAAAACCTAGAATTTTGCACGTTACTACCATAGCCCCTCTGACACACTGGTTATAACATATTGTGTATACACAAACAAAGGTATAGTTTTGCCCACAGGTTCAGGGGCTCACATTTGTGCCAGTGTAAGCATGTCAGTGTAGCCAGAAACTCAGACCACTGGAAAAACTACGGAGGCCTATCCGTGCCTCTGGGTCCAGCTGATCTGGGCGGTCAGAATCCTTCAATGTGGGAAGGTCAAAATCTGCAACTTGCCTGACCTTAATGCATGCACTGATGTATTTGAATGGTGAATTACTCTTTTTTGTTAAAAAAGACTTATTCATTTATTTGAAAGGCAGAGTTACAGAGAACCAGAGCCAGAGAGAGAGAGAGAGAGAGAGAGAGAGAGAGAGAGAGAAAGGTCTTCCATCCACTGGTTCACCTCCCAAATGGCTGCAATGGCCGGAGCTGCACCAATCTGAAGCCAGGAGCCAGGAGCTTCTTCCAGGTCTCCCATGCAGGTGCAGGGGCCCAAGGACTTGGGCCATCTTCTCCTGCTTTCCCAGGCCATAGCAGAGAGCTGGATCAGCAGTGGAGCAGCCAGGACTCGAACTGGCACCTATATTAGATGCTGGCACTGCAGGCAGCGGCTTTACCAGCTACACCACAGCGCTGGCCCCAGTGAATTACTTTCATCAGTTCTTGTCTCTGGCTTATGGGAAAGAATATCACATTCACTTCTATTTTAGCTACTTTTATAAAAATTGCCATCAAATGATCTCTAGTTGCAGAAAAAACAATATTCAACAACTGTTGGGGTCATATTTTTAAATTCCATTTTCTCTGATTTTTTTTAAATGCCCTCTTACTTTTTCAAAATTGGCCATTTAAAATTTACAAGTAAATTTCATTATATCCCTTAATATGTTCATGCTTTCTGGGTTTTAAGTTTTAAATTACATGGCATAAAATATATAGCTTTGGCAACTATGTGAGGTTGATGAAGATGATGGTAGTTTCTTTATTAGCTATCATTTTTTATCAGTGTCTAGTTTTCTTTGGGCAATGGATAGTAAAAAGAAAGCAGGGGGCAGGCATGTAGTACAGTGGGTATGTTGCCACATGGGGTGCCTGCACCCCAGATCACAGTGCCTGATTTGAGTCCTGGCCACTGCACTTCCAATATACTTTCCTACTAATATTCATCCAGTTGATGGTTCAAGTGCTTGGACCCCTGCCATCTATGTGGAAGATCAGGATGGGGTTCCAGGCTCCTGGCTTTGAACTGTTCCAGCTGTGGCTGTTGTGGACATTTTTGGAGAGTGAACCAGTGGATGGAAGTTCTCTCTCTGTCTCCATTTCAAATAAAATGAAAATCACTAAAATTTGATTTTTAAAATCAAATAGAATCCCTTCTGAAAAAGAAGAGAAAAAACAGCACTGAAAGTTGTATAATAAAACAATATTTTAAAATATCTTGTCCATTTAATAGATTTGTGTGTCCACTGAATTTTTTTGTTCTTTGTATGTTGTTATAAGTAGTTTCTTCAACTCTCACATTGTATCTTGATTTATAAGAGATTTCAATAACATTAGCTAAGAACTATTTTTCTTTTTCCAAGACTGTTATACTTGTCTTGCACAGTGAATACACACAAGTGGATATAACCAGCCTACATGTTCTTTGGCAATAAATGCAGTGCTCGGGGACACGTTAGAAATGCTAGTATCTTTGTTATTTAAATGGCCCAAAAGAGATATAGCAAAGTTTCCAAAAGGGCTTAGCTCACTTCCAGAGAAAAATCAGGCTTACTCACCCAAAAATGAAAGAATATAAGTGCTTTGAGCATGTTTTATGATTGCAGTATGTAAAACTATCTCTTGCCCTCACTTTTCCCTTGTGAAAATTAGGGGTAATTTACGCATTTATGTTAGAGTAGGGCAAAAGAAAACGCATGTTTCCGGGACATGGAAACAAACCAAGCACAGGCAGTTGTCCCCCTTGGAATTTATCTTCATCTCTGCATTTTTGCAGCCTCCGCCTATGAAATCCATGTTGTAATCTGTGCATGTATTCATTCCACAAACCCTGGTGGAGGACATTTGGATCTGTATATGTGACAGCAACCAAGACAGAGGTCATCTCTGCCTTCAGGAGGCTGACACTGCCATAGGGTGCTGGACTAAGGAAAAGGTCGGTAAACAGAACAGCTGCAAATTTTGCTAAGTGCAGTAAGAGCAACCACGGAGTTGGGTGAAATGCACTCTAGTTACTACATTCCAAAGAGAGGCCGTTTTAGCTGAGATGTGAGGCAATGGTCCGGATGAAGAGTGGCTAAAGACAGAACAGAAAGTCCGAAAGAAGGAGAGAAAGTGAGGATGGAAAAGGAGCGTGGCTATGATGGCCCTGGCTCCCTGAGAAAGAAGGAGGTTAGACAGAGAAGCAAAGGCTAGATTCCGGAAGGTCTAGATTTAGTGAGTTTGAGTTTGTTCCAAACACAAGGGGAAGCCATTGAGGATTTTAAGCCAGATCAACATGATCAGGTTAACTTTATGCTTTGTCGGGGATGGCTTAGAGGAGGCCAAGGAGAGAGAAATAACCTTTAAAAGAAACTTTATAGGAGACAGGGTGATTAGAAATGACAGAGCCAGGTGGGAGCTACAAGTGACAAGTTTGTGACAAAGAGGGTTGTTGGAAGAGAAAATTGACAAAAGTTGTTGCTGGCTTTGAAGTGGAAAGAAGAATAGATGCAGAAAGCTCCTGGCCTAAGCATCCAGCTGGATCCTGCAGCCTTTAGAACCCTGAGCTGACAACTTTGCTATTTCACATCTGCATAAGCTGTGACAGCTGTTCTTATCTGTTAGCATGTCAAATGATGCTACTGTTTATCCCCTGCTACTGTTTTCTCTTACATCATAAACGAGGACTCCTGCAATAGAATCCATTCCACAGACAACGTTAATAGGAAACATTGTTTCTAAAACACAAGCAGAAAAAATTTCTTTTTGAAAGACATTTCTCAGATATACGCCCAGTGGATGTGACAATAACCTCTAGCATTGAAAAATAAACATAAGAACTGATGCAAAGCTTTCTTTCAAGTACCCATTGTGTGGTCCTTAATTCTCTCTGAAGAGCTGGCAGGATGATAGCAAGAGGCCTCTGAAATATATTCATAACAATATACAACTGTAGATTTCTGTTTTATACAGGTCAGTGGAGGACCATCACTGCTGAACCGATGTATCTAACTCCTTGAATGTTTAAATCTAAAACGAATACATTCCTGCTAAGACTCCTATCAGCTCTTGCTGATTATGTTTCATAAAAGTAAATTCTTGTATGGTGGGCTTTTAAAAAGCCCAATTTTCTTCTTCTCTTGACTGTATGAGACATCCATGAATTAATGAAAGAAAAAAAAATGCCTGCCTGGTGTGTAAGCCTCACAGCCTTACCTCTGTGTGAATCCTCACAAATCAACTCCAAAACAGTTTAGGATTCAAATATCTTATACTCATCCAGATTAAAACCTCATTTCTCTAAAATATATCATATATTGAAGCTTTTTCATGCAAACAAACAGCAAGGGTCTTATCCCCTCTTCCTTTATTGGCTGGGCGTGTCACGAATTTGAACAGAACATCTCTGTGCTCCGATTACACGCGTTATCAGGGGAAATCCAGTCCTTGCATGCATATCATTAGAAGCAGCTCGGAGAGTTCGCTTCTATCATAGGGCTCGTCACGGCACTTCATCGTTATATTGACAGTTTAATCTTTTTGTTTCGTCCAAGATTAAAAGTCGCATGATATCCATTTCTTCATAGCTTGGGTGGTGAATCCAATCAGACTCAATGCGTAGCTAAGTAGCATCACCGTCGTGAAGATGGACTCTATTTTTCCAAATATCCTAGGTAATTATCTACTGTTATGGGGAAAACACTTTGTTAATGAGAAAACCCAGGAAAACTGATGTTCTAAAAAATAATGTTTACTGACAGCTAAGCGGCTCAACTAGAGAAATCATTACTTGCTTCCCTTCAAAGAACTGACAAACCTGCCTTGTCACTCACGCACTCTTTGGTAGTTTGAAGATGTCATTCTGTTTGGTCATTTGGTTTATTGGCTGTCAGAAGTGTGATGGCTGCCTTTGAAATAAAATGGCTTTTCACAGTCCTTTACTGGATCTCAAGATGTGTCTGTAAAGAGAAAGCAAAAACAAACAGATGGAACATGGACACAAAGAAAAATGGCCTTCACTCAAAAACTGTTTATTAAAATGATAGTAGAATGTGTTCCGTCTGTGAGGTGGCAAGTCACAAATAAGAAATATGGGAACGCGCGGGGCTGTTGGAACTGAAGTGATGTGGCAGCTTTCCATCAGGAATGCAACAGTACTTTAGAGTGAGGCTCCGCGGGCAGATTTATGTTGTAGTAAACCAACAAAAGGACCTTCTTGACTGCCGCAGTGGCCAGAAGAATCGCATGGCTTGGAGGGAGTTTACAATATTCTTCAGTGTCTCACCTGTACTTTCATTCATATTGAGATCCAAATGCATATGAATGAAAACCAGCACCTCCCATCCGAAGGCGCTGAAATGCCGCTGCTAGCATCGCCGCAGAATGGGATGTCAGCTAGAGGAAGCATGTTTCAACTCCTCGTGGTCTGATGCAGTTTCTAGTTTAGTTTCTGGCCATGTCATTGTGTTATTTCACAACTGACATGACATCCCGACAATGACAATGAGTAGAGTCATTTGAAAGAAACCAGAGTGGTAAGAGTTTGAGTTTTGGGGAAAGTGTCTTTGCAAGGAGCAGCAGACTTCCCTCCCACTTTGTCTCCCCTGAGTGAGAGCTGGTAGCATTGCTTCCCCTTTATTGGGTGTATGTGTGTGTTAAGATTTATGTATTTGGGCCGGCGCTGCGGCTCACTAGGCTAATCCTCCGCTTTGTGGCACCGGCACACCGGGTTCTAGTCCCGGTCGGGGCACCAGATTCTGTCCCGGTTGCCCCTCTTCCAGGCCAGCTCTCTGCTGTGGCCAGGGAGTGCAGTGGAGGATGGCCCAAGTGCTTGGGCCCTGCACCCCATGGGAGACCAGGATAAGTACCTGGCTCCTGCCATCGGATCAGCACTGTGCGCCGGCTGCAGCGCACCGGCCACAGCGGCCATTGGAGGGTGAACCAAAGGCAAAGGAAGACCTTTCTCTCTGTCTCTCTCTCTCTCGCTGTCCACTCTGCCTGTCAAAAAAAAAAAGATTTATGTATTTATTTGAAAGGCAGAGTTATGAAGAGGTAGAGGCAGAGAGAGCGAGAGAGGTCCTCCTCCCACTGGTTCACTTCCCTTGGGTGGTGAACCCAATCAGACCCAATGTGTAGCTAAGTACCATCACTGTCACAAAGATGAACTCCATTTTCCCAAATATCCTAGGACATTAGGATAGTGCAGGGCAGATCCAAAGCCAGGAACCCAGAGCTTCTTCCAGGTCTCCCATGTGGGTGCAGGGGCTCAAGCACTATAGGGCCATCTTCCATTGCTTTCCCAGGCTATAGCTAAGAGCTGGATCAGAAGTGGAGCAGCCAAGACAAACTGGTGCCCATATGGGATGCCGGCGCCACAGGTGGAGGCTTAGCCTATGCCATAGTGCCGGCTCCTGCTTCCCCTATCTTACCAACACTACCAGGATCACTTTGGGAAACATAAGGTCCCTGAGAGCTTTTCTTGGCATCCCGGCCATTTTTGCCCAAAAGTTGTAAAGACAGGTGATAAGGACATAAGGCCAGGCTCTGGCTAGGTTGACCATCCAGTTCTCTCTGCCCAGATATAGGTGATTGCCTGAGTATAATCTGGTCACTGTCACTGATGCCCAAGTAACTCATGGTGGTAGGCAACCCACACTGCATTGCAGGTGGAGTTGATTGAATTCTGCATACCTATGCATACCTTACAGGTGACTGTGTAAGGTTCTCTTTTATTTCTTGGTTTGTCACCCTAAACCTCCCCACCTTTCTAAGATGTGTGTTTGGGCAGTCAAACAAAGGGTTTTCTAGAAGATCATTAAGGATGCAATGTGGGTAGGGGACATTTCTGTCAGTTCTGTCTGATCACTATTAATTGTATGCAGCGGTCTTGAATCTCATCTTGTCAGAGGACGTTGACTACTAAGACTTGCTCTGAGAGGAGTGTGTTAAACAGCGGCTGCTCTCTCTGGTGTTAGCCGCAGCATCACAGCTGTGGATGCTCGTGTTGCCGGCACAAAGCAAATGGATTGTGATTGAATTATCATCAAACATTGCAAAGGCTTTTCAGGAAAGGGTATTTCTTGAGCCTTTCCAAATAGTAGGCACTTTCTCAACCTGTGCAGAGAGTCAGAGTTTACATTATAAACTGTGAAATTACCTGTGGACCTTTAGAAATCAGACACAGAAGTAAAGGGAATATGAGAGTAGATTAAGATTCCCAATTAGAATTGCCCCTTAAAGAATGCAGACCTCCTTTGCTTATAAATGGAATTATAGAAACTCCATTCAATTTAAGCATAGCAGATGCCTGTGAAATAGCAAAGAGAAATATTTGTTATGTAGTGACCGTAATTTATTAAAAAATGATTGTATATGAATACTTGCTACTTTGGATTTTTTATATTTAACAAATCAAGCACTTTTTTTTAAAGATTCATTTATTTATTTGAAAGTCAGAGTTACACAGAGAGAAAAGGAGAGGCAGAGAGAGAGAGAGATCTTCCATCTACTGGTTCACTTCCCAGTTGGCCGCAACAGCCAGAGCTGCACCGATCCAAAGCCAGGAGCCAGGAGGTTCCTCCAGGTCTCCCACGTGGGTGCAGGAGCCCAGGGGCTTGGGCCATCTTCTACTGCTTTCCCAAGCCATCGCAGAGAGCTAGATCAGAAGTGGAGCAGCTGGGACTCCAACAGGAGCCCATCTGATGCTGGCACTGCAGGTGGTGGCTTTACCCACTAAGCCACAGTTCCAGCCCCCCACATTGTTCTTTATATGCAAAAAGATATATGTTTCCTATAAATAGCATAAACATGTCATATATTCATTTTGTATAAATATATGCATTTCACATAAATATAAATAATTATCTTTTATGTTTAAATATACACATATATTTTTAAGTGTGCAGACTTAGTGAAAGCATAGTGCTGGCTTTTTCTTTCCTTTTGTAGTGCTTTTGCTTTTGCAAATCTTGTTAACTGACAACTTCTAAACCATAGATAATATATAGTGACCCAATGCCTGTCTCCATAAATGTAATTAAATAGGAGAGTGAGTCAAAGATAGGCTTTTAGCTTCCAGTTCATTTTTATAGACATTTGGTACTGGTGAACTGGACAATCAAGTGTCAGTATAAGCAGATGGCAATTTTTGCTGGTAATAGCAGGTTGGATTTTTGAAGGGGGTGGGGCTGTGAATTACTGTGCATATTTTTCTTGCAATATCGCCACATAAAGAAACATCAGCTTTATAATCCATCACACTGGAGCCCAGGGAAGCCCATTCCCATCATTAGATGCCCACGGTGGCCTGCCAGTATTCCCATTGCTGAAGCACAGAACAGAGTTATTGCACAAACTCAGTGCAAACTGGATAACCAGATCCTGCTTTTGTAGTCTATTTGCTGGTGGGAGAAATAGTAAAATAAACAAAACAGAGAAGCAAAATACTTTTTCAAAAAAAATTTTAAAGACTTACTTTATTTATTTGAAGGGGAAAGAGAGAGGGAGAGACAGATCTTCTGTCTGCTAGTTCACTCCCCAAATGGCCACCACAGCTGGGGCCTGTCCAGGTTGAAGCCAGGAGCCAGAGCTCCATCTGGTCTCTCACATGGGTGACAGCTGCCCAAGCACATGGGCCATCTTCCATTGCCTTCCCGGGGACATCAGCAGGGAGCTGGATAGGAAATGGAGCAGCTCAGGCGTGAACTGGCACTCATATGGGATTCTAATGTTGCAGGTAGCTGCTTAGCTTGCTGAGACACAACCCTGGCCTGTTATATTTTTTAATGTCATATTTTTAAAAATTTTTTTAGTTTTGAGGGCAGGCACTGTGCTGTAATAAGTTAGGCTTCTGCCTATGGTGCCAGCATCCTATTTGGCCCCCGTTCGAGTCCTGGCTGTTCCACTTCCTATCGTCTCCCTGCTAATAGCCTGGGCAAGCAGAGAAATATGACCCAAGTGCTTGGGCCCTACACTCATGAAGGAGACCGGAAGAAGCTCCTGGCTCCTGGCTTCAGAATGACCCAGCTCTGGCTGTTGCAGCCATTTGGGAAGTGAACCAGCAGATGGAAGACATCTCTCTCTGTCTCTCCCCTCTGTAACTGCCTCTCAAATAAAAAAAGTAAAAAAAAAAATTTATTCTTTTAGTTTTTAACAGGTTCAATATAGTTTCAAGATACATTTCTTAGAATATAATGATATTCTCTTTCTCCATCCCTGCTCCTTTTATCCCCCTAAATGCCATATTTTTTAAAAGATACACAATTAAATATTTGTGATAAATACCAGGGCAGGAATAACGATCTTAAAATAGCAGACAGGAGGAGCTACTTCTGAGGGGAGGGCCTTCCCACAGAGACTTGAAGGAAGATAAGAAGGCAGTCTTCCCAGGAAGGCCAGAAGAGGGCTACAAGAAAGGGCAGCAGGTGCAAAGGCCCTGAGGCAGGAGACAGTTTGGCTGTTATGGACATTCCCAGCAGGCTGTGAGTCTGGGACTTAATGAGTGAGGGAAAAAGTAGGCTAAATGGACCTTTCAGTTTTGAGTGAAGCGGGAAAAGAGGAGAAATAGAAGTGGAAATAAAGGAGCCTCCTCCACTCTCTGCCTCTATACAGTTTACATTGTTAAGCTGATGGCTCTCTAACCTTACACTACTCCTATTGCTTCTCTCAAAGGGAGACACAAAGGTCTTCTAGCCAAGATAAACAAGTTTCTACTGCTTCATGCTCAGACATTGCCAACCTTAACATGTGCATACTCCCACCACCACTGATGCAGGCTTCCACAGAGAATCATCCCAAATATTCTAATCACTCTGCTTTACAAAAGGCTGGGCGAGTATTTATGGCAAATAAACTAAGACAGATGTTTGGCATCCTCAGTATCCTTGAATCCAATAAATTGCAAACTAGATCACAGCTGTTTAGCCTCCTGAAAATGTCCTCCACTGAGGTGTACCTTAATACTAATTCCTTGGCTCCTGCAAAGGATGTCTTCAAACACGCCAAATCCCATTTCCAGTGGCCCCACACACGTATGAAAAATCTCCAGTGTACCCATCATCAGAGAGATGCTAGTTAAAGGAGTTAATACAAACATGAACATATACTCCATCTTGCTTATAACTAAAGAAACCTAGCTCAAAGAACTATTATTATTATTTCTCAGATTAGTAGGAATTTAAGATTTGCTATTACGCAATCCTGGTGAAAGTGTGAAATATTGTTGGGTATAGGACAGGTAGGATATTTCAGAGCATCGTTTGGTAATCAATCATTAACACATCCTTACAAGGCAGTGCATTTTAACTCAGTTGTTTTGCTGCTGAGATATTGACTTAAAAAAACCCCCAAGATCTATATAAAACTAGATAGGTCTCTGTAACAGTCTGCAAATTTAAAAAAATCAGCCATTTACCACCCTGCTGATGTGTACGTACGATGAATCTAATGCATTTCAAACAGTGTCTCAGTTACAAGAACTTAGTTTCCTGATGAAATTTGAACAATCTGAGTTCCATGTAACACAAAATAATCACTGTCTTAATCATAGTTTGAGTTTTCCTCCTACCTAGTAATGGCTACTCATAAACCTAAATATATAATCCTCCTTTCCCTTTGGTTCCTTTGTCCAATCATCTGTTAAAATTCACAAATGGGGCCGGCACTGCGGCTCACTAGGCTAATCCTCCACCTTGTGGCGCCAGCACACTGGGTTCTAGTCCCAGTCGGGGCGCCGGATTCTGTCCCGGTTGCCCCTCTTCCAGGCCAGCTCTCTGCTGTGGCCCGGGAGTGCAGTGGAGGATGGCCCAAGTACTTGGGCCCTGCACCCCATGGGAGACCAGGAGAAGTACCTGGCTTCTGCCATCGGATCAGCACGGTGCACCGGCCGCAGCGCGCCGGCCGCGGCGGCCATTGGAGGGTGAACCAACAGGAAAGGAAGACCTTTCTCTCTGTCTCTCTCTCTCACACTGTCCACTATGCCTGTCAAAAAAAAATTCACAAATGGAACTCTCTTGGAAATGCCCACCAAGTAAATCTCTGTCTTTCATGTTTCACATTTGGGGTCCTCCTAGGGTCTCCTTAATGTAGAAGGCAGAAGACTTTCCTGATTACCAGTCTAGGGGTCCCCTCAATATTTCTTTGCTCTCAAGTCACACTCTCTCTCGATACTACCATATAATGTCCCAGAGATCAGTCTATCTCTGGTACCGAGGGTATATCATGACTAATGAAACCTAATCATGTTCATCCATTCTGTTCCCCATGCTTGGAACCCATGCATAGCCATGTTTCTCAATCGGTCCAAGCCAAGGAAGGCCTTTATGATTCAATGTATGTTTTACTTTCTTGCATTGCTCCAGTTAATGCAAGTAGCCATATTGCAAACCAAAGGATGCTCTGTAAGAATAAATCTGCCACAGACAAAAGCAAAGGCGAGCAAAACCCAAAGGTCAAAGTCTTGAACATGGTATGCCTGCAGCCCACCTTATATCTAGATTTCTGGTTGCAAAAGACATTCCTGCTATTACAATTTTTATTTATTTACCTATTTTGTTTGAAAGAGAGAGAGAGAGACAGAGACAGAGAGATATTTAATGGTTCCCTTCGCATATACCTTCCATGCCTGGGTTTAGGCTAGGTCAAAGCAAGGAATGAAAAAAATCCATCTGGGTCTTGTACATGGATGGCAAGGACCCAAAATACCTGAACCATTACCCCCTGCCTCCCAGGGTGTGCTTTAACATGAAACTGGAATGGAAAGCAGAGCTGGGACTCAAACCCAGGTGCTCCCATGTAGAATGCTGGCATTCCGCAAGTGGCTTACCTGCCATGACAAATGCCTGCCTCTGGAAGGTATCTGTTGTTTCCACATGAATTAATAATACATAGAATGATGAATAAACTCTGAATTGTGACTTTTTTGTGCTCTGAGTTTTAGCAAGATTTTGAATTCAAAGCAATATCTCAGATGGCTTAAGCTCAAATCAAAAGCAGTATGATTTCTGTCTTATGAAACCAATGGTCATATGTGTAGTGTTAGAGTAATTTCAGTATTTCCAGTGGGAGAGAATGAAAAGGGAATATGGGAAGGGTGCAATTTGTAACTGTAAGAAAAATGATGGAAATTCTTTTTTAAAATAAATTTTTAAATTTGAGTATTTTATGAGGCATGTCACAATTTCATTTCATATAAATACTGCAAATATCTCACCAATGTAAAGCAAATAAAAGCAATAGGGAAAACTATAAACATTAGAAATGCATATTCTCAGCCGGCACTGTGGTGTAGTGGGTTAATACCCTGGCCTGAAGTGCCGGCATCGCTTATGGGCACCGGTTCAAGTCCCAGCTGCTCCTCTTCTGATCCAGCTCTCTGCTATGGCCTGGGAAAGCAGAAGATGGCCCAAGTCCTTGGGCCCTTTCACCCACATAGGAGACCCGGAAGAAGCTCCTGGCTCCTGGCTTTGGATGGGCGCAGCTTGGGCCGTTGCAGCCATCTGAGGAGTGAACTAATGGATGCAAGATCTCTCTTGCTATCTCTACCTCTGTCTTTCCAATAAATAAAATAAATCTTTAAAAATAAAAAAATAAATGCATATTCTCCTTGAGAGTCTTAGCATTCTTACCATGTTTAGAGACCATTAACTTGCAGAGTACCCCAACCCCATGATGCATTCACTCCCAACATTTATTTTTAATTTCAGAGAGAAAGAGAGAAGGAGAGAGAGAGAGAGAGATACCTTATTTCCAGGCTCATCTGCCAAATGCCCACAATGGCCAGGGGTGGAATAGGGCTGAAGCTGGGAGCCAGATATGCAATCCAGGTCTCCCACACAAGTGGCAGGAACCCAATTCCTTGAGCCATCACTGCTCCCTCCCAGGGTGCACACTGACAGGAAGCTGGAGTCAGGAGCTGGAGGTAGGTATCAAACACAGCCACTCCCTCCACTGGGGGTTGCAGGTGACTTACCACTATAAATGCCCTCTCCCACACCCTGTATTTTGATGATGTAATTGCCCGTGCAATCTCTGGGTTATTTAGGTTACCAATTGAAGAATGGTAATTAATTCTTTGTATTAAAAGTAGGAAAATCATATTTACTTCCTTATATGCTGTTCTACCTGGTGATTACAACACATGCAGGCACCTGGAGGTGGTTCCTGTTTCTCTTCAAGTCGGACTAATTCATCCAGTTCACCTCTTTGAGGAACATGTCAGTAACCTTCTGTTATCTTTTCACCAGCTGTTCCTTGATGGACAGCACCCACTTCTGAATTAAAGATTAGCTCCAGCTGATCAAGTTTAGTTACACAAACATGGAGAATCACTAAAGCAAGCAATTCAGACTCCTTGGAAAGCATTTGATACAAACCCCAACCAGAAAACAATTTATTCATCCACAGTTTTCCAAACCTGCTCCAGACTTTGGACCTGGGTTGCCAATCAGTCTCTTCTATGCAAATGAATCCTCAGGGCTGGGTAGGTTGTAATTTGGACTCTGCTGATTGGTGGATTATAACAGTTTGTAACAAAGGAGTCTCTGGTGGGAGTGGGGGTTGGGAGTACCCACTTTAAGACTGGGAAAAGGAAACCATATACTTTGCAAAGGAAAAGCTTACTGTTATGTCAACAAGTCAGTATTCAGGATATGACACCATCCCAATGTGCCCTGAAAACTTGAGAATTTGGCAACAATTTGAGTGGGATGAGAGTAGAAGGTTTTATAGACATTGTCTGCTACAGGTCTCAGGAACCAGAATTTTATATTTTAATCTTTGAAATTTATGCTTGTGTTTTGTTTACTGCTTTTTTTAGTAAACATAGGGTGAGTGTTTTAGAAAACCTATAATATTTAAATTGTTTTCTTTTCCGTGAGTTCTAACACTCAACATTCAGGAAACTAACAGTTCAAATGCTTGAACCAAACTGGAGTAGAGCTATGCAGGGAAAATGAAATTCTTTCTTTCTTGTTACTGGTCATGGAGGGCAGGGTGGTTGCTGAAGCAAGTTCCCTGGGTTCTTCCCCTCAGCTTAGTATAGGAATAAGAAGCTGGGGCACAATCTGTAAAAAGCAGGAAATTTATTTGGTTGGCAAGTGACAGTGAAGCGTCTGGTCTGAGAGGAGAGCAGGTGGAGGGCCCGAACGGGACACTGGCGTTCAGGAAGTGCCCGGGGTTTTTAAGGCATCACTATCATTTCATTAGGGTGTCCATTGGCCGAGGTTTCACATACTGTATGTTGATTGGCTTTGGGCTTATGGACATAGCCGGGGATTCTCTTGGAGACAGCACGATTCTCCTTAGGGGCTCAGCCTCCTCTGCTGGCTGTGGGTGGAAGATTGCAACTAACGAAGATGTGATTAAGACTGCAAGGTCGCACATGCAGCACAGGAAGCTATAGAGGGAAGCTGGCAGGTCCAGAAACAAGCTTTCCAGCCACAGCTGGCAGCCTGCTTGTGCAGGACATTCTACCTGTGTCTGAGAGGAGCGCCCACCCCGCGGGCTCCTTTCTTTTTGGGTGTTAGGATTGTTGTTGTTGTTGTTGTTGTTGTTGCTTCTCTTGTGCCAGGAAATCACCAGAATTCTTGTAGTTGTTCCCTTCTGTGGCCTGTTGTTTTTGTTTGTTTGTTTGTTTGTTTGTTTCTCTTTCCTTCCTGGAGTTACATGAGTTGCCGTTTTCGGCCATTACGCTGGTCAGCTGCATCAAACAATCGAGACCCCAGGAGTGGGCAGCCCAGCCCTAATGCATCAAGAATCAACCTCTTCTCTTTCCACGTTTTCTCTCCATCGTCCTGGTGTGGGGGCCTTCAGCTTCACGATAGCAACTTCGTGAAAACAAGAGAGTTGCTTCATTTTTAGCCATGGGTTCCATTTCTAGGCAAGAAGAGCATAGACATTTCCAAAGTACAGAGCTGAGTAAGTTGCGCCACCCCCTTTTAAAGACTTTCTTAGAAACACCACCCAATAACACGGGCACTCATCTCATATGCCTGAATTGCTGGGTCACTTCTAGCTGCGTGCGAACATGGGGAAGTACTTTGGGCTGAGAACACTCTTGCCGACACTAAATCAGGAAGTTGTTGGTGGAGACCAAGAGGATCACGCATGTTGGATACACAGTGAGCAGTTTACTGTGCTATCAGCATGCTCATTATTCAAGTCATTTGATCTGGAAGAAAGCCAGGTGGTTGACACTCATGGACATAGTTTTGATTCTTTCTCTGCCCTATTTTAAGCACAGCTGAGCAGAGTGGGTACCTCATACAGAAGTACCCAAACCTGATGCATTTTGTTAGCGGGGAGAGCCTCTCTAGTTTCCATGTCTGACGAGGCAGTGCCATCCCACATCCTGGTAGGGTAGGGTTGTATTGAGATTTCTGTCTTCCAAAGATAAAGCCATCCAAGCACTCATTTCTCTGGAACTTTTGGGTGATATCTGAAAATTGTGAAGGCAAAACCCATACCTAAAATAGAAGGGCAAGGGTTGGCATTGTAGCACAGGAGATAAAGCCACCACCTGCAAAGCCAGCATCCCACATGGGCATTAGTCTGTGTCCTGGTTGCTCTACTTCCCATCCAGCTCCCTGCTAATGTGCCTAGGAAAGTCTAGATCCCTAGTGCCTGGGCTCCTACACTCCAATAGGAGACCTGGAAGAAGAAGCTCCTAGCTCCTGGCTGCAGCCCAGCCCAGCCCCAGCTGTTATGATCATTTGGGGTATAAGCCAGTGGATGAAAGCTCTCTGTCTCTGTGTCTCTCCCTCTTTCTGTAGCCCTGCTTTTCAAATAAATAAATACATCTTGAAAAAATAATAATAAAATATAAATGCACAGTTCATTGAATCAGCTTGTCCTTATCAGATGTATTTTCCACAAAGAAATCATCGAAAAAAAAATGTACCTGTGATCCTGTCATTACCAGGTGTTGTGACAGTTCTATGGATGCCTTCCCTTGCAGTAGGATAAAGCTCTAACTCCTTAGCCTGGTATATGGTGGACCTATGTAACGTGTCCCCTTCCTACATCACAGCAGTGAATTCCTGGTGTTTCCCTGTAACCTTATGTAGAATCAAATTGCCTGCCCTTCCTTGCGCTTGTCACGCCTTTCCCTCTACTCTGCCTTTGGCCTTGTTATTGTTACCTCTTGCTGGAATGCTCCCCCAACCTTTCTCACCAAGCCACCTCTAACACCTTAGTCTTTTTGAAGTCATTAATTCTTGGCAAGGGCATTCACATCACCACCACGGGGATGTTAAAAAATGTCTGGAGATATTTTTGGATATCCCAGCCGAGGAGAGGCTGTTCCTGGCATCTAATGGATGGAAGCCAAGGATACTGCTGAACAGCCCACCAGGCACAGAGCAGCCGCCACAACCAGGAATTATCCCATCCAAGTGTCAGCAGTGCTGAGGTTGAGAAATGCTGCTTTAAGGATTGTCTGTCCCCGAGAAACCAACAGCTTTTTTCTGAGCATCCCAAGATTGGCTTCAGCGGCTCCCTTGGCACCACCAGAGTACTGCTGAGAACTTGTACTTTGGTGGTGAGGTTAGTTCTTGAGCACAAGCATATCTGCTTTTGAATTCCATTCCACAGCCCTGTGCCTTTTGGCAAGTTCCTGAGCCTGCACTTCTTCATCTGCAAAAACTGGTATCTAATTCAGGGCTGGTTGTGAGGGTTGAACGAGGTAATGCATGCAAAGTGCTTTGCATGTTTCTGGCTACCCAGGCTATTTATGCTATTATTGTTGTTACAGTGCTTACTTCCCTATTTCTAGGATCAGAGGTAGACTGACCAAGAGCACAGTGAAGCTGAAACTTCAGGGACCCTCGTTTTATTTGGGCCCTTTCTAATGTCTTGTGCATAATTCTGTATTTGGGATTTGATATTATCATCTTAAAGATGCCCCATATCCCCCACCTACATCGTATAAACTCTAACCCAATAGAACGTAGACCCACACCTAGCCAAGGCTCATCCAAAATCTCAATATTTGGAGCTCAGTAAATACTCACTGATAGCCATGAGCTAACCAGATCATAGCCTCTTCAGCAAGCTGCCGACCAGCCTGCTGAGGGATTTGCTTAATCATTGTTGTCTGCTTCTTTATTTTTTTAAACCCTTTGCTGTCTGTCCCCTTTGTCAGTGGGAGCTTCTAGAAGGCATTTTACCCATCATTTAGGAATCAATAGCATCCCTCTCCCTTTATTATCTGTTTTCAGTTAAAGATTCACAGTTGTGTCAAGGACAATGAGAAAAGAACATATATGCCGTGACTGATTCTTAACTGAAGAGAATGCTGATGTAATTGCAACACCAAAGCCCTGTTTCCATGGGGACAGTGCGGTCTTGGAGGTGTTTGTGAGCGCAAACTTCAGGTTACTATGGTGTTTGGTGTGCAGATATCTGATCACAGAGCTCTCCCTTCCCAGGCCT
This sequence comes from Oryctolagus cuniculus, assembly GCF_964237555.1. Taxonomy (NCBI): domain Eukaryota; kingdom Metazoa; phylum Chordata; class Mammalia; order Lagomorpha; family Leporidae; genus Oryctolagus; species Oryctolagus cuniculus. Next base: position 82,254,808 of record NC_091441.1, read on the forward strand.
TACCTGTTTTCCCGGGAATAGCTGTGGATCAGGATGTGATGATACGGGTGTGACTGGCTTCCAGTCTTCCAGTGTCAAGGTTGACACGACAGGAAGAAAACATCTGGATGTATCAATAAGGGAAAACCACTTGGTGAGGAATAATCCTACAGTCCAAGATGGTGCTGAAAATTATATGAGATGTCAGAATTCTGGCCTCAGAGAAGTCTGCTAGTAGACCCTTCATGAAAATGGAGAGAGAATAATAGAAAAGGAATTGCAAGAAATTAAACTTCCAGGCAAAACCCAAGCAAGGATGAGCAATAAGATCAGTGATGTAAACTTTTCTCACTGTATGCTGGTTGGAGTAGCATGGTTTCAGTTTTTTTCCCTTTCAATTCGATCTCATTACTGGATAGCATCCATCCTCTGGAAGAGACATGATGTGAGCTTTTTGGCAAACTGTAGGTGGATCTCCCCCTAGACTGATGGCCACCAGTGACTGCTGTTTTATCCGCATTTACTCTGATCAGGATGGGAGCTGCGAAAGGAAGAGCCACGTTTGCTCATTTTTGCTCTAAGAAAAAGCAGAGGTGGGATAACAAATGGAAGGGTTGGTTGTGGGGAGGACTTTCGTGTGCTAGTTTCTGAACTCAATGTCTTCATTCGTAAAGAGAGTTAATAGTGTTCACCCATGGGATTGTTGCAGAGTTGAAATGGAGGGAAGCATGGGAGCGCTTGTCTCATGGTCCTTTCTCCTCAAAGGCTTTTTTCCGTGGAGCCATTGTTTACTTAACTAGAAGGTGGTGACAGTGGCTCCCATATCGATGACTCCAGCTCAGACCTTTTTACTAAACTTCATTTGTATATTCTTTGCCTACTATGTCATTTCCATTTGGCCTTTCCAAGGCACTTCAAATGCACACAAACATGCTTAACTCATCATCTGTCCTCCCAGATCAGGTATTTTTCTAACAACTTCCCACTCAGGAAGAGCACTTCTATTGTACAAATCAGAAACTTAAACATCAATTTCTAATCTTAATGTTTGATTAAAACATTCTGAATTTAGTTCCAGATTTCCTTATGCCTACAAAAATAGGAACAGAAAGGAATGTAGACATTATTTTTATGGAATCCAGGTCTTTTAGTAAACTACTTTGTGTCTGAACCTGTTTAGCACCTGGAGTTACCAAATAAGTTCTATTCCCTGAACCACTAACCTACAGGGAAGGAAGCAGTGCATAGAAAGAGCCTCGTGAAAAGGAGATATTTGTTGTAGGCAAATTAGGCATGATTTTGTTTATTTTAGCTTCGTTCAAACAGCAAAGGAAAACTCAGTAGACCATTGAAGAAGGAAAAAGGAAATCGAGTTGAAATGCTGTTGTCTTGCCTCTAAAAATACATTGCATTTATCAAAGGAGATGAATGTAACTCTTCAAACTGCTTCTAATTGTCTTTTAAGCTTCGTTCAGGCTGTTGGAAAATATAAAACCAGCTTGCAAGAGTGTTGTTATGTTTCCAACTTGATTTTATTTCTCTTATAATTATTTTCAATATTCACAATTGCAACTATTCTCCGATTTATGATTTCTGTTAGAATTTTAATGCATTAGGGCCGGCGCTGTGGCTCAATAGGCTAATCCTCCTCCTGTGGCCCCAGCACCCCGGGTTCTGGTCCCAGTTGGGGTGCTGGATTCTGTCCCAGTTGCCCCTCTTCCAGGCCAGCTCTTTGCTGTGGACCAGGAGTGCAGTGGAGGATGGCCCAAGTGCTTGGGCCCTGCACCCGCATGGGAGACCAGGAGAAGCACCTGGCTCCTGGCTTCGGATCAGCGCAATGCACTGGCCGCAGTGTGCTGGCCGCGGCGCGCTGGCCGCAGCAGACATTAGGGGGTGAACCAACGGCAAAGGAAGACCTTTCTCTCTGTCTCTCTTTCTCACTGTACACTCTGCCTGTCAAAAAAAAAATTTTTAATGCATTAGAATGAATTAATACCTTAACCTTTTAAAAAAGGTATCATAGAATTTCACACTTTAAGGTCAAATAATATGTGGAATTATCAAGTTCATCATCTTAATTTAAAAAAATACTAGGATAGAGTGAGGTTAAGATTGCCTGAAGTTGTCTACATAGAAGGTAAGCTGAACCTAAATCCAGATTTTGTGAATCTCTATCAATTCCTTACAATTGGCACTAATAACTCTATTTGTTGTACTTTAAATATTTCTTAAAGCAAAATATATCTTTTTTTTAAAGATAATGGTTTGCTTGTGTCTATAGGAGGTTTTGTTTTAAAGATTTATTTATTTATTTAAAAATCAGGGTTCCAGACGTCGCTCCCCCTCTTCGTGGAGGAACGACACAGGACCCTGCGCTGTTCTTTTGTCTGCTCGGCCCTCCCCGGGTTTGCTGCTGGTCCTTCCCGGGTTGGCTGCTGGTCCTTCCACCTCCGTGGAAGGGTGGTTCCCCCTGCCACATTCCCCACTTCCGCGGGGGAGCGGCACACCGCCGGCCGGCTCTCTCGGGGGCTGCACAGGTGTTCCCCTTAGATGTTCCTGGTGCATGCCGTCTCTCTCCTCCTTTATAGTCCTCCTCCGCCAATCCTAACTCGGCTGCCCACACGCCGAGTACGCTGCTCTCCTCCAATCAGGAGCAGGTCCTGCAGCTTGTCAAGTTGGTGAGAAGCAGCTGGGTAGAAGCTGTTGCCTCCTCTCCCAGTGCCATATTGTGGGAAAGCAGATGCATAGAATAAGTCTTAATTCCAGTAACTTAGTCTAGTCCTAGTTGCTCCCAGTTGCTCCCCACACCAGAGACAGAGCAAGAAAGAGAGAGAGACAGATCTTCTATCTGCTAGTTCGCTCTGCAGATGGTTGTAATAACCAAGGCTGGATCAGGCCAAGCCAAGAGCCAGGAGCCAAGTGCTTCTTCTAGGTCTTCCAGGTGGCTTCAGGGGCCCAAACACTTGGGCCATCTTCCGCTGCCTTTCCCAGGCCACTAGCAGGGAGCTGGATCAGCAGTGGAGCCAGTAACTATGTGGGATGCTGGCACTGCAGGCAGCAGCTTTACCTGCTACACCACAGTGCCGGCCCCTGAAATATATATCTTACTAAAAGTTTATTTTGAAATTTTGTAATGTGAAATCTTTTTTCATACTTAATGACACTTTAATCATTGTAAAAAAAAAATGGATAAGAACTTGGACAGAAACCGAGGGAGATCGTTGTTGCCTCTTCACCGTCTTTCCTTTCCATGTAATTCTTTCTCCATTTTCCCTTAAGGTCCTCTACATCCACAATCTCAAATCTTTTCTTAACCTTGATTATTTCACCCATTGCTGCAAACTTAACACTAATGGGCTTTTGAATCCATTATCAAAATAATCTAAACCTATTATTAAAACATTTATAACCTCACTTGTCTGCATCTAAACATTAAACTTTCATTTAAAGTTGAATCCAATAAAATAACTATTTTTTATACCTCTTCGTAACTGGCTTCTAACCATCTTTCTTAAAGAGTTGAATTAATTATTAAAATAACAGATTATTTGCCTTAAGATTAACCGCTTGCTGTTTGAAGCCAATTTGTACGGTTAGACAGCCTGCTGTTCCCTGCATATTAAAATGCAGAGTATACAAAATAGATTTCAGTTTTGCTTAGCTTCCTTGCAAATCCCACATATGACAGTACCCTCAAATGCAAGTGTACTCGCAGGAAAAAATCCTTAGCAACCACATATGAGTTCTATTTCTCCGCATGTATCACTTGGCAATGCAAGAATTCACAAATTAGTGGTGCTGTTTCCATCCAGAAGTATCGTTTACCAAACACTGATACGTGGAATGAGGAAAAATGCAAAAATTTTTAGGTCAAGCAGTAACTTTGTCTCCTCTGCCTTCCACCAAAACCTGGTAGGTATAAATCAAAGCAAGCCTGAGAATGCTAGTACAAGTGTTTACGAACGTTTTGGACCTTTGGAAAATTTATCTGAGTGACCTGGCCATTAGAGCTCTCCATTTGCAAAGGGGCTCTTGGCCCCTGGCTAATGTGCTTGGTTCTGAAGGGGACATTTATTCCAGTCAGAGCCTCTGGGAGTCAATACTGTTGTCAGAATATTGGGAAAGGAGGTTCTCTTATGATATAATAAGAATATAATTTTATTTAGTATGGAAATGTTTCTTGGACCTTTATACCTGAATTTCTTTTATCCAAGGTTTCTCAACCACTATAGCTGAAACTCAGGGAAAAAATGTGTCAGGTAGAGGGCTACGTTAAAAATGTGACCCCTACCACTGGCACTTTAGAGAGTCATGGACAATCCTGTGTCCAAGAGACTTCATATTTGTGGCTCAGTGGCAGTAAGAAGATTGCAATGTATTCCAGTGTTGGTAACCTCTGTGAGTCCCATTTTCTGGGTTTTATTTTGTTCTGCCTTATATTTATTCCTCCCTACTGATCCAGCAACACCTGAGTTTCTAAGGGGAATCACCCTTCTCTGCTCTTATTTCGTATACTGACAGGGGTCACATAGCCTAGCCTTGACCAACCACAGGCTTGCACTTGAACCTACCAAAGGCTATAATATTTGCATTCCAAAAGTTTTATCAGACAAATTGGATGTATCTAAAAGGGAGGGTCATATTTCCTCCATTGGACTTTAATCAGGGCAGGTAACCTGGATCGGCTGGCTCCTGAAGTAGACATTGGCAACGCTGGCTGCCCATAGCCGCCTTGGCACCTACTCTGTCCATGCTAGTAGATCCAAAGGCTTCCAAGTGTAAGCTACTATGTCTCTCTACTTAAGGACTTTCTGTGGCATGGCAGCCCATCCAACTGGCGTATTCCTGGGACAGATTGCAAGTACCAGAAGATCAAGAGTCCCAGAGGAGCTTTCCACAAGTGACTGACTGCAGTTGGTGGATGAAAACCCCAGCTCTCTCTTCCTTTTGTTGACATCTCTGGAGTACCAACGTAATTTACCATGTCAAGCTATTATTTGTTATTTACCTTTAAGTGGAAATGTGTGCACATTGAATACATATGTTTTTGTGTTTAAGGAGTACATGTGCATACATGTATAGGAGTACAAACGTGCATTTCATGTTTTATATTGTTCTTATCTCTGATATGAAAGTTTTTAAAATTATCTTTCTTACGTTAATTAGAGTGCTATTCCAATCAATTTAATAAAGACCACCCACTGTTTGTAAAATCCAGAGCTAGTATTCAGCCAGTATCAATAGTACAGCAGTCTCATTTCTGTAGCCGGACTCATTTTATGGGTATCCATCTGATTGGTCAGTGCTTGTGTCATAAATTCCTAAAGCTGCAGTCAACATCATAGCTGTCCACTCATAACCACCACGAAAGCCATGTTTGCATCTCCCCATGATTCAGAATCTAGTCCCCAAAACTAGGAGAATATCCCTGCCTCCCCCAGCCAAGGCCAAAGATAATCACAAATTAGGAGGGCCGGCGCCGCGGCTCACTAGGCTAATCCTCCCCCTTGCGGCGCCGGCACACCGGGTTCTAGTCCCGGTCGGGGCGCCGGATTCTGTCCCGGTTGCCCCTCTTCCAGGCCAGCTCTCTGCTGTGGCCAGGGAGTGCAGTGGAGGATGGCCCAAGTGCTTGGGCCTGCACCCCATGGGAGACCAGGAGAAGTACCTGGCTCCTGGCTTCGGATCAGCGTGGTGCGCCGGCTGCAGCGTGCCAGCCGTGGCGGCCAATTGGAGGGTGAACCAACGGCAAAAGGAAGACCTTTCTCTCTGTCTCTCTCTCTAACTGTCCACTCTGCCTATAAAAAAAAAAAAAATTAGGAGGAGGAATTCATTTCCTGACTAAGAGAAGGAAGATGAAGAATCAGACTCTCAACAGACCTGGGGCCGGATAAGTGTTTAGAGACAGTAGCACATTAGGGTGCTCTTCCACATAGAGAGCCAGATCCTTGCTTTCTTTTGGCCTTAGAATTTTTGCAGACTAAAATAAAAATCTTCTTGAGATCCTTGTTTTCCTCTTAGCTTTATAACTACCTGAATTTATTGAATTTATTTATGCACAGGATGGGTTAGGGAATAAGAAGGTAAGACCCCAGAAGGGAATGTGTATGTGGTAATGCCATTCTTGACAGAGATTTAGAAGAAAGCCCTGTCTCTGTTTTCTATCCTAGATTCCTGGTCACATTCTAGTATCTAGAGGAATACAGGTTTAGATACATTAATATGATTAGGGGAATGTATGCCTGTCAAAGAAATATTCTCTGGATTTAAAAAAAAAAAAGCAGGAAGGGGCTGGCACTGTGGTGCAGTGGGTTAAGCCACCTACAATGCCTGCATTCCATATGAGTGGTGGTTCACATCCTGGCTTCTCCACTTCCAGTCTAGCTCCCTGACAATGTACCTGGAAAAGCAGCAGATGATGGCCCAAGTACTTGGCCCCCTGAGACTCAGTGGGAGTTCCTGGCTCCTGGCTTCAGCCTGGTCAAGCCCAGCTGTTATGGCCATTTGGGGAATGATACAGTGGATGGATGATTCTCTCTCTCTGTTCCTCCCTTCCTCCCTCCCTCCCTCACATCTCTGTCACTCTGCCTTTCAAATAAAAACAATAAGTCTTTAAAATAAATCTATATTCATTAAATAAAAGTTAAAAAATAAATAAATACATAAGGGACCTAAGGAAGTGGGTATTTCAAAAGCATTTGAATTTCGGGGTCAAAGAAGCACACCCTCAGTAGCCATATAAACCCAGTCCTTCCATGGTGAGAACATCATCCCTGGACCAAGCACCTGCCATCTTATGAGGAACCCTACTGTTCCTGTATGGGGTTGGGGAGTGTTCTCTTGTATTCCCCTAGTATGGGGCTAGGAAAATTGTCTCAATGCTCGGTGGGAGGCAGAGACCCAGGTCTGCTGGCACCCAGAGATGTCACACTTTCCATGGCTTTTGATGTGGAGAAAACCAGGCACAGCTTTCAATGCCCTGGGATTGAGTGTTTTTTGTTGTGTATGAAGATGCTTCAACCAGGATTCTAATCTACTTTAGAATTTTTACACTGTATGGATAATGCCCAAAAGGATTTAAAAGAGAAAGAGCTGCACAATCCCATGTAAAGATTTATGGTTCTCAGTGCAAAACAATCCAGCAGGGAGATTTAAAAAATTAATTTGTATTCCAGGCAACACAACACCAAGTATTTGAGGCATTTAAGATTTTTAAATATGAGGCAGTGTGTTGAATCTGGAAACTATCCACTTGAAATAGTGTATCAGAGTTTTTGAACAGGTGGAGAAACTTAAACTTGTCTATTTTTTTTTTTTTGAAGCGAAGAATCTGTTGCGAAATTGAGTTTTTGCTTTGCCCACACAGGAGTAGTAAGAAACCGAAGCACCAAGGCTTCTGCGCTAAAGAGCTCTGAATATGGAATATTGCAATCACTTCCGCACATTCAATACAAGTCACCATGTGTGTTTGTAAACAACTAAGAGACCCAGCTAATCTTGAGCAATACACAAATGAGCCATCTTCGAGAATGCCAGTTGCCTGCTAATAACTTTCTAAAATTGCTCTCCCGCACTAATTGAAACAATAAATCCTCATTGCATTCAAAGCCTAACCACCGTGTACCATTAGCTCCCTTCAGTTCTCAATCTTCTTCTGGGGCCCTTCCTTGCTGTCTCCTTCCTCCCCCAGGAGCAGCTACATTTATTATTGCAGTTCAGAAACCCAGCGGAGAGCTGGGGAGCATCGCTAAGCACATCAGCACGAGGGCGGCTTAATGGGAAGACCTAGCCGACTCCCACTGGAACAAGGTCAAAAAATGTCAGTGAGATATACGTTCACTTATTTCATCCTGGATGCCTGTAAATAACACGAATCGAAAGAATATTTAAATTCTGTTTTGTTAAGACAGGCTTCTTCTGTTATATAGTGGAGCAGGTAGGAGGTTATGGTTGCCTCTAGACAATTTGCCAGACAAGAAAGATGGCTTTGCACACCATCTGACAGCTTTATTCTTGTGGCTCTGGCAGAAAAATAGGCAAAAAAGATTGCAGAGGCGGCAGAGTGGAATACAACAGGAAAGTTCAGAAAAATATTAACTGGTTGTAAAATGCGTGGGAGGATGTAGGAGAGGAACTGGCATTTCGGTTATATAAAAACACTTATTACAACATTTTTATAGCCAAATGATGCTCCCTTTCTGTGCTGTATCTTTGGGTCTGTTGCCCAAAGAGGTGGTAAAGAGGCCTTCCACGAGGCACAGGGAGCTTATGTGGAAGAAGCAGCTATGAATCACTGCGTGGCTGAATCAGGCCCCTGGTCCTAGCAAAGACCCTCTGGCCGTCCGCATCTGATTGATACTAGGCCTGCCTGCGCTTGTACAGATCTGTTCAGGCCCCATTTATTTCTCTGCACAGCCACTCCCGGGCCTTCTAATGGACACTTGTAATTAATGTGGACTGCTCTGAAACTTGTATGGGGACAAGTCCACGTGGGCCCTCCCATAGCTGAAAGATGACAGATTCTTTGTGAAGCAGAAAAGATTGACTCAATAGAGTATTTTCTTTTTTTAAAATGTTTATTGATTTATTTGAAAGGCAGTTACAGAGAAGCAGAGAGAGAGAGAGAGAGAGAGAGAAAGTCATCCCTTCACTGGATCACTCCCCAAATGGCCATAATGGGCAGAGCTGGGCCAATCCAAAGCCAAGAGTCAGGAGCTTCTTCCAGTTTCCCACGCAGGTGCAGGGTCCAAGGGCTTGGGCCATTTTCTGCCACATTTTTCCCAGGCCACAGCAGAGAGCTGGATCAGAAGCAGAGCACCCGGGACTTGAACCGGCACCCATGTGGAATGCCAGCACCACAGGTGGCAACCTCACCCGCTATGCCACAGCGTTGGCCCCTCAGTAGAATATTTTCAAACGTTGTGGCCTGCATGGTGGAGTCATCCTTCTCGGTTCATCCCTTTCAGCCAAACTTCGTCGCTAAACATGAAGAGAACTCTGTCTATTCCCTCTTGCAAGGAGTGGTAAGAACTCAGGCCTCCCTTAAGAAAATTCTTTTTTACCTGAAAAATTGGAGAACACAGAGCATGCCTTCCTGCAACAGTATTTCAAGAGATCTTAACATGTGTTTGCTCCTAGAAAACAACCTGTGGTGAAATACATGAGAGAACACTGGGTGTAATGGAGTCACGCGGGTTTCCCTACTGCAGGACTTCATGGTGCTGCCGCTGTCCTAACATGAGTGGCACGTGTACGAGGAATGCACACATTTCTGACTCTTACTTTTATCACTGGATTCTTTATCTTTTGGACATGTGCATGTGAACAGTGTCCCTTCAAATACTCTAAAAAACAATGCCCTTCTTGGGACAGGCATTGGGCTTAGTGGTTAAGCCCTCACATGGGAAGCCTGCATCCCATGTCTGAGTGCTGAAGTTATAGTCCCAGCATTGCTTTCTGTTCCAGCTTCCTGCTAATGCACAGCCTGGGAGACAGAAGATGATGTCTCATGTACCTGTGTCCCTGTCACCCACGTAGGAGACCTGGATTGAGTTCCTGGCTCCGGGCTTTGGCCTGGGTCAGGCCAGGCTCTTGTAAGCAGTGCATGGAAGATCTCTCTCTGTCTTTGTGCTTTTGAAATAAATAAATACAAATTTTAAATAAAAGAAATAATACCTGCTGTCATCCAGGAGTGGATGAAACAAGAGAGACCCGATGGTTCCCTGTAAATGCCAGGCAAGCTTCATTACTTCCCTTTTCAAGGTTGTTTAAGAATTCCCCATATTACAGAATCACCACCGAATGTCTCTATTTTGTCATTCCAGGTCGCAGATGATCTGGCTGCAGCTTGCTTTCTCTCTTCTTGACCATTATTTAGTTTTCCTTGCCCTTCATGCTTCAGTCAAATTTCTTTCTGCTGTATGAATACTTTTTGCATCTCTCACCTCTCTTTCCTTGAGCAGAGTGCTGCTTGCTGCCTCTTTCTGGAACAGCTTGACTCTTCACTTCTGCCTACTGGAGACATCATAATTCTTCCAGACTTGTGCCAGGTGCCGCTTTCCATAAAGCCCTCCCCGATCTTGCTGCTGGGTCTGCATCTCCCCTATGACATTGTTGTGTGCAGCCCTGCACTGGCTTCCACCAGCTTTTCAGCTTCTCATTGTGTGCTGTTCTCTGCATGCTCTTCTGCTCACACAGAACCTGCGTGAGGCCAGGCACTAGGTCTTATCCACCTTTGGGCACAGAGCTTGTTATCTTATCAGAACAAGCAGAATCTGGGTCAAGCAAAAGTGAACTATGGCAGCCACTAGATCCCATTTCTACTTAGCCCTCTCACCACGGCTTTCCTGCCATGTTTTTGAAACGGCCAGGCCAGAGGATGCTGGCAGCTTCTGCATTAAAACTGGCCTGAGGCCACCGTAGGAAGCCTGAGTGTACTGAGTGCTCCAATGTTGCATTGCCTGATAAATCGATTGTTAACAGGGTGCTCCTGGATGAGAGACTGGGTTCCCCAGAAGTGTCTAGTTTACCTGTAGATTTGCTCTAGGCTCCTACCATGAGGCAGAGCCTGTTACTGAGCTTACAAAAGGTTTAATAAACTCTCTTGATCTGAGCTCTAGCAGCTACAAATGTGCACATGGCTGATGAGGAGGCTGTCTCCCAGTTCTCCCCTCACTCACAGTCTTTGCAGCCCCCTCCCAGTGTCCTCAGAAGGACCCTTAGCCCAGACTCTTTTGCTCTCTGAGGCTTCATCACTGAGGACTATCTTAACTCTAGGCTCTTCAGTTTGAGAGACACTTTTCACTCTCACGTTCAGTTGCCCTGCCCAGCTTCAGCCCTGGGAACCCCAGCCCAGTCAGAACACACTTGCAGGTAATTTGCACCATTCCAGGAAGCAATAAAGTACAAGAACTTAGAGGAAATATGAGCTCTGGAGTCAAGTAGTCTGGGTTCATATCCTGATCCCAACACCAAATAGTTGTGAGTCTTGGCACATCAGCTTTGTGATCTCAGTATATTTAACTATACAATCCAGTAATAATAGTACCTACTGTATAACATTCTGGGGAGACTTAAAGGCAGTGACATGGGTGAAGCCTTTGGCCCAGTGCAAGGCATGTTCTAAGGGTTCAAAAATGGTAGCTTTATTAATAGTGGAAGGACCAATATCCTCTGGATCCTTCCCTGTAAACTGGGTGTTAGTTAACCACCGCTGTGTTAGAAAATTCCACCATCTTACATTTATGATGTCCAAGTTTCCATGGGCGTGGAGTCTGAGTGCAGCCTAGCTGGGTTCTCTGCAAGGCAACAACCCAGGTGTGCATTCTGGAAGGGTTCTCAGGTAGAGGCTCACCTGGGAGAGTCGACTTCCAAACTCACTCAGATTGCCAGCAGGGTTTATGCACTTGTGATTATAGGACTCATGGCGGCTCCATTCTTCAAAGCCAACAATGGAAAAAGAGAGAGAGAGTTCAGCATGTTAGTGCCACAATGTGATCACACACATCATATCACCTTTGTCCTGGCCCAGTGGTTAGAGGCAAGCTGTACGTTCTGCCCATTCTTTGAGGGAGGAGGTGGAACAAAAACATAAATGAAGGAGGTAGGCATCATGGGGCCATCTTTGTGTCTGTATCACAAGGGAGTGATAATCATATACAGTTCAGGGACTGTTGAGAGAATTAAGCAGATAAGAACATATAAAACACTTAGGATAGTGCCTGGCATGTAGTATCTACTCAATACAGGTTTTCTATTTATTTTAATTTGTTTGCTTTCAGATTTACTTGAAAGTCAGGGTGACACAGAGAGAAGAAGAGATAGAAAGAGAGAGATTTTGCATCCACTGGTTCAAATGGCCCAAATACCCAGGGCTGGGCCAGGTTGAAGTCAGGAATCCAAGTGGCAGGGGCCCAAGCACTTGGGCCATCTGCTGCTGCCTTCCCAGTGGCATTAGCAGGAAGCTTAGTCAGAAGCAGAGCAGCCGGGACTCAAATGGGGTGCTGGCCTTCCAGAGGGTGTTGCAGCACAATGCCTGCATCAGGTTTTCTGTTTGTAGTTAAGCCTATGAGCGGAGGAGGAGGCTGGGTTGGAATGAATGAGCGAGTGAGATTGCTTTCAGGAATCCTAACTGGGAAGATTCTTCCCAAGCAAAGCTTTCTGCACGACGATTACCCCAGCGGTTTCACACAGGCGGCCGCGAGCTCTACCGTGGGCGGTGTTGAATGTCAACTGTAGGTGGGTATTACTTGCCTTAGTCATGTGTAACTAATTTAAAGTTCACTGTGTTTTCAGGCGAGCGTCTGTAATTGCCATTTTTGCTAATTGTGAGAGTGACTTGTTTGCCGTCTTCCTTCACAACTAAAGAAAGTGAGCTACGAAGCAAGGAGTAGGCTTGAATAAATTCACCTCCTCTTGCGTGAGGCATGCTGGTACTGGTGTGGCCTAACAGGTTGGCTCCTTGACAAAACTCAGACAGTCACGGAGCTGGGATCTGCTCAGAGAAGTGTGGCCAAGCACAATGGTACACAAAGAGAATCCCTCCTATATTTCCCCACTCAACTTTATGTCTGTTCAGTGTCAGGCTTTGTGCTAGATGCTCAAGGGACAGTGAGAAAGGAAGTTAGATCAAGAGACTGCACTTACAGGGGTAGGCATTTGGTCTAGCAGTTAAAAATGTTGATTAAGATATGTCCAGTATTGGAATGCCTGGGTTTGATACTGGGCTCTGCTCCTGTCTCCAGCTTCCTGCCATTGGAGACCCCTGGAGGCAGCCATGATGGCTACAGTAATCAGATCCCTGGCACTCACGTGGGAGATCTGCACTGAGTTCTGGATCTAGTACCAGCCCAGCTCCAGTGGCACTGGGGAATGAACCAGCAAATGGGAGCACATGTTCGCTCGCTTGCTCTCTCTGCTTCTCAAATATATAAATAGAATAAGATAATCAAATGTGTCTGTGGTATTTTTAAGATGTGGCTCCCAAATTTGCAGCAAAATGGATGGAACTAGCAAAGATCATGTTAAATGAAAGAAGTCAGACACAGAATGACAGATACTTCATGTCTTATATGTAAAAGGGGGAAAAAAAGTCGATCTGAATATAAGATATTGATTACTAAAGGTTGGGAAGGTTGGGGGAGAAAGGGGAATAATGAGAGGCCAGGTAACAAGCACTAAAACACAGGCAGGTAGGAGTCATTTCTGTAGTACAGTGGGGAACTCTGGGTCCCAATGCCCTATTACATATTTAATGAATAAATAGAAGACAGGAGCTCAAAGACTCCAAATATAAGGTAATGATAAAGAGCTGGAAATGCTAATTACCCTGATTCTGATAAGTATTCATTGAATACATTTATTGAAATACTGTTCCCCATAAATATGTACAATAATCAACTGTTACTCAACATAAATTTTAAAGTTTAATTAGATGAAAATACTAATATGATTTGATCACATTGGAAATATATATACATACAGAATTATTATTCTGTGCCTGTAAATACATATAATTAAGATAGTAATAAAATAAGTTTTAAAATTTTAAAGTACTTAAATTTAAATTTAAATTTAAATACTTTAAAATTTTAAAATTTAAGAAGTATTTATTTATATGAAAAGCAGAAAGAGAGAACAAAGATAGGAACAGATAGCCAGAGATCTCCCATTGGCCAGTTCACCCCCCAAATGCTCACAATAGCTGACTTGGGCCAAACTCAAGAGTCAGAAACTCTGCCCTGGTCTTCCACGTTGGTGGCAGGAATCCAAATACTTGAGCCATTACCACTGCCAGGCACTCTGCTGTGGGATGTGGGCATTCCATATAACATGTTAATTGCCATGCCGAATACCTCCACCAACAGTGTATGGATAGTGTGGCTGGAGAGGAGAGGGGAAGAGCAACATAAGAAGGTACCATCCAGGCAGATGTACAATGAACCTGACTCTGACCTATGAAAGCCCTGAGATCTCACAGGAGGATAAGGCTTTGGAGCTCCTAAGCATATGTAGGATGAGTGGGAGAAAAAGGAGAGAGACCTGATGGGGGTCTTGCCAACTCACCTACAACTACATGGATAGGAAATGGTTGGGATGGGGGTCTTGATCCAGTGGAGAATTGATTTTTCCCTGGCAGACTAAAGCCTACAAACCATTCTCCTAACAGTTCTAACTCCCTTTCCAAGCTGTGTTTCTCAGCTGACCTAATTCAGTAGCAATGTCTGCAGGAGTTTTTAATAGACTCACAGGGCCTAGTGTTTCACAGACTGCTCTCTATTTTTATATCTTTACAGTGAAAAAATTATTCCTTATAGCTAAGCGTACTTGCTGGAATTCTAGCCTGTGTTCTCTCCTCTTGCCTCTGTGAAGATGGGAAGAGATTGAGCAAAGAGCTTTACATACATTTTTTAAGTACATGAGGACAGTGACTTCATCCTTCCTCTTTGGTACAACTGTACATCCTCTGTTTTTCTGGCAGCCTATTCTGTCCCTAACCCTCAGCTTAACCCCTTCTTTCCTGTCTGCACTCACAGGGTATCCAAATCATCTCAAACCTCAATCTCAACTTTGTGCAACCAACAATTTTATTTTGAGCACCTTTTGTGGACCAGACACTAGGCACTGAGGAGTCAGAAATGAGGACTGTGTAAACTGACCAGGGCATGGCTCTTGAATGTTGGCAGTGTGTTAGAATAATCAGGAGATTTAACCCATGTGGAGGGGCTGGACATTTGGCCTAGCAGTTAAGATGCCAGTTAAGACTCCTGTGTCCCGTATAGGAGTACCTGAGTTCAAGACCTAACTCCATCACCTGGTTCTAGCGCAAGTTTCCACTCCATTTTTCTTTTTTTAAGATTTATTTATTTATTTGAAAGAGTTACACAGAGAGAGGGGAGGCAGAGAGAGAGAGAGAGAGAGAGAGAAAGAGAGAGAGAGAGAGGTGTTCCATCTGCCTATTCACTCCCCAAATGGCCACAATGGCCGGAGATGCACCAATCCGAAGCCAGGAGCCAGGAACTTCTTCTGGGTCTCCCACGTGGGTGCAGGGGCCCAAGAACTGGGGCCATCTTCCACTGCTTTCCCAGACCATAGCAGAGAGCTGGATCAAAAGTGGAGCAGCCGGGACACGAACCAGCGCCCATATGGGAATGTCGACACTGCAGGCAGCAGCTTAACACGCTACACTGCAGTGCCGGCCCCACAAGTCTCCACTCCTTAAGTGTAGGGTGTGCATAATAACTTCTTCCAAAAAGTCTTTACCATGGAGACAGGGAAAATAATAACCCCACACTGGAGAAACTGCAAAAACTCAGCCAGCCAGGTGATCAAAGTTAACCTTAAATCATGTTAAAAATAAAAATAAAAATAAAAAATAAACCATGTTGAAAGTGTTGTCAAACAACACCCCAAACCAGTTGGAGGCATTGCTGTTGAATCCCCAAACTGGGTCCACTTGCCTGATGCACAGAAAGCCCATCGCTGACATCGGGGTGGTAGAAGAAAGTAGGTGTTTATTACAAAGTGCAGAGCAAGGAGCCAGGCAGCTATTTCTTCATTCCCTGGCTCCCCAAAATGTTAGGGCTAAAGGTTCTTATAGACTGAAATTGGGGCTGAGAGGTGCGTGATCAGCTCATGTCCAAGTTCCTGGTTGGTCAGTGGTGCTCATGATCCTCCTTAGATGGGTCAATGATGTCATGCTCTATAGGGAATTTATGTTGGCCAGGTGGGCTCCAGTTTGGGAGTTACATAAAGGTGGCAGCTACATTCTGCCCTGACCTGGAATTCCCCTACCCCAGGACAGCACTGGCCAGCAAGGTTCTTATCTATTGGAGAAGCAAATGACTCCTTGAGTCCCATGACTAGAACCTTGCAGGGCCAGCTGGATCACTTCCTAAGGCAGTGAATTCCTTTTGATAAAGGGCAGGCAAGGACACCTTGGGCTAAGGGGGACAGGCAAGAGGTTTTTACATTATAGGCATTCTTTGATGGCAATGTGATATGGTGAAAATGATAACATCTTCCTCTCAAAAAACACAACTCCAACCAAGTCATCAGGAAAACATCAACAAGTCCATGTGGAGGGGCATTCTGCAGAATTCTTCACTGACACTCAAGGTTATCAAATACAAGGGGAAAGAAATTGTCACAACCTAGAGGAGCCTAAGATGACAACTAAATGTCATGTGGTGCCTTAGAGGGACTCCTGGAACAGAAGAAGGGCGTTAGGTGAATACTAAGGTAAAGTGGAGAAAGTATGGCATTTAAATAATAGTGATGCATCAACATTAGTTCTATGATTGTAACAGATAGATGTGTTAGTAGTTGGCATAGGGTATGGAGTTGATAGGAAATCTCTGTACTCTCTGCTCAAATTTTCTGTGAATCTAAAAGCATTCTAAGATTATAAGTTTATTTTAAGATAATAAGTTGTTTCATAGTATTTTGCTTGCCTCCATTTTCTTTGTCTTCTGGCCAAAGAGCTAGATTGCAAGGTCTTTGAAGACAAGGAAGCTCCTTTAGTTTTATGCTGCTTTAGCCTGTCCTGCAAAGCCCCTTGCACAGTGGGGAGGCAACTGATGTCTGTTAAATGTACTGCAGTGGGCTGTGTGTAATTTTAAAGTAACATGTGTTTCTTTTACAAAGTCCAGAGGGATTTAGTTAGGCAGAAAAGAATACCCAAATCCCTCATGAGGGGGAGGCATTTAGTATAGCCATTGAGACTCCAGTTAAGCTGACCTCGTCCCACATTGAACTCCCTGGGTTCAACTCCCAGCTGTGGCTCCTAACGTCACCTTCCTAATGCAGAGTCTGGGAGACCTCAATGATGACCCAAGTGATCACATTCTTGGCACACATGTGGGAGGTCTGGGTTGCGTTCCCACCTCTTGGTTTTGGCCTTAACTATCACAGACAAGTGGGGAGTGAACCAGTGGATGGGAGTGCTCTCTATCTCTGAAACGCCAAGAAATTTTTAAAAATGATTTTAAATTGCTCATGGTTCCATGCTGTGTGAAAGGATCCTTATTATTGTCTTTATATTCTTCTACACAGCTTTTTTCTCGTCTCTAAAACTGGGATCATGTGGATGAAAGACCTCTCTCTCCCCCTGCCTCTCCCTCTATGCAACTCTACCAAATAAATCAATGAATCTGTTTTAAAAGTTGGGATCATGGATCACCTTATATTTTGAAGCCTATTTTTACTAATAGTTTATTATGAACATCTTTCCATTTCATAAGTAATCTTAAAGCATAAAATGAGAGTTTTAATGGCTGGAGAACACTGAACCACTGGGCTTGTGCAAGAACACAGGTAAGGAAGGAAGGAAGCAGCATGCAGAAGAGCGTGGAAGGGGCAGCTGTGTCGACAGCAGTGACTCTGGGGGCAATGTCAGGAGTGCTGGCCCTGCTGTGCAGTGGATCTTTCGTAGGGGAAGGAAAACAAACCCCTCCTGTTTTCCTAAATCCACTTTTCCACAGGGGAAAGGACCTGCAGGGGCAATGTCCGTGTCTCCCTTTTCCACTGCAGACGAGCAGGAAGGCTGTTCACCAGTGGATCCAACAGCATTCTCAGTGCCATATTTTGTCTTTGACTCGTTACAAGGGTGATTCCAAGGCTCACAGGTTCCTGGCAGACATGAAATAGCTCCTTGTGTCTCTGTAGAGCTCTAGGTTTTCAGATCAAAGCCACTTTCTGGACTGGTTGTACAGGGTAGAGTGCTCTGGGGAAGGGGCTAAAGGAGGGGATTGTGGTTTCCCTCCTGCCTCCGTGTTCCCAGAGCGATCCCCAGGTTACGCTGCCAATCCTCCATCAATTTCTACAGTCCCCCCCCCCCAAAAAAAAGCCCCACAAAAATAAAAAAATGCAACTTTCACAGAGTCCAGGCAGAGTCTTTATCCCTAGAACCAACTGTACTTGAGCCATCCTAAATGACCTTTTATAAGGTTTTGGTTAGGGCAACACTTAGGATTCTTCCTTAACCAATTGTCTGGAAGCAGAAAAAGATATCAGAGTCTTTGTACCAGAAGATAAATAAATACAACCGAACAGTTACTGGGTCTCAAATTCTGTGAGATGCATTCTCCCTTATGGAAATTTGCAAGCAAAGTTGACAGGAATAGTTTATCTGAGTGGGCTGCTGTGAGTGGATGCTTATTTTTGGCTGGCGTAACAAGGACATTTAGAAAACAATGAATGTTTATGTGGGGAGTGAGGGAGGCAGTCACGAAATGTGGGACCAGTGTGGATTGGGGTTTTGAATAGCATGTGGGTGACTGCTGACATTTGACAAGTTTCATCTGGGGTGGGTTACAGATGTCTGCCTTCAGTGTGTAGGCATTTAATAATGCCAAGTCAACAGCTGACTCAATTTGGTGGTGATGGTTCGGGGAGAAGCATGGTTTGATCAATCCTTTTGAGAGAGAGAGTGTAGGATCGTACTAATCTTGGCTGTGGCATGGTATATGGTCACTGAAAAGCAGCCTTCTGAAATGTAGAACTTCAACACTTTTTTTTTCCTCTTTAAAGATAATTTCAGGATCTAAGAATGCATTGTAAATCCCATCTCAAGAAGGCTATTTAAGAAATATCTGAAAGTCTTTCTTTAAAGTTGCATGTGACTGGAATACCTATTGGGGCAGTGGACTCAGAAGGCTTATTTACTATTGCCCTAAGCAGCAATAGCCAATCAACTAACCATAGGCAGCTGTGTGCAGTATGGCACGTGCTGGCCATGTGAGATGTGAAAGTTTGAGTCCTTGCTCCAACATTGCTAGCTATGGAGTCATCTGCAGGTCACAGAACCTTTATGAACTTCAGTGACCTTCTCTATGAATACAAGCCTTACAATTTGTCACATTGCCATAGAAATGAAAGAATGAAGATGGGAAAGCCTGGTAAAGATGAGATAGTTGCCAAAGAAAATACCAGCACAGAGCCTAAACTGGTGCTGCCTTGTGGTTCTAAGAGGAAAAGGAAAAGCTTTTGTCTGTAGCCATTCCTCCCTCCAGGTGCCAAGAGGACCTGTTCTAAAAGGTGAGCATTTCAAACTTGGCTGGACCAGGCACTATGTTCAATTAGCTGAAGTTTTTTATGACCACATCAAGGGGACTTGATTGATGAGCTGATGCAATGCACAAATCCAGAGCCAGTATTCTAACTGGCCTAAGAGTACCTGCCTCATAACTCTTCACTCCGTGAATAACTCCTAGGTCCTAACTAGCAAGGCAGCTTGGGGCAGGCCTCATCGTACAGGAGAAAACCAGGGGTTTCCACAACCAGGGATCCCAGTGCATAGGATCTAGGAACCCATCCCATTTTGGGTTGTACTTTAGATCTCTGAAAATTCATATAAGAGGTTTCCATCCATGGAAAAGTGTGTTGTAAAGTACATGAAAATGTGTATATGAAAATACCATGTAGGGATTTCAGGTTTACTTTTTTGCATCAGAATAAAAGTATCTTTTAATCCAACTCATCATGAATTTTTTCAAGCTCCTCTGTATCCTCTTGTCTTATCTCTCCCAATACTAAAATGTAAGCTCCTTGAAGATAGGTGTGTGAACAAAAAGCATGAGGCACAGAAGATAATATACTTGATTTGGAATTAAGGAAATTGAGTTCAAATCTCATCTCCCAAACTCATCCTCCATAGGCAGAAAGCTCTTAAATGCCTCTGACGCTGGCTTCTGGTTGATGGGAATTACTATAGACTTCAACAGGATAGTTTGGTTAAGTTTGACTTTACTTAAATATTTTTACCATATACTAGGATGTGTGAGCTTTGCACTTTGCATGTGTTCACTCCTAAAACCTCACATTGCAGTGAGCTACATGCTATTATTTCCATATTGCAGGTATAGTCATTGCCATTTTGTTGAAGTGTTAGAATAACGAGGGCTCAGCCTTTGGTAGCTCTCTACTTTTTTCTATTTAGACTCACTTCCTGGGTGGCACCATCTGGCCTCATAGCTTCAAATACCAACCAGATGTCAGTGATCTCCATGCAATGTAGTGAGCCCACAATACACCCCTGATGCAACTGCCCACTTGACATCTAAACAGATCCAGACATCTGAGCATGATCTCAGTGGAGCTCCTGGTATCTCCCTTCAGTGTGCTCCTTCTCCAGTTGTACCCTTCTCACTTAGTGTTAGTTCTGTTCTTTGAAGTGCTCAAGCCAAAAGTCTTGGAGTCTTCCTTGAGTCTTCTCCTAGTCTGACCTTCAACCTTCATGAGAAGTCTGATCAGTTCTCCCTCTGGGCTTCTGCTATCCCTGGTTCCAAACCACTGTCATCTCTCTCTTGGATTTTTTTTAAAGACTTGTTTATTTACTTGAAAGTCAAAATTACGGAGAGAGAAGAGAGAGCTCTTCCACCTGCTGGTTGCTGGCTGCAATGGCCGGGGCTGAGCCTGACTGAAGCCAAGAGCTAGTAGCTTCATCTGGGTCCTCTAGTGACACAGGCCCAAATACTTGGACCATCTTCTGCTACTTTTCCCAGGTCAGTATGAGGGAGATGGATCAGAAGTAGAGCAGCCAGGACATGAACTAGTGTCCACAGTCACAGGCAGTGATTTTAGCTGCTATGCCACAGCACAGGCCCCTTCCCTTTGGTTCTTGGAAGAGTTTCCATGCTTCTGACATTGCCTCACGGTGTTCTTTTCCCAACAGAGCAGCCAGGGTGATGCTGTGGGAAGATGGATTGGATGATGTATCCCCCTCTGCTCTGTAAACCTCAGGAGGTGCCAGTCTTGGCAGAGTCAAATCCAAGGCTTTTACGAGGCTTGTGCGGACTGATCTGATCTGGCCCCGCCTCATGGTCCCTCTGACCTCATTTCTTTTAACCTCAGCCTCTTTGATTCTTCACGTTTCTCGCAGCCAAGCTAGTGTTCTAACCCACCCTTGGGCTTGCAGCACCCCCTTCCCGGGAATTCCTCCTGACGCCTCTCTTCCTTCAGTCTTGTCTCCAGTGTTTCCGGCCCTCCTTTCATACAATGAAAACTGGGAAAGCACCCAACTGGGACACCTCCTAGCCCCCTTCCCTGATTTGTATTCCTCCCGACCACCCATCATTGCTTGCAACATTACCTACTCCCCTTGCTTATTATCAGTCTTTGCCTCTACAAGGAGGCCTCCATGAGGGATCCCATGTCTGTTTTGTTCATAGCTGTGTCTTGTGTCTGGCACGGTGCCTGACACTTGAGGCTCAATTAATTCATAAGGAAACAAACTCAGAGTTTCCCTCATTCAAAGAGGCCTTAACAGGCCGTGTTTCTTTGCAGTCTGAGCCTAAAGGTCTGTCTAAGATGGGGAAAGGGGAAAATCAGGCACTTTTGGCTTTGATGCACTCTTTTCTGAAAACCCCTGAAGTGCTGTTCTTGCCGGGAAGCATGTGTGAGAACTCTTCGCGAGGAGGCCCCTGTGAGGGGCCCTGCCAGGTGCCCCACGTAACAAGCTGACACGGTTGACTCCTGGAGTTTTGTGGATAACCCAGATTCATAGCCCTTGACATTGCCTGTCAGCTTCCACTGCCTTCGCTTCTAAATTTGTATGATCTTAGCATAATTAGCCCCGTTTTTGTCATTCTGCAACTGCTAAGTATGCAGTGGCTGTGGCACGCTATGGCTTTTCTCCGAAACACATGACATGTCATGAAATATTTATTTAAAAAAAAAAAACAAGTGCAGACTTTCTTAAATATTACCACTGACTGCTTCCCCTCCAAGTCCAGGAGAGGCAAGTGCGTGCACTGCAGAACTGCTCAGATATGATAATTTCCGTTTGCTCTGTAATTTTCCCCTTATGCATTTGGGTACGTTTTATGGCTTCTTTGAAAAGCTCCACTCAGCTTCACTGGCTGTTTGTTTGTTTTCCCCGATCTGCACTGCCTTTTGTTTTTATCATTTACATTTCATAGGCTGTTTCAGATGAATAAATATTGCCCCAATTGCTGTAGCTTAATAAAACGATTATTGCTCATTAAGTCTCTGAGCTAGAGTTAGCTGGAAAATATGCACTGGGATTGTTTCCTGTTTTTATGCATTAATATTTAAAAAATCATTTCTTTCTCTGGGACCCCTGAAGTACATCCTTGGGAATGGAAAGGCTTCGGGTCATTGCTACAGAGGACCTGCTGGTCACTCAGGATGGTTATCAGTTAGTTCTCAGGTGGGCCAGGCGAATGAGGAAGTGAATTGTGATTTTCTCAGGCTCCCTGGAGCTCAAAGGAGGCAAATAGAGTCTTTAAAATCTGTTAGCTTTGCTCTTCTTCTCATCTAAGTTCCTCTCTCCCTTGAGTTTTCTCAGTGTTTGTTTCCTTTTAGCCCTCTTATTCCGATGCTCCTTTCCATACCAATCAAGAAACACATTCAATGGCTCATCACATGCAACAAAGACCCGGGTGGTACATCTGTGCCAAATGGATCTCTAGGATGCATGAAAACCTTACACATGTGAGGACCATTCCCCAGACAGCTGCATTACAACAACAACACAATGCCTTGGCCTTCTCCACAGTCCTAAGCCTGCCTCTTTTTGGAGAAGCAAAGGAAATTGGAATGGAAGGAAATGTTGTGCACTATGATATCAAAATATTCATTTTCTCTTATACAAGGGGATAGTAAAAATAGTGAAAAGTTTATAGAACATGAAACTAAAGGGTACATTTATTTTAATTCAAATACTAGTCAAACCAAAGCATTGTTGTCAATATGCACTTTCATGAACTTTTTGAAGACCCATCACATGGATTGCAAAATCTTTAGCACCAAAATAAACCTCTCTTTGAACTTCCTTTTCCATAAAACTATGGAAGTATTCTTGTGCTTTCCTAATGACAGAAGTAAAAGCTAGTCTTTTTTTTTTTTTTCCTCACTTTATTTGAAAGGGAGAGAGGAGGAGAGGCAAAGAGAGATATCTTCCATCTATTGGTTTATGCCCCAAATGCTGGCAACAGCCAAGGCTGAGCCAGGCTGAAGCTGAAAGTCCAAACTCAATCTGAATCTCCCATATGGGTGGCAGAGACCCAAGTATTCAAGTATCACCTGCTGCCTCCCAGAGTAAGCGTTAGGAGATGCTGGATCAGAAGCTAGTCTTATAATTCCCACTTCATAGGTGGAAAATCTAATACATTGAGAAGGTAAGATTTAATATTCAAGTAAGACTGGCATTTGGTGCAATGATTAAGATGCTCTTTGGGATACCAACTCTCCATGTGGAAGTTCCTGGTTCAAGCCCCAGCTCTTCCGCTTCTGATCCAGCTTCCTGTTAATATGTATCCAGGGAGGCAGCAGGTATGGTTCATGCACCTGAGTCCCTGATTGAGATTAGGCTCCTGGCTTTGATCTGACGCATTCCGTAACAATACCACTGTGGTCATTTGGGGATCAAAGATTCTCTCTCTCTCTCTCTCTCTCTCTCTCTCTCTCTCTCTCTCTCTCTCCCCCTCCCTCCCTCCCTCTCCTCCCTCCCTCCTCTCTCTCTCTTTCTCTCTCTCTCTCTCTCCTCCCTCTCTCTCTCTCCCTCTCCCCTTTTCCTTTCAAACAAAATGAAAAATAAGTAAATGAATTTTAAAAGTTTAAAAATAAACTTCAAGGCCGGCGCCGCAGCTCACTAGGCTAATCCTCCGCCTGCAGCGCCGGCACTCCAGGTTCTAGTCCCAGTTGAGGCGCCAGTTCTGTCCCAGTTGCCCCTCCAGTCTAGCTCTCTGCTGTGGCCCGGGAAGGCAGTGGAGGATGGCCCAAGTGCTTGGGCCCTGCACCGGCATGGGAGACCAGGAGGAAGCACCTGGCTCCTGGCTTCGGATCGGCGCAGTGCGCTGCCCGTAGCAGCCATTTGGAGGGTGAACTAAAGGAAAAGGAAAACCTTTCTCTCTGTCTCTCACTCTCACTATCTAACTCTGTCTGTCCAAAATAAATAAATAAACAAATAAATAAATAAATAAACTTCAAGTGGAAACTGTAGTAATTAACAGGAGTATTTAATATATACAGGAGAATAAATATGCCAGAGTGAGTCATAAAATACAATAATCAAATGATATTGAGAACACAGTATCCAATTCAAGAACTGGAGTCATATTAATACTACTGAATTAACTACTGTGTCAAATGTGGTGTTTGTTATTCCCCTGCATTTTACCAAATAATATTATCCCATTTGTATACATTTCTGAACAATGTATTATTTCACTTTGGTTGTTTTAAGCTCTATTTGATATCAACACACTGTAATTTTGTGACTTTTTTTTTTTCACAAATACAACACAACCCCATGTAGTCAATACACATGGTATAAAAAAGTCAAGCACATAAAATACAAGCTAACACTATTTCCAGGTGAATGTAATCAGATGAACAGTTCAAATCTATCTGACTACTCATGGTTGCCATTATCTACTGATGCTGGATGTCAGCAGAGATAATCTGTAATCTGTGTCAACATTTGGAGGAGAGTCACCAAGTAGAGCTAGGTGACCTGCACTGGATTGTGTTCAGAATATTTTTAGGCCCTTGATAATTTTTTATGTTTTTTTTTTTTTTACTTTATTTGACAGGTAGAGTTATAGACAGTAAGAGAGAGACAGAGAGAAAGGTCTTCCTTCCGTTGGTTCACTCCCCTAATGGCCGTCATGGCCGGTGCCACGCCGATCCGAAGCTGTTTGGTTTTTTTTAAACATTTTATTGAAACACAGTATACATACCAGGAAATGCTCATAAATAAGTGTACAGATAAATGAGTTTTTCATCCTCTGATCACAATCATAACCAACACCCAAATTAAGAATACAGCATTACTAGTACCCCAAGAGTTCTCAGTATTTCCCTGTCCCCATTTTTTTATTGTTTTTTTTTTTTTTTTTTTTTTTAACATGGGGGGAAAAGAGTATATTGTCATTTACATGGTAGGATTCAGTCAAGCAATATTTATAACTATACACCAAATGATATGACACCCAGACAATTTTTATACTCTCTCTATATGTATAATACCACAAATAAGAGAATACATGTGATTTTTATCTTTTTGGGTCTTATTTCACTTCATATAGTGATCTCCAGTTGCATCCATTTTGCTGTAAATGTCAAGATTTCATTCTTTTTTATGTCTGAGAAATGTTCCTTTATGTATGCCACATTTTCTTTATCTAAGCATCCATTGATGGGCATCTAGGTTGATATTTTTAATGTTCATTTATTTTATTTATTCAAAAGGCAGAAAGAGAGAGAGAGAGATCTTCCAATATCTTCCATTCAGTGGTTCACTTCCCAGATGCAGCTGGTCTGCTGACCCCCAGAGTGCACATTAAGAGGAAACGGGAGGGCCAGCATTGTGGCACAGTAGGCTAAGTCTCGGCTCGCAGTGCCGGCATCCCATATGGTTGCTGGTTCATGTTCTGGCTGCTCCACGTCCAATCCAGCTCTCTGCTATAGCCTAGGAAAGCAGTAGAAGATGGCCCAAGTGCCTGGGCTTCTGTACCCACATGGGGGACCTGGAAAAGGCTCCTGGCTCCTGGCTTCGGATCAGCTTAGCTCGGCCATTATGGCCGTTTGGGGAGTGAACCATTGCATGGAAGTCCTCTCTATGTCTCTTCCTCTCTTTCTCTCTCTTTAACTCTCAAATAACGAAATGAATTAAAAAAAAAGAAAAAAAAAAAAAGGAAACTGGATTTGAAGCAGGGCAGGACTTCAACCCAGGCTGTCTGATAAGGATGCATCCCAAGCAGCAGTTTCACGTGCTGTACCACTTGCCCACCTGGTTTTTGTTTTCCCAATCAATGCAGCCCTGCAGACCTGTGTCAGGAGTGATTTGCTGATTTTACTACTCATCTTAAACAACAGACTTTCAACTTTATGGATCAGATATTTACATTTTGTGTTTTTTCATTTCACATTTTAAAAAATTTCTTTCTAGTTTTGCTGAGTTTTTGTGGCTATTCTTTCCCTAATTGTGTTAACCAATTGCTTAGAACCTTAATTTTCAGCCTTCCTGCTTCTTTCTCTCTCTCTCTCTCTCTTTCTTTCTTTCGTTCTTTCTCTTTCTTTCTTTGACAGGCAGAGTGGACAGTGAGAGAGAGAGAGAGAGACAGAGAGAAAGGTCTTCCTTTTGCCGTTGGTTCACCCTCCAATGGCCGCCGCCACGGCTGCTGCGCTGCAGCTGGCGCACCGCGCTGATGCGATGGCAGGAGCCAGGTACTTATCCTGGTCTCCCATGGGGTGCAGGGCCCAAGTATTTGGGCCATCCTCCACTGCACTCCCTGGTCACAGCAGAGAGCTGGCCTGGAAGAGGGGCAACCGGGACAGAATCCGGCACCCCAACCGGGACTAGAACCCGGTGTGCCAGCGCCACAAGGCGGAGGATTAGCCTATTGAGCCACGGCGCCGGCCCCTTCCTGCTTTTCTTAAGTAAACACCTGGTGCTATAATTTTTCTTGAATCCTGGGTTCGGACCCATATCACCAGTGTTGATTTGTAGTTCTATCAATGAGGATAGTGTGAGTTTGCCATGGTCATAAACAACTCCAAATTCTCTTGGTTAAAATAGCGAAAGATTTATTTAAAAAAATTATTTATTTGAGAGGTAGAGTTACAGACAGAGGGAGAGAAAGTGACAGAGAGAACATTGATCCATCTGTTGGTGCATTCCCCAATTGGCCTCAACAGCCTGAGCTGGGCCCATCTGAATTCAGGTGCCAGGAGCTTCTTCTGGGTCTCCCACGTGGGTGCAGGAGCCCAAGACTTGGGCCATCTTCCACTGCTTTCCCAGGCCACAGCAGAGAGCTGGATCAGAAGAGGAGCAGCTGAGACTCGAACTGGCAGCCATGTGGGATGTTTGCACTGCATGTGGAGGCTTAGCCTGCTACACCACAGGGCCAATCCTCAAACAAAAGTTATTTCTAATAAGTTCTCAGTTGATACTAATGATGCTGGTTCATAGACCACAATTGGAGTTGCATTGCTTAAAATTTAATTTTTCTTCCTGACTGGAACCCTAAGCTAGCAATAGCTATAAAATAAGCTATGTATCTTCAGCTAGGAAATAAATAAGTACTTTCTGTCCCTGAAGTCACATATTGCTCTATATTATATCTTCAAACATCTACTGAGGATGTCACCTTGATGTGAGTCCTTCTTTCAGGTTGGGCACTTGAGCTGGTACTGATATCACTTGGCACTGATAGGTTTCCTACCAAGGCAGCATTGGGTGTTTGGCCCTGGACATTGACCTCACATAGTGTTGTGTAAGTGTCTGAGCCACATGGGTGGGCATGTTGACAGATCATGCAGTGTGCCACGTCAGCGTACCCATCACTTTCTCCTGACAAGCCCATCTTGAAAGGCACCCAGTCAATTGAAATTCTGTATGCAAGGCTAAATATCAAACCATAACTGTCATATCTGCAGTCCACTTATATGAGGTTCCTTCCACATAAAACAACATTGGGATATCTTACAATTCTGTCCCACCACTTCTTAGATAAGAGGTATGTATCCAAGTGGGAAAGCTCTGTTCAACAAGAATAATGAGGATTCATTTTTATTTTATTTTTTTAACTTTTATTTAATGAATATAAATTTCCAAAGTACAGCTTATGGATTACAATGGCTTTTTCCTCCCCCATAACTTCCCTCCCACCCACAACCCTCCCTTCTCCTGCTCCCTCTCCCCTTCCATTCACATCAAGATTCATTTTCAATTCTCTTTATATACAGAAGATCGATTTAGTATATATTAAGTAAAGATTTCAACAGTTTGCACCCACACAGAAACACAAAGTGAAAAGTACTGTTTGAGTACTAGTTATAGCATTAAATCACAATGTACAGCACATTAAGGACAGAGATCTTACATGAGGAGTGCACAGTGACACCTGTTGTTGACTTAACAAATTGACACTCTTGTTTATGGTGTCAGAAATCTCCCTAGGCTCTTGTCATGAGTTGCCAAGGCTATGGAAGCTTTTGAATTCGCTGACTTCGATCTTATTTAGACAAGGTCATAGTCAAAGTGGAAGTTCTCTCCTCCCTTCAGCAAAAGGTACCTCCTTCTTTGATGACCTGTTCTTTCCACTGGGATCTCACTCGCAGAGATCTTTCATTTAGGTCATTTTTTTTCCCAGAGTGTCTTGGCTTTCCACACCTGAAATACTCTCATGGGCTTTTCAGCCAGATCCGAATGCGTTAAGGGCTGATTCTGAGGCCAGAGTGCTGTTTAGGACATCTGCCATTCTATGAGTCTGCTGTGTATCCTGCTTCCCATGTTGGATTGTTCTCTCCCTTTTTTTATTCTATTGGTTAGTATTTTCAGACACTAGTCTTGTTCATGTGATCCCTTTGACTCTTAGTCCTATCATTATGATCAATTGTGAACAGCAATTGATCACTTGGACTAGTGAGATGGCATTGGTACATGCCACCTAGATGGGATTGAATTGGAAGAGGATTCATTTCACCCCAAGATTCTATCCCCATAAATCTACATGTATTGTAATTCCTGATCTTCCTGTGCCACAAGATTATAAAGTTCTTCAAGTACAAAAGTTAAAAATTCTATTCTAGCAGGAAAGAGTTATGAGAGCTTATTTTCCAAGTATAGATACATAAGGACATAACATTTGGCTGTTCAAAAGGAAGGTATACCAAGGATGAGAAGGGGTTGGCAATGCAGCCTTTATCCAGCCTAGGAACAGCAGTGACACCCGGCTTTGAAGTCATCATCAGGTTATCGCTGGGCCCTCTGAATTATTTTTTTTTTTTTTTAGTTTTATTTATTTATTTTAAAGTCGAAGTTACAGAAAGAAGGAGGGAGAGACACCAAGAGACCTTCTACCTACTGGTTCACTCCCCAGATGAACACAATGGCCAGCACAGGCCAGGCTGAGGCCAGGAACTTCATGCGGGTCTTCCACAAAAATTCAGGGGCCCCAACCCTTGGGCCATCCCCCACTGCTTTCCCAGCAACATTAGCAGGAAGCTGGATCAGAAATGGAGGAGCCGGGACTTGAACTGGTGCTCATATGGAATGCCGGTGCTGCAGGCAGTGACTTAACCCACTCTGCCACAATGCTGGCCCCCATCTCTGAATTCTTTAAGAGTAGTCTCATATCTTTCTCATACTGAGTGGATAGATTTTTCTTGTAACTGGAAGGAAAGTCAGAGAGTGGCTATTATGTCCTCTGACTGATGGCAGAGTCCACTTAGGTCTCCGCTGAGAAGGATTAAATTTTCACTTCCATGAGAAGATATTCTTCCTCTTCCTGAGAATTAGGATTTAGACACAGTGACAAAATCAGCTGGGCAGAATCTTGGACAGGACTGAGAAGTAGTCTGTTTTCCAAAGTCACTCATTTTGGTGGCGGGAACCTTTCTCTGGTCCAAGTGCCCCTTGTTTCTTTGGGGGTAATAAGAGAACTCTGGTCTCCATTCTAGCCTTCACCTCTTGGAAACTCTTCCTTCACCCAAATGCCATCTTAAAATTAAAGTTAGCTTGGGTTGACTCAGTGCTGGGACAAATTTAAGATCAGGTGTTAAAAGCAGCTTTATTGATTTATTATTGCATAAAATCAGCCCAAAATTTAGAAATTCAAAATAGCACTACTTAAATATAACTCTAGTTTCTGTGGGTTAGAAATTTGGGAGAGAATCCAATGGCAAGTTCTCACTCGAGTCTCTCAGGAAATTGCAGTCCTGTGTCAGTTGGGCTCCCAGAAACCCTTGCCAAATGAAGGCTTGCCTGTGGCAGAAGAAGATAATGGTGACCCACTCACATTCCCAGCAACATGTGATTGGCTGTTAGTTGTATGTTGAAACTGGGCTCTACAGTCCCTCTCAGTAAGCTCCTGGAATAGTCTAATTGCATAAATGCTGATTTCTGTGATGTGAGTGATCCCAGAGAAAGGTGGAAGTTGTAATTTTTCTCTACTTACTGGTTGAAGAATGTCAATATCCTAGCATGTGTAGAATGGAATATATTTTATTACAGCCATTTCTGGAAAATTTAATCTGACATAATAGCTAGTAAAAATTTAATAAATCTCTTGGGGGTAATTATTAGAAATAGGAATTTCTTAGATTTCTGCAAGCACAAGCTTCATAACAAAGCCCAAATATATGAAGTTAGAAAGAATGGTTGTCTCTTGCTGTGTAACCTAGGACAGGAACAAGAAGCAGCATATGAGATTCAGAAGGGATTTAAGACCTGAGGTGGTAGAGTGCAAGATCTCTCAAGTATGAGGAAAGGCAAGATATGAGTGTTGACAGTTTGGGAATGTTCAACTCTTCTCCCCACCTCTGCATAAAACAAACTGTGTTTAAATGGTTTTTGCTTGGACAATCTCTGATATCATAAGACAGGCTCTTTGAGCTTATAGAGAATGGACTGGGAGGGTGAGGGGAGAGTCAGGAGTAAAATGGAAAGAAGGGAAGGACTTGGGCCTACAGGAGTGGGCTGAGGTTGGAGAAGGAAAGGAGGCACTTGGTCCTGGGACAAGGTAGGACTGAGTTGGGCATAGTCAAGTTCAACAATCAATCATCCTCGCAGGGGATTCTCTGTCTGTGGGCAGTTGAGGAATGAGGATGTCACATGTGTGGACTGGGCATTTGATCTTCTCTAATATTCTTCATAGATTTGGGCAGAGAATGGAGTTTCCTTTCATTTAAATTTGCTGAATGTGCATACTGTTAGAATGGAATTCATCCCAAAGTCAAAACCACTTGGGTGTTGGGATGTAAGAACCTAGAATGGAAAATGGAAAGGCATGGATTTAAAATGTAAACTCTAAAGTCACTCAAATCTTGGTGTAAATCCTCACCTATCACATACTAGCTGTGGAGTTTGGGGCACATTATCCACAGTTCTATCTAAATGTGCTAATGGGTTTCTAATTCTTCTCTTTTAAAAGGCTAAGTCTTGGCTAGCATTTTAAATACAGAGATTTGGTGCAGGAGATTTAGCCCCTAATCATATGACTTGCTATGTTTGGCACTCAGGCAAAATCAGAGCTTTGGAAGAGTCCCTGAAACAGAGTAATAAGAGGAGCTGCTTAAAATAGAGGTTCTTCAGCAAATCCAGGGCAAGAGACTCTTTGCTTAGGACAATCAAAAGTGTTCAGCCTTTGCTAGGAGACTGGAGCATGCTACCTGGCTCCTTGGCTTTTGTTTGGCATTTCATTCACATCGGGGAGAAAAGTAAGTTGTAGAAGAATCAAATGAGATTGTGCTAGAATCCTAGTTCTTTAAAAAAGGCATTCATATTCTCACATGTCTTCACTGGATTTTAGCTTTTCATCAAAGCTATTTAAAGTGAAGGTGAAGGTAGAAACTGAGGCAGAATATCAGCTTTCATCTCAAACTTGTAGTTTTATTCTGGAAGTGTTCAAATATGCATACGTATCTGCTTTTAACTGCCGGCTTAGTTAGATGGAGTTTTATATCTCTACTATAAAAAAAAGAAATGTTTCAGTATGACTCATTAAAATGTGAAGTTTTTCTTAAAGATTCTACTTTTTTCTGTGGTTTTTACAAATATGTGGAGTTATACTTGAATCTAGAGTCTCTAGTGGCTAAAGGTAATACTGAAAGCCATTGGCTATGAAAAATTAGCAATATTCTGAAATCTTCACCTATCTTTGAACCTGTGATTTCTTCCTCTTTTTTCTCCTCTCATTCTACCTCTTCTGTCTCTGGACATCAACTACATAATCACAAGTCTTCCATTTTCTTAAGCCAGTCACAATAGCTAGAACTTTTCATGTATTCTCTTATTTAACTTTTTTGACTCTTTGAGTCTCGTCTTATTATTATCAGTTTACATGTGGAAAAGTATAGACCCAGCAAGGTTAGTCATCCTATCCAAGAGCCTGAAACCAGTAAGCTTGTGGAGGTAGGATTTCCTGATTCCAAAGGACTTTTCCACTAATATGCAAAACTTTCTTTTTCCATGTCCATTACTAGCCATAGCAGTTAACTTTTGCCCCTATAGCACACCAAGTAACACTTTTTTAGCCATGACTATATGAAAAATGACATTAGTTGTTGCTTCAAAAATTTAATGTATTTTAATTCTTTATATGATTTTAGTTTTTACAGAAAACTGAGCAAAAAGTACAGAGGATTTCTATGTATCTCATCACCCTTTCTATTCCTCACTGAAGAACTTATTGATTACCTCCAGTGGTGGCAGTTAAAGCTGTTATAAACACTCATGTGCATGATTTTTTTTTTTGTCAAACTAAGTTCTCCACTCATTTGCATCAATATCTAGGAATGTAATTGCTGATTCATATAGTAAGTCCATATGTAATTTTGGAAGAAACTTCTCAACCGTCTTCCAGAATGGCTATTCTCTTTTGCATTTCCAACAGCAATGAATTTGATTTTCCTTCCTTCTGCATCCTTGGTAGCATTTAGAATTGTTAGTTTTTTCCTTAGCCATTATTGGTGTATTTTGATATCTGATTGTTGTTTTAACTTACTATACCCTCATAACATATGATGTTGGTCATCTCTTTGTAATCTTATGGATATCTTCTCTAGTGAGGTGTCTGTTCACATCCTTTACTCATTTTTAATTAAGTTGATTTCTTATTTAATTTTATGTGTTCTTTATATATTTTAGATTTATATCTATTATCAGGTATGTGTTATACAAGTATTTTCTCCCCATCTATGACTTATGCTTTCATTCTTTTCTTTTTTTTTTTTAGAATTTCCAATACTTTTATTTTTTATTTATTTATTTATTTATTTTTTAATTTATTTAATGAGCATAAATTTCCAAAGTACAGCTTATGGACCACAATAGCCTCCTCCCCCCCCGCCCATGTCTTCCCTCCCATCCACAATGCTCCCCTCTCCCACTCCCTCTTCCCTTCCCCTTCACATCACAATTAATTTTCAATTATCTTTATATACAGAAGATCAATTTAGCGTATGTTAAGTAAAGATTACCACATTTTGCTCCCACACAGAAACATAAAGTGTAAAATACTATTTGAGTACTAGTTATAGCATTAATTAAACACCTAAGAGTAATTGTGTATTAATTACAGAGCTCAACCAATAGTTTTAAGTAGAATATAAAATGCATCTTTTGCATTGTTGTGGCTTCCCCCCGACCTCCCTCCCTCCCGTGGCCCTCCCCTCACCCACTTCCTCTCCCCTCTCCCCCCTTCATCACGTTTCATTTTCGGTTACCTTCATATACCGAAGATCAATTTAGTCTATACTAATGCTTTCATTCTTTTCTTAAGTCTCATTGTTTTCTTTTTAAAATTTATTTATTTATTTAAAAGTCAGAGTTACACAGAGAGAGGAGAGGTAGAGAAAGAGAGAAAGAGGTCTTCCATCCACTGGTTCACTCCCCAGATGGCTACAACGGCCGGAGCTGCACCAATCTGAAGCCAGAAGCCAGGAGCTTCTTCCCAGTCTCCCACATGGGTGCAGGGGCCCAAGGACTTGGGCCATCTTTTACTGCTTTCCCAGGCCATAGCAGAGAGCTGGATAGGAAGTGGAGCACCCGGTCTCGAACCAGCCAGCACCCACATGGGATGCTGGTGCTTCAGGCCAGGGCATTAACTTGCTGCACCATAGCGCTGGCCTCATCTCATTGCTTTTTAAGAGGGTCTTTAAAATTATTTTGAGCTTGTAAATTATGCAGTTCTGTGACCTTGCCAATGGTTGACAGTTGAAGGCAGCAAAACATGGAATCCTTCAGCAAGAAAAGTGTTGCTGTGGATTTGTTCTGAGAGGAGAAGTGCAGTGGGGGCAAGAGGTGTGGAGTCACCACACACACCCCGGGAGTCAGGTGAAAGCAGGCCAGAGGTGAGCAGCCTGCAGACTTGTTTATTTCAGTTGGTACAGCAGCTTATATAGCCGAGGCAGCCAATCTGGTCAAGGGGCGGTTTATGCCCTAACCAATCACAATCTGTTGCCAGGCAGTTTCCAAAGCCATCTAATCACTGCCTGTTGCCAAGAGGCTCCGTTGCCAGGTGGGTTTCTAAGCCATTCCTGAGTAACTGACACTTGTTTGCCAGTGGCCATCTTGGCACGACCTTCTCATTCCACCGCATTTCCCCCTTTTCCTTTATTTTTGAGCAATGGGAGGCATGATCCTTGGCCATACCATTGTTGACTCTGTTCCATGTGGTCTCCGTATGCGGCTGTGCCTGTCTTAGGTTGTCTGCCAGGGTATCTTACCCATCATTGACTAACCAGCCCTCAAAATGGGAGACCACAGGAGTGCCTGCTCAGATGGGGATAGGAATGAGGAACAATAGTACTCACGAATGGCATGACCGCACACAGGCTGTGGGCCGTTTGAGTGGCTGACCAGAGCTAGTAGGGTATAAAGCAGTAGTGAATGTGGCTATGGCCAGTTCCTCAGGGTAGGATGATAGGGCAGCAGATTGACAATTGGTAGCAGGTGTGTCTGCTAACAAGGTGGACTCTCAGTCTTGTTCAGCTGGTTCTGGTTGACTGTCAGTTGCAGGCTTGATGTTTCTGGCTGGTACCCAAATGGGCTGTCCCACATTCTCTGGAAAGACACAAGCATATCCTCGGCACTTGGTTAGCAGAGGGTGTGATCCCTTCCATTCTCTTGTCAGGGGGTCTTTCCACCTAACCACAGGGGCTGGGGGCTGGGATAGAAATGATCCCCAGTGTTTATAAGCTGCGCTGACCCCTTGGGAATCAAAAGTAAGAAAACTGATAGTGAAAAGGACCTTGGTCAAAGCAAGCTGCGGGTCTGGGGGCATATGATTGTTTTTCTGTCTTTGTAAGAGATCTTAATTGTCCTATTAGTTCTCACAATGATTGCCTGTCCCTGTGGGTTATATGGGATAACTGTGGCAGACTGTATGTTCCAGGACCTCAGGAAGGAATTAAATTCCTGTGATGTATACACTGGCTCGCTATCATTCTTTATGGTCCACCGGACACCAAGGACCAGCATGGCTGACTTAACCGCCTTTATCATATTACTAGCCTTTTCTCTAGATTGGGCTGTTGAATATACAGCCTTTGAATAAGTATTTCTTACCACATGGACAAACTTAAGTTTACCAAAGAAGTTAATGTGGGTGATGTTCATTTGCCAGAGCTTATTAGGAGCAAGGCCTCGTGGGTTCACTCCTGCTTGTTGCTGTGGGCCTAACAGGGTGAGGGGGCACAATTCTTGCAAGAGCATACTAAGTGTTTGCACTGGCTCATTGTTAGCTCTGGGAAAAGCAATTTTATGTTGCTTGCTGACATGTGAAATTTTTGGTATAGAATATGGGCTTGTTCTAGGTGTCCGATGGAAGCCATGTTGCAGGAGATAAGATGATCAACATTTTCGTTGCCTTGGAAAGTAAAGCCAGGTAACCCAGTAGGTGATCTTACTTGTGAGATATACCATGGGTGTTTTCTATTCTCAGTTAACTCTTTAGTGTTGTGAACATCTGGTCAATTGGCTTAATGGTCGGGTTAAAGACTGCAAAGGGGATTGTCTTTGCTACCTGTACTGAATATTTGCTGTCTGAAAATATATTTACTGGCCCATCCTGATTAAGGAGTAGTAACTTGACTATTGCCCTTATTTCTCCCAACTGCACTGATCCCCCATGGGGTTCTACATGGATCTTATCTTTTTCTGTTGAAGATTTGATCACTGTTCCAAACAGTGACTTTGTTGGCGTCCGTAAACACACACGGTGCCATGGGTATAGGTTGATTAGCAGGGAAAGCATGTTTTGGATAGTCTTTTTCTAAGGTGGCAGGGCTATTTTCCATGCCTTGTGGGAGTATTGTCCACTGAAATCTTTTTGCTGGGAGCTGGAAATTGGGCTCCCATACTGTAAAGGTGAAGTAGGCCTTATCCTCCTCCGCAATGGTAATGGAAAAGAAGCAGTCTTTGATATCAATGGTAACTATGTGGTATCCATTAGGAATGGCCCCTGGATGGGGAATGCCAGCCTGGAATGTTCCTATCTTTTTTATGATTTTGCTGATGGCTCTCAAATCCTGTAGTAGCCTATATTTTCCCTGTTTCTTTGGTATCACAAAAATGTGTGGTGATCAAATCAGGTTAGTCAACGTGACCATTTCTTTTTTAAAAAATTTTTATTTATTTACTTGAAAGGCAGAGTTACAGAGAGGCAGAGGCAGAGGCACACACACAGAGAGAGAGAGATATCTTCCATACACTGGTTTACTCCTCAAATGGCCGCAATGGCCGGAGCTGGGCCGATCAGAAGCCAGGAGCCAGGAGCTTCTTCTGGGTCTCCCATGCAGGTGCAGGGACCTAAGGATTTGGGCTATTTTCTGTTGGTTTCCCAGGCCATAACAGGGAGCTGGATCAGAAGTGGAGTAGTCAGGACATGAACCAGCACCCATGGGATGCTGGCACTGCAGGTGGTGGTTTAACCTGCTATGCCACAGTGCCACACCATGACCGTCTCTTTAAACACTTAAAAGCATTTTATTAGCATTTGTGGGGTACAGTGTGACATTTCAATAAATATATACAATATGTACTGATCAAATCAGTGTTATTTTCCTCTTGTCATTACTATATGTGTGGAGAATTTGAGCTCCTTTCTTCTAATTATTCATAAAATACACAAAAGGTTATCATAGTCTGTAGTCACCCTCACTGTGCCATGTAACACTAGAATTTATCCTTCCATCTGACTGTTGGTTCCTCATTCAATCTACCATCCCTCCCTTTCCCTTCCTAGAATGGTGATTCTGAAATACTGATCCAATTGTGTAATTCTTTGGTTAAAACCTCTAATTGTCCTTTTTCCTATTGGCTAAAGTCAATTAAGACTTCCCATTGATTACAGAAAGAAAACCAATAAGCCCTTTAGCAAGACTTATGGCAACCTTCTCAGTTTGGCTCTACCCTAATTTTATAGCATCTGTCATAGTTTTCTTACATTCAATCCTTGTTAAATCTAAGGAACAGAACCTTATTCCGATTGACTTCAAGTGTGGATACAACAAAAACTTTTCAGATGTCTGTTTTAGCCTTTAATGCTGTTTGTCAAATATTGCTGGTTCTTTACCTTCCTGGCACATAGTGGAGTCGTGATTCTCTTGGTGTTGATTGGTTAGAGCTGTGTGACAAGTTCTGGCCAGAGTGGTGGCTTCCAGACTGGAGCATTTAATTGCTGCTGCAAGACATTCTGGAGCTCTTTCCTTCTGCCACAGAGTGTGACAGCGTTCAGCACAGTGGCTGCTCTATCAGCCTCCTCCCCAGAGTTCCAAGGACTTGGAACAAAGCCCCAGGATGACAGGCAGAGTGAGCGAAACATAAACCTTCCTTCTTACAAGCTATACCCTTCTAAGATTTGATGCTAGCTTTTTTGTTCTCCCAGCTTCAATGAGGTATGATTGACAGCCTATATTTAGGATGCACAATGAGATGTTTTCATACATGTCTACGTTATGAAATGATTACCACAATCAAGTTAATTAGCATACCCATCAACTCACATAGTTAACATTTTCTCTATCCATTTGTCTGCCAACAAACATGAAGCTGTTTCCATATCTTGACTAGTGCTGCAAGAAACATGGGAGCACAGACATCTCTTTGAAAATAGTGACTGTTTCTCTTGGATATATAGCTGCAACTGACAGTGCTGAATTGTACGCTAGTTCTGTTTTCAGTATTTTCAGAAACTCAATACAATTTTTTTTTTGTCACGGCTATAACCAATTTACATTCCTACCAACAATATGCACCAACATCTTCACTAACATTTGTTTTCTTTTGACTTTTTAATAATAGCTGTCCTAAAATATATGAGGGAATATTTCATTGTAATCTTGATTTGTATTTCCCTGATCATAGTGATTTTGAGCACATTTTCATATACTGTTGGCCAGTATCCTGTATGGAAAAATGTTCAGATCATTTGCCCATTTTTAAACCAGGTAAATATTTGCTATTGAATTGTAAGAGTTCCTTATGTATTTTGGATATTAACCCCTTGTCAGATTTCTGGTTTACAAATATTCTCTCCCATTCCACAGATTGCCTTTTTTCTTTTGTTGATTGTTTGCTGTGGTGAAACTTTTAAGTTTGATATTCCAATTTTTAATTTTTGTTACCTGGGTTTTTTTTATCAAGTTCCAAAAGAAATCTTCACAGAAATACAAACACAATCCTAAAATTTTCTTTTTTTTTTTCTAAAATTTTCATATGGAACCATTAAAAGGCCCCAAGAGGCACAATGCTGGATGCCTCACACATTTGGATTTCAAGCTATATTACAAAACTATAGCAAACAAACAGTGTGGTCCTGGCATTAAAACAGACATGTTGGCCAATGGAACAGAACAGATAGCCAGAAGTAAACCCACATGTTTACAAACAGCTAATTTGCAACAAAATACACAGTGGGGGAAAGATAGATCTTTTAGTAAGTGATGTTGAGAAAACTGGATATCCTTATGCATATACACACACATACACACACAAGTGGACTCTTATGCCATCCACAAAAATGCATTCAAAATAGATTAGACTTAGAAGGAAAACCTGAAGCCATGAAACTCCTACAAGAAACTATAAGGTGACACACCACAACCACATAAAATCGCATAAGAATCATATAATTATCTAAATAAATGAAGAGAAAGCATTTAAGAAAATAAACATCCTTTCATAATAATAACTTGAAACAAATTAGGTAAAGAAGGAACATTACTCAGCACAAGAAAGGCTATCTATGACAAGCCCATAGCCAACATCATTTTGAATGGGGAAGAGCTGAAAGGATTTTTACTAAGATTTGGAACCAGACTAGGATGTCTACTGTCACCACTCTTATTAAATATAGTTCTAGAAGTTTTAGCCAGAGCCATTAGGTAAGAGAAAGGAGTAAAAGTCATACAAATCAAAGGAGGAAGTTAAATTATCCTTGTTTGTAGATGACATGATTCTATACCTGGGGTAACCCAAAGGCTCCATCAAAAGGCCATTAGATCTGATAATTAAACAAAGGTAAAGAACAAAAAATCAACTCAGAAAATCAGCAGCATTTTTAAAAAATTTATTTATTTATTTCAAAGACAGAGTTACAGAGAGGCAGAGGCAGAGAGAGAGAGAGAGAGAGAGAGATTGATCTTCCATCCTCCAGTTCACTCACCAAATGGCCTCAGTGGCTGGAGCTGGGCTGATCCAAAACCAGGAGCTTGGAACTCCATCTGGGTCTCCCACATAGGTGGCAGAGGCCCAGGCACTTAGGCCATCTTTAGCTGCTTTACCAGGCACATTAGCAGGGATCTGGATCAGAAGTGGAGCAGCTAGGACTGGAACCGGTGCCTATATGGAATGCCAGCATCTCAAGCAGCAGACTTACCCACTGTGCCACAGCACCAGCCCCATTCAGCAGCATTTTTAAACACTAATAATGATTTTGTTGAGAAGGAACTTATAAGATCTATCCCATTTGCAATAGTTATAAAAAATTTTGGGGGGATAGATTTAAACAAAAACATGAAAAACCTCTACAGTGGAAATTACAAACCAATAATAAAAAAAAGACTCACAGAAAATGTAAAGACCTCCCATTTCATGAATTAAGAGAATTAATATTATCAAAGTGTTTATACTATATAAAGCAATTTATAGATTCCCTAAAATCGTCATCAAAATACCAATGACATTCTTCACAGAATTACAAAACTAAAGTATGGGGGACTGGTGCCCTGGCTCACTTGGTTAATCCTCCACCTGTGACACCAGCATCCCATATGGGTGCTAGGTTCTAGTCCCGGTTGCTCCTCTTCCAGTCCAGCTCTCTGCTGTGGCCCAGGAAGGCAGTGGAGGATGGCCCAAGAGCTTGGGCCTCTGGACCCGCATGGGAGACCAGGAGTAAGCACCTTGCTCCTGGCCTCAGATCGGCGTAGCTCTGGCTGTGGTGGCCATTTGGGGAGTGAACCAATGGAAGGGAGACCTTTCTCTCTGTATCTCTCTCTCACTGTCTAACTCTATCTGTCAAATAAATAAATTTTAAAAAGATTTTATATAAAAAAAGAAAACTAAATTATGGAAACACAAAATATCCCAAATAGCCAAAGTAATCTTGAACAAGAAAAACAAACCAATAAACATTGCATTACTAGATTTCAAAACACACTGCAGGACTATTATAGGCAAAATAGCATAGTACTGGCACAAAACTAAGTAGATCAATGGAACAGAATAGAAACCTCAGAAATAAATCCATGCGTTTACAATCAACTTATCTTTGACAAATGTGCTAAAACCATTCAGTGAAGAAAGGATAGTCTCTTGAAAAAAAGGTGTTAAGAAAACTGGATTCCCACAAAAAATCAACTCAAAATGTATCAAGGATTTAAATGTAAGATCCAAAACTATGAAACATAGGGAAACACATCGATATATTGGCATACACAGTGATTTTTTAGATGAGGATCCCAAAGCACAGGCAATTAAATCAAAAATAGATGAATGCGACGATATCAAACTAAGAAGCTTCTGCACAGCAAAGGAAACAATCAACAGAATAAAGAGACAACCAACACAATGCAGCAAATATTTGCAGACTATGCATCTGATAAAGGATTACATAAAGAATATATAAGGAGCTCAAACAACTAAGAGCAACCAAAACAATCTAGTTAAGAAATGGGCATGGGACTGGCACTGTGATGTAATAGGCTGAGCCTCCACCTGTGGCGCTGGCATCTCATATGGGTGGCATTTTGAATCCTGGCTGCTCCACTTCCAATCCAGCTCTCTACTTAGGACCTGGAAAGCAGCAACAGATGGCCCAAGTTCTTGGGCCTTTGCACCCACATGGGAGACTCTGAAGAAGCTCCTGTCTCTTGGATTCAGATTGGCCCTGCTCAGTCATTGCAACCATTTAGGGAGTGGATGAGTGGATCAAAGACCTTTCTCTCTGTCTTTCCTCCTCTCTGTCTGTAACTCTGCCTTTCAAATAAATAAATTAAGTTTAAAAAAAGAAATGTGCAAAGGTCTGAATAGAGATTTTTCAAAAGAAGAAATAAAATGGTAAAAAAAAAAAGGCATGAAAAAATGCTCAGGATCTCTAGCTATCATGGAAATGCAAATCAAAACCCCAGTGAGGTATAATCTCATTCCAGTTAGAATGGCTATTATCCAAAGTCAAGAGACAACAAATACTGGCAAGGATGTGGAGAAAAAGGAACCCTAATACATTGTTGGTGAGAATGTAAATTAGTAGTCATTATGGAGAACAGTATGGAAATCCTCAAAAACATTAAAAATAGATCTACCATATTATCCAACCCAACTATACCACTTTTGAGAATATAACCAAAGAAAATGAAGTCAGCATATGATAGAGATCCTCGCATTCCCATGTTGATTGCAAACCAATTCCATTAGCAAAAAAAAAAAAAAAAAAAAAAAAAGGAAACCAACCTAGATTGCCATCAAATGATTTCTGGATAAAGAAAATGTGTATATATATATATATATATATATACACACACACCATGGACTATTACTCAGCCATCTAAGATCGAAATTCTCGTCATTTGCAGCAAAATGGATAGAACTGGAGATCATTTTGCTAAGTGTAAGTGAAATAAGACAGATTATATGTATATATGTAATATATTTACATGGTATAATACATGTGCTATATATATTAAAATGTGTAGATGTCACATATATATTTATTAATGTTGTTTTTACTGAATTATTAACCATTACATAACATATTCTTCTTTCCTCATTTTATGATCTTTACCCTGAATCAATGTTATATGATATTTATATGTTGTGTATATATATAATATATAGTACTGAATCCCATGTTATATATTAACATATCCATCTCTACTTTCCAGAAAAGTGGTGTGTATGTATATATAATATTTACAGTAACGTATATATACAAAAATGTTAAAAATTATTAAATCTCAAAAACAGTATCAAAGGATAAAATATATGCAAAACATCAAAACATTTATGTTTTGTAAAAAAATAAAATAAAAGGAAGCCTATAGAACGGGCCCTTTTGAATGGCTGCTGGACTTCAGGATAAGCTTACCCATTATCAAAGAACATACAAATTCTGCCTAAGGGCCAACCACCCACTTTCCCCCAGCGAGAAGTCTCGTGTGAGATTCATGCCTGGGAGCAGCAGTTGGTGAGTGAGTATCATTGTGGTTGGTCCTACACATCCAGGGAGAGCTCTACTAAGAAGACA
Source organism: Oryctolagus cuniculus (assembly GCF_964237555.1). NCBI lineage: Eukaryota > Metazoa > Chordata > Mammalia > Lagomorpha > Leporidae > Oryctolagus > Oryctolagus cuniculus. The sequence continues at coordinate 82,296,996 of NC_091441.1, forward strand.
TCTGTGAAAAGACACAGGAATGATAGGCCCTGGGATCTTACCATGACTTCAGGGTGCAAGGAAGAGAGAGAGGAGAGGCCATGCCCAGTGTGACATCACCTTTATCCCCTCTGAAAGTCCTACCTATCATATCCTTAAATTTCACCAGCTCCTTTTTTTTTTTCAAAAAGCTCTCATTTAAATTTAAATTTTGTTGGCTTATTTATATGTTTTTATTTATTTGAAGAGAGAGAGAAAAGAGAGAGAGGTATCTTTCATCCATTGGTTCATTCCAAAATTCCTGCAAAATCTAGGGTTGTGGCAGGCTGAAGCCAGGAGCTGGGGACAAAAACTCCATCTGGGTCTCCTATGTGGATGTCAGGGACCCAAACTCTTGAGGGATCTTCTGGATTGGAATCTGTGGCATTCTGATGTGGGATGAGGGCATCCCAAGTCGGGTCTTAACCCACGGCCTACAAAGTCCAATCCAAGTCTTCTGTCTTTGCAAGGTCAAGTTGCTAACCACCGATCCTCTGGAGATAAGAAACAGGTTAGGGAACAAAACAAGAAGAAACAGTCTTGTTTTCTCTAAAGACCAATAACTTTAAATAAAGACTAGCTTTATTCCCTTATGTGTATATTTACACACACACACACACACAGTGGACATAAAGAAATAATCAAGTGCATTATCTAGGTCATTTCATAGTTGTGTGAATTTCCATTAAATAGAATGACAATTGTTTGTAAACCTTTGACCCTTGGTTTCTAAGTGTTACTAACATTTTAGAGTTTGGGGGTTGATGGAACCGCAGTTCTGTTGTCCCTGTTCCTCTTCTATCTGGTCCCTATACCTTCATGGTTGTCTTTCTGAATGCTGATTGGCTCTTTGCAGACAACCACCCTCCCCCTGACATCTATCCCCAATGGCTCCCAACCCTGGCTCCTCTCAGAGGAACCACAGATCTTTTAACTCAAGACTCTGAATCTTTATTTTAAGAGAATAAGCATTTGAGCAGCCAACATTTTCTGGTAGGAAAGACTTCTACCTTTTTTAACTTTTAAATAACAAAAGAACTATTTACAAGGGACCAATTTAGCAACACTCATTTCCAAAGTCATTTTCTTTTATAGGCTGTAAATAAGTTTGCAAAATCATGTAACTTCATGGTAATAGCATGACCTGGAAATTACAAGGTAATTAAACTCAAAGCATCTAAGTATAGTACTCCAAGAATAATTTATTTCTCAGTGCCAGGAGTCAAGATTTTTTTGCTCCTAAGCACTAATGTAAAATGAATTAGCACTGAGAGTTCCAGACTACCACACTCAGGAATTATGGGGGCTGCTCTGAAGTTGCTGGGTGTAATTGATGATTACATGGAATGAATGCAGTGGAGTTTTATGAATGATTGGAGATGCCTTGATAAAAAATTTCATTGTGATTTTAAAGCAAAGTCTGTGTTGCCAGTGGAAGGTGAATATAGGCATCTAGGATGCCTGACTATGTTATCTACGACCCTGCAACTATGGGTTCAATGAAACCTGAGTGTATTCAAAGATGAGAAAATGGAGGTGGTAGTTTGATGGTGTAGCTTGAGTTTTAGTTGTGCTATAGGTAAAGCCTGTATGAGGTTTTTGCCAAGTTAAAAATGGAAATGACTCATACATAGTCTCAACTATTCAGTCCCAGTAGGGATTTGTGAGGCATTTTCTCAGAACCCAGAGGCTCACTCTCTGCCCCAAAGGCAGCTGGCCCAGAGAATTGTGGTGACCACATGGATAAAAGCACTGTTCTCTTGAGCCATGCTTGTCTGCCTCACCAGATGGCTAAAGGACCCTTTTTTTTTTTTTTTTTTTTTTTTGCTGAAAGGAAGAAGAGGGAATACTTAAGATTATCTTCACTTTGTCTGCTTGGACAGCAGAGGAGAGACCTTGCTTCCCAGCCTACAAAAGAATGAGCATTTCCCAGGGTATATTTCAGTTCAATTGTTGAAGTGGTTGCAAATGTTCTAGGCATAGAGTCAACGTTGTGGCCTCTTTGGGGCCTCAGGATGGCTTTGTTTCCTGTTGGGGTGTTGATACTCTCATTAATGTTTTGGGAAATTTTTTTACTTTAGTGTTGTCACTGGTATCAATTTTATGTTAAGAGTATATGCCCCAAGGAATATAACTTATTTATGATTTGTAACTTAGGATATGATCCATTTTTATTAATGATCCATGAATGTTGAAAAAGAAGTCATATTCTTTATGTGAGGTGTAGGGTTCTACCTAGGTTCATTATATTAAACTTTAAAAAAATAAATTCACCAAATCCGTAAGAGATATATTTGAAAATATCCAAATTTGAAAATCTCTTAAAACATAAAAATTTTCCCATAAAATGATTTCATCCATGGCTTCAAATGTGTAAGTCAACCTCCCAGGACCCTAAAGAACAGTTATAAACTCTGAAGAGTAGAAAATTAGGCCAGTGGACAGATGGGTGGTGGATGCTCGACAATCCATCAAGCTCACTTACTAGCTCGGTGACTGGTTCATCTGGATCTAACTTTTAGAACTTTGGGCTTCAGGAAAATAACACATAGAGTTTTGGAGCATGCATGAATCATCAGACATGCGGTTGTCCATATCATAAATACAATGTCCCATGTCCCATGAGTCTAGTTGCCTGTGCCTAGAGCCCAGGGACACAACAGAGGTGATGCAGGTGCAGTCACAGCTGCCCAAGGCAAGGTAGCACTGGTACAAATGCACATGAATAAAGCCTGGGGATGATGATAGTTTCTAGTGCCAGACTGCCAAGTGCATGTGTGCCATGGCTACAGCAGGCCTGTGAGAAAAGGACAGGTATGTTTATATACAACAGACAGAAGGGGAAAAGCAAACAATTCACAGATTTCTAAATATCTAGTTCTTTGGGTCTTTCCTTTTGAGGGCTGTTTCTGTAAGGCTAGTGCCTAGAGGATCAAGATAGATTAAATTTTAATTTTGTTCAGATCTTTTATATATTTTTTAATAATTTTGTCTACTAACTACTTGTGGTTAGAAGAGATGTGATAAAAATTTCCCATTATGATCATGTGTGTTAAGTTCTATCTTAAGCCTATTTTTCTTCATCAGTATAACTTATCTGTCATTTATCCCATTTCCTGATCTTGCTTTTCCAAGGTGATAGCTAACTTCTCAGATTATTTGCCCTAAAACTTATTGATTTTGAATGAATTAGTATTTTTGTATTTATATTTATTGCTGAATTAGTATTTTTGTATTTATATTTATTGCTGTTTGCACCAATGACGATTCCACTGTCAAGAGTGTGTAATTATAGGCTCTTCTGTATTAACTCAAGTTGTAAATCCACTCTACCATAAGGAAAAGATTGAGACATGGTGGAAGGCCCAGCAAAAAAAGAATGATATCCTTTGCTCAACTGCAAAATGTGTGGCTAGCTGAAGCCTCAAGTTGCCATTTCTTCCTAGTTTATCTTAGCTTTGGAGCCAAGTTCATGTGCTTTCTGGGGTAGTACTGGCCAGTTAGTAAACCATAGAGTGATATGAAGGCGTAACCATTTCTGTTCACTGCAGTACTCTTGAGTACCTTGTTGAGCCACAGACACTGGTGTGAGTAGTCTGAGAGCTTTGTCCTCTCTAATTCTGCTTCTGCATTTTTCCTTTCACCAATGTTGCTTTCCAATAAACCTTCTCCACTTCTAACCCAGTCTTCCAGAAGACTCAGCTGACACCAGTTAACCAAAAATGTCCTCTCTAATTCTCTCATTTCCTCCCTCTCCATGCTGCTTCTGTTATTCTTCTACAAAGATTAAAGATTTTGTCTTGACATTGGAATCCTTTTTTATTTCCACCTTTGAAGGAATGTGTGCAACACACTTGATAGTCAAGAGATCGGGGTTCTGCTCTTCCTTGGTCCTGCCTCAGTGTTTTACCTTCGTAAACTCAATAGTGTTGAGGCACGAGTGCTATATTACAGAAGACATTGATCTCTCACAGGGTACTATAGAGAATGATTGGTTGATTCTATCCAGGGGAGTCCATCTGCATCCATATGAAGAAAAGCTATGGAGGAAGAAGCAGAAACAGGTTTTAAGTCGGTTTTGATGCTAACTGGGAAGTGTTTATTTGGGAGTCTGGAACCCATCTACTCCTTTACTATTATTTTTTTTAAGATTTATTTATTTGAAAGTCAGAGTTACAGAGAGAGGTCTTCCACCCTCTAGTTCACTCTCCAGATCACAGCAATGGCTGGAACTGTGCCAATCCAAGCCAGGAGCTTCTTCTGGTCTCCCCTGTGGTTGGGTGCCAGGGGCCCAAGGACTTGGGCCATCTTCCACTGCTTTCCCAGGCCATAGCAGAGAGCTGGATTGGAAGTGGAACAGCCAGGACTCGAACTGGTGCCCATATAGGATGCCAGCACTGCAGGCAGCGTCTTTACCTGCTACACCACAGCGCCACCCCCCCCTCCCCCAACTATTCTTAAAATTGTTCTGAGTCTGAGAGGCTGGTTAGTAAAGTAAATTTTGTTGGCTTATTTATATGTTTTTATTAATTATGTTTTATTAATTAACAGCAGAGTGAAGTGAGGTTGATTTCAAGGCAAGACTCTAGGTTGCAGAGAATATTGAGGGAAGATATGAAGATAAAATAACAGTGAAATTTGTCCTTCAATTATTTATATTATTCAACAGAATGACATGTGCATGGAAGCCAAATGCAAATAATGATGTTGCTATTGTCCATTTCATATAAAATTCCAGACTTGAAATTCCAGGCCCACTTCAGCAATAATACTCTTTTTTAAAAAAAGATTTTATTTATTTTATTTGAGAGGTAGAATTACAGACGGTGAGAGGGAGAGACAGAGAGAAAGGTCTTCTTTCCATTGGTTCACTCCCCAAATGGCCACAACAGCCAGAGCTGCGCTGATCCAAAGCTAGGAGCCAGGTGCTTTTTCCTGGTCCCCCACGTGGGTACAGGGGCCCAAGGACTTGGATCATCCTCCACTGCTTTCCCAGGCCATAGCAGAGAGCTGGATCAGAAGAGGAGCAGCCAGGACTAGAAGTGGTGCTCATATGGGATGCTGGCGCCACAGGCAGAGCATTAACCCACTGCACCACTGCGCTGGCCCCAGCAATAATACTCTGAGGTAACATAGGCCATGAGTATCTAGGGTAGGCACCCCTTAGGAGATAGAGTTGAGTAATGGTACCAGGCTCATGCTGATGTTGTGGTCGGCCACGTCCGATGTGGTTTACAAAGCTTCATGGAGTTTCTTCTTCTTCTTCTTCTTTTTTTTTTTGGGGGGGGGGAGGCAGAGTTAGACAGTGAGAGTGAGAGATGGAAAGGTCTTCCTTCCGTTGGTTCACCCCTCAAATGGCCGCCATGGCTGGCGCACTGTGCCGGTCCGAAGCCAGGAGCCAGGTGCTTCCTCCTGGTCTCCCATGCAGGTGCAGGGCCCAAGTACTTGGGCCATCCTCCACTGCACTCCCTGGCCACAACAGAGAGCTGGACTGGAAGAGGAGCAACCAGGACAGAACCTGGTGCCCCAACCAGGACTAGAACCCGAGGTGCCGGCGCCGGCACCTAGTGAGCCGCGGCACCGGCCTTTCATGGAGTTTCTAAAGAGGATATCACTTATGCTGTTCACCACAACTTTTTTCTTTGGTAATTCCAGGGGTTCTTGGCCAGATCCTTCTCTGTCTTAAGCTGGACTCTGAGACTTCTCTCATTGGGATAAGGGTGTATGGGGGGAAGGGTGGTTGAGAGTCATATTAAACTCATGTTAGTAACAGAAAGTGAGGAATCCAATAGGCAACTTTACTTTGAGGTCTCTATTAAGGTGATCGTGGGCGCTGAGTGATTTGGAGCCAGTCTCCTTCCTCCCTCTCCCCATATGTCCGGGAGGTAATTCCAGATGCCCAGGTAGAGAAGCGCCTGGGAGAGGTCAGCAAGTCATTGCACCATCATTAATCACTTGAAGACAACTCATTCCTTGTGCTCTCTCAGTCCTGCCCTAGTGTGATCTGTGGTGTCTCAGGGCAGCGAGGTGTGTGAAGACACAGCTCCTACCCGTGAATCTTTCTCTTTCAAATGTCAGCCTCAGAGAATCAACCTGGGAAGAGAAAAAACAGTTTCTCACAGATCCTTTTGTTTAAAGAAGTATCCTTTATACATACATTTTTTTTTTAAAGAAAAGTACAGTGCTTGCCATTTTTCTTACTTTGGGTAATCCACTTAATATGTTAGGTAGTATATAATATGGAAACCGTGTATAAAATGGAGTTGGTGTGTGTTTATATTTGTTTACATTATTCAAAAGGTTCTTTGCAGGCCCTTGAATGGTAAGTCACTGCTGCTTGTTTGTATGTTGTACATCAGCATTTGCCAAAATCTGTTCCGCGGTTCTGTTTGGTCTTGGGCTGTGCTGACCACCATGGCATCTCTGTGCAGAATCACCATGTGTGCTGAAGGGAATGAGTCCTGCAGTCAAAAACTTATTTAACTTTGTTGAACCTGATATTTCCTAAGTTTATTTGGTGATGGGATCCTGTTTCTGTATACATGTCACATTGATTAAAAACTCCAAAACAGAATACTTACTACAGATGTGTCCTGAGAAAATACAGGAAGGTGATAAATGCTTGTGCACTCTTGTTTGAATCCCAAGTATGTGATGTACTAGTTGTGTGATTTTGGATGACTTTATTATCTACTGCCTCTGTTTTGCAATTGGAATAATGAGAATAATAATACCGAATTAGGATTATTGCGAGGTTAGAGCAAGTTCCTATATTTAAAGTGTTTAGGAGAATGCCTGGCAATTATTTCTATAGCTTTCTGTGTTTGTCCTCAGAAAACAACTTTAGCCTAACAATAACAATAAATGAGAAGTTAATTTTTGGTTAACAAGTTTTCTCATATATGCCAACTTAATCTTCAGATCAATCTTAAAAAGATAGGCTCTACTGATGTGTCCATTGTACAGGTTGGGGGAAAAGGCCAAGAAATCTGAAGTTTGTTTTAAGAATGGACAGTAAAGGGAAGAGCCAAGAATCGAACATAAACTTTTCACATCAGATTTGGTGCTATTTCCACTGAATATATTTGTTTTTTCTGTGATCACATATTAAAATGTGAAAAATGTACACTTGTTAAACCCAGATATTTCTAAGATATATAGGTTTTTTTAAAAGATTTATTTTATTAATTTGAAAGGCACAGTTACAGAGAGAGGTAGAGTCAGAGAGATCTTCCATCCGCTGGTTCACTCCCCAGATGGCCACAACAGCCAGGGCTGTGCCGATCCGAAACCAAGAGCCAGGAGCTTCTTCCTGGTCTCCCCTGTGGGTGCAGTGGCCCAAGGACTTGGGCCATCTTCTACTGCTATACCAGGCCATAGCAGAGAGAGAGAGGATCGGAAGAGGAGCAGCTGAGACTAGAACCAGTGCCCATATGGGATGCTGGCACTTCAGGCCAGGGCTTTAACCTGCTGCACCACAGTGCCGGCCCCAAGAGATATATAGGTTTATCACCAAGGATTCAGTGCAGAAATTGGAAACTTAAGATATTACAGTGAATGACATATAAGAAAGACAAATGAGAAGAGGACCCTGTGTGTCCTGAAGCTGCTAATCAGCACGGTGGAAGAAGGAGGAACACTTCCATGGACTGTAGATACATTCACCAAGGTATAAGCTCTAAATCAGTCTGTGCAATCTAACCAAGTATCATTATGCCATTCCATGTGTAAAGACTAGTCTGGATGCTGAAATATTGAATTTCTATCATAATTTGAAAAGTATGGGGTCACAGAAACTGGATATTTGAAATCTGGATGTAAGGTAAAAAGAACTAATTCTTGTTTTATTATAATTTATGAACTCCTTTAGCCTCACAGAATCTGAAATTCAGGAAAATCAAGCTTCTGGTACTTAAAGTTATCTAGACAATGCAAGGTTTGCTGTGTTAGTCCTGTGGGTCTTTAGACTTGTATGATGCTTTCATATTTTGCTCTTCTTTGGATCTCTGATTAATATTATAATAACTGGGTTATCTTTAAAGCATCTTTTAGGGGATGGTTTCAAGGATGCTATGCCATAGCAGCTAAGATGCTTGCTTAATTTTTTTTAAAAAAACTCTTTTAATGTATTTTAAAGGCAGCAGGGTTTGGGGGAATGTGGGAGAGATAGAGATTGGTCATCCATTGGTTCACTTCACAAATGCCAACAACAGCCAGGGCTGGGAAAGGCTAAAGCTAGGAGCAAGGACCTCAGTCCAGGTATCACACATGGGTAGCAAGGATCCAACTACTTGAGCCACCACCCGCAGCCTCCAAGGATGTGTGTTAACAGGAAGTTAGAATTAGGAGTGGAGCCAAGAGTTGAACCTAGGCACTCCAGCATAGACATGGGCATAGCAAGTGGAGTCCTAACCACTACACCAAATGCCTATCCCAAATATGGTTTTGAAAAAGGTGAAAATAACAGATGGAATTACACCATAATCTCATTAATTTGTCATTGACCAGAATCTTCATCACCAAGACAATCTAATCATAGCTTAGATTTCTGGTTAAAAAGCAAACAGGTAAACAAATCAACTAAAATACCGAGGTAGATGATGGGAAAAGATTTCCTTCTGATCAGTATGACACCAACCTGACAAATAAAGTTACATAAACCTTTCCTTTAACATACACTGTGGTGTAGCAGGTAAAGCCACTGCCTGTAGTGCCGACATCCCATATGGGCACTGGTTCAAGTCCCAGCTGCTCCATTTCTGATCCAGCTCTCTGCTATGGCCTGGGAAAGCAGTGGAAGATGGCTCAAGTCCTTGGGCCCCTGCACCTGCATGGGAGACATGGAAGAAGCTCCTGGATCCTGACTTCAGATCAGCTCAGCTCTGGATGTTGCAGCCATCTAGGGAGTGAACCAGTGGATGGAAGACCTCTCTCTCTCTCTCTCTCTCTGCCTCTCCTCTCTCTGTGTAACTCTGACTTTCAAGTGAATAATAAGTAAATCTTTTTTTAAAAAAAACCCATACTATTATTTGATGTTAGTGCCATGTTCTCCGAAGTGTCTTCCTTATGAACAACTTCACTTCTTCTGATTAGAAAATGGGATCTGTTTCTCATTTTGCTTGGCCTGCTAGTTATGCTCAGCATTGCACATACCTGAAACTTCATGCTGCTCTGCAGCCATGAATACTTAGAAATACTTAGAAAAATTTCCCTCTATATAAATTTTTATAATGGTAGGTTGATCTTTGCAGGCATATTTTGTCCTGCTTTTTAAATTTTTTTTTTATTTTTAAGATTTATTTATTTATTTGAAAATTAGAGTTACAGACAGAGAGTAGAGACAGAGAGAGAGAGAGAGATCTTCCATCCACTGGTTCACTCCTCAAATTGCTGCAACGTCCGGGGCTGGGCCAGGCCAAAACCAGAAGTCAGAAGCTTCTTCTGGGTCCCCTTTATGGGTGCAACGGTCCAAGGACTTGGGCCATCTTCTGCTGCTTTCCCAGGCACATTATCAGGGAGCTGGATCAGGAGCGGAGCAGCTGGGACTCGAACCAGAGCCCATATGGGATGCTGGCACTGCAAATGCGGCTTAACTTGCTGAGCCATAGCCCCCTTTTTTTGTCTTTAGAAATAGCAATGAGAGTAAAATGAAGCCAGAGAAGAAGGAAAAGATATATTTTAGAGAAAGATTATTCAGCAATAAGCATTGTAAAATTTGTAAGTTTCTTCTCTTTTTGAACATTCAATCAGAGCTGTCAATCCCCACCATTTTATTTAATGAGATTCTTACTGCAGTAATTATACTTAGGGATATGCATTGTGAGAGAACTAGAAATTATGTTCTGGTAATGGGTGAAGGAGGCTAGGAAGACTGAACCCAATTATTGCCCATCATTTTGATTTTTATTATTTTTTAAAGATTTATTTATTTGAAAGGCAAAGTGACAGAGAGAAGGGGAAAGACAGAAGAAGAGATCTTCCATCTTCTAGTTTACTCCATACATGGCAACAACAGCTGAGGTTGGGCCAAGCAAAGCCGGGAGCTTGGAATTCCATCCAGGTCTCCCACATGGGGAGCAGGGGCCCACATACTTAGGCCACCTTCTGCTGCTTTCCCAGTGCACTAGCAGGGAGCTGGATTAGAAGTGGAGTAGCTGAGACTTGAACTGGCACTTAGAGATGAGATGTCAGTGTCGCAGGCACCAGTTTAACCTGCTGCACCACAGCGCCAGCTCCATCCCATGATTTTGATTAAAGAACCAAGGAAACAGTGAGCAAAATTAAGATATGGAGTTTACAGAATACAGATAGCCAAAGATAACTGAAAAATGAATTTTGGGGAAAGACACCTACACCTGTATTACACAGGTTCACATGGAGGACAGTTTCCTGGTTATAGTTTTCTGAGCTATTTTACTGGACTTCAGATCTTTTTATCTCCAAGGTATATTTTTCTTTTTCTTTTTTTTAACGTTTCTATTTTCTCCTGGGCATCAACAAGGAAATCCCTGAGATACTTGGGGAGATATCTCAGAGCAGAAAGAGCATCCATTTCCTAGCAATTTGGAATGAAAGCAGGTCTGGCCTCATTTGTTATCTGAAGTCCCCTCATGAGTCAGGGTTTGCTGGTTGGAGCCTGGTAGCAACAGAAAGAGTAAAAAGGGAAAATGAGCAAGGTAGCTGGCACTTCATCTCTCATAGGAAATGCTGAAGCACTTGCTGCCAGCTCTTCTTCAGACTTCTAAAGCCTGCAGTGTTCTGATGTTGCTTTTTTGTTGTTTTATCTCAGTGCTCAGTTTGCAAATCTGCACCTTTTTGAAGACCAGTAACTATTTATATTAAGCTATTCACTTAATATAGCTATTAAGTGAATGTGGGGAGGCAAGTGGAAATGCTGCTGAATGTATAAATTGATTTGCACCTACAATTTGCATTTATTCTCCAGGTCTACTTGACATTAATGTTGTAACTGAACTGCCATGATAAAGATGAATTATGTAAACAGTTTTTTGCTGACTTTGTAAAAAGCTGAGTTAATTGTTTTACTTAATTTTCCAAGATTGTGCCTAGTGGTAGGATGGGAGACATGTGTTGGTTTTGCCTGGCACTGTCATAGATTAAATGCCCCAGGCCCATCTTACTTAATAAACATTTCACACAGGGTTTTGCTGGCTTCAGGTTTCTGGCTTACTTAATGGTGTAGAAAGGAGTAGAAGATGATGCAGTTCTTGGAACTTTGCAAACATCTAGACTGTGGCTGGGCTCCCTAGAATAAAATGGGAATTGTGCTTCTGAAGTGGTATTCATAAGAAGTCCATGGAAAATGCGTATTATAAAAAAATGCATGGATTTTCTTATTTTTTGCAACAAAATGTATCATATAGTTCCTTTTTCCAAGAACCCTCGTCAATGTGCTCCACATACACAAAACAGTGCTTGCTTCAATTTGTCTTTCTCAAGCAATATTGGCCTGGACTCCCAAGCACCTTGAGTTGAGAGAGGTTCAGGTTCCCAGAGGCTCTGTGTTTTCCTTTGTAAAATGTGGGTAATTATAGCATCTGCCTCGCTGTACTCAAAGTACTCCCATTGGCCATGCAAAAAGTGCCGCTTGCCGAGCCAACTTGAGTCAAACACAGTCAGAGTCACTGGAGTGTATTTGGGCATGGCTTAGGGGCCCCCTCTACTCTTCCCTAGGTTTATAAAGAAATCCCAGAGGGCTTACGTACTAATTAGAAAGGCCTCTAGTGGTCAGCCCATTAAGGTCACTGCAGAAGGATTCATTGTCCAAACCCACATGTGCCTTCAGAGAGAGGCTCAGATGCTTCTCCAACAGGCTCAGGGTGTAGACTCTGAGCCAAGGTTCCCAAATCCCTAGGGTCTTGTGTTCCAGGTCTCTGACATGCACAGCTACTCCACTGGAAGTCTTGTTCTTGGGGTGGGGTTTGGGGTTGAGCTCCGAAGCTCTCTTAAAATCTGCCATGAATACGATGTGCAAACCAGAGGGCAGCCAGCAGCAGCTGACCTCCCTGAGCAAATAAAGCCAGGTCTCTAGGTCAGCTGGTAGCAGCTGTTTGCATTCTTGAAACAGAAACCCGGTCTTAATGAAGTCCAGGAGCAAGAAAGCCTACATCTAGCAAACAAACTTTATGACCTTTGTATGCAGGGCCTAGTGACACATCTTCTTGATTTTTTCAAGTCTCCTATGTGAGCCAAAATGAAGCAGAATGTACTATTTCCAGAATTGTTCCTGCCTTACTCGTGGTTGAATTTGCTTTGCTCATTTGTGGCTGGTGCATTTGTCAGAGTCCTGGAAACAGAAGACAGAAGTATGGCCACAGTGTGGAGTCTCTGTGAAATACTCCAGAAGCAGTTGGCACCCACTGGCCTGACAGAGCATGGGGAAGGAGCTTTGATGGGGACTTGACGACAGAGAGACTTATGGAAAGGCCATCTATCTTCTTGAGGGGCCCTGCTTGGAAGAACTCGGGGCAGGGGGACACATAGCCTGGCCTCATTTGCTCTCTTGCCTCTCATCTCATGTCAGAAGCCAGAAAAAGCAAGGGAGCCCATGAACATGACCTTGTTGGTTAACCTCCAACAGGAAGCAGAGGAAAGAAGGATGGAGAAAGGGTGAAGAAGGGAAAGCCTGAGACCCATTTTTTCATATAATATTGGCTGACATTCCTCAGGTACAAATCATGGTTATTAAATAATTCCAGACACTGTTCCAGACATTTTCTCTACATTACCTACATGAACCCCCCCCCCCCCAAGAGAGCTTGGGCATAGGCAGTTATTTTAGAGAAGAAACAGTGGAGCTCAGAGAAATTAAAGCATCCAGGTTAATTGGGCTTCCAGTTTGCTGGAAGGACACTATATCTATGGAGGTGACAGAGTGAAGAGCCTTATTTCCACTTGAGCTTGCCAGTAGATAGGGCTGATCTTCCTAGTCTGTACTCAAAACCAGTAGAGGGACTTCGCATTGTTGTCATCTACTCTCAAGTCTAGCAGGCAGCAACTACCTGCTTTCTCTCATCTGCCCTGATTTTACTTATACATTTGTTTCTTAATTGGTCTACTTGTTTTCAGAATACAACAGACATGCAAGAAATTATTCAAAGTGGGGTGTGCATCCTGATGAACCCTCACAAACTAAATTCACCTTTGAACTAGCACCCACCCCAAGAAGCAGAGTATCCCCAACTCACCAGCTCCTCTTTGCTCTCTCTGTAGTACTCACCGCCCACCACCCCCAGGCCATTCTGATTCCTAATCACCACTGATTATTAGCTTTTGTTGGAACGCAATGAAAAGATTAATAATACACTTAATTAATAATTCACTTAATTAATAATACACTTATTGTGCTAGGTCAGAGGTTGATAAACTACAAGTCAGACCCAGCACATGGACTCTTGTTGTAAATAACATTTTGTTAGAAAGCAGCTGTGCCCATTTGTGTGTCTCTGGCTGCTTTCAGGCTACAACAGCAGAGTGAGGGTGGTCTGCAAGCCAACAATGTTTTCTAACAGACACTTTTAGGAAAACATTTGCCACCCTTTGCACTGAAGAACGAGGACAGGATGATGCAAGAGAACTCATTCTGGTGGAGGATACTGGTATGAAACAAGCAGATGTACAAATTAATAAAGAATTTGCATTGTGAACTGCTCTGAAAGAACAGCCACAGGACCTTGTGCGAAGCCAAGGACTCCTTTACGTCATCACGTTTTTCAGAAAACCCACCTGCCTTGGCAGCACACAAGTTTCATTTTACCTGGGCAGAAACAGCTTGCATCCTCTAGAACTATAATGTATTAGCAGTCTTTAAAAATGAGTATTTAGGCCGGCGCCGCGGCTCACTAGGCTAATCCTCCGTCTAGCGGCGCCAGCACACCGGGTTCTAGTCCTGGTCGGGGCGCCGGATTCTGTCCCGGTTGCCCCTCTTCCAGGCCAGCCCTCTGCTGTGGCCAGGGAGTGCAGTGGAGGATGGCCCAGGTGCTTGGGCCCTGCACCCCATGGGAGACCAGGAAAAGCACCTGGCTCCTGGCTCCTGCCATCGGATCAGCGCGGTGCGGTGGCCGCAGCGTGCCGGCCGCAGCGGCCATTGGAGGGTGAACCAACGGCAAAGGAAGACCTTTCTCTCTGTCTCTCCCTCTCACTGTCTACTCTGCCTGTCAAAAAAATAATAATAAAAAAATGAGTATTTAAAAAAAACAGGCAGGGAGTTTCAATGTTTTTACCCCAAAATATAACGATCTTTTAATTACATATCACCACTAACTTCTTGAAGTCCCCTGGTATGAATGGGCAGCGTTCTGAGAATCGTTTTCCAATGCCCAGCCTCCGTGGGGGAAGGTGAGCTGGCACACAAGACCACCCTGGAGGCCTTTGCCCAGGTGCCTCACCAACATTATCGCCTGTGTCTGCTTAATAACAGGATGTCGCCTTGCCCTCTCACCTTTCAACTGGAGGCAGAGCAGGCTTCCCTTCTTTCATTACCCAATGACCTCTCCCATCAGCAGCCTGTGGCTGTGAATTCTTTTTCCCTGTGAACTTGGCTGTCACGAGCGATTCTGATGGAAGACTGAACAAGGCCTCAGGCTGGGGCAGCAGGTGCAAGCTTCCAGGGAGTATGGTGAGTTTACATTTAATATTGTTGGGAAGAGTTTTATTTCATTTTTGCCCTGGAGGAGTTTGAAAAGAGCCATGATTTGGGTTTATCTGTGAAGGAGGAAACTTGCCTTGTCTTTGCAGCTTGTCTGGTTTAGAATTGTGTGAGAACGGAAGACATTTGGGAGAATAAAGGTGGGGAAATGGTGGAACAAAGACTGCTACAAAGAATTTGAGCCTCCAGGCCAGCTGGGGGCTAACCCTGGGGCTCAGGGCATGCTTGGGTGCAAGGTTTTTTTTTTTTTTTTTTCTCTCCTGCTCTTTAGGTATTTTACTGAGTAACAAAGAACCCTAAGTAGGCAAGCATCTCCATCCCCTTGAGTTGGGTTTGCATCTCTGAGGGTCATCTTTACAGCTGGTCATTGGCCCAGCCATCTTCAAACTCTCCCCTCCCGGATGACGGGAGCTTTGTGTACTGGGCACATCGGCAGAGGCAGCTCATGACTTGGCCTTTCTCAGCTGCCTGCTAAAAGCAGAATCTTGGACAGAATGACTTTTTTTCTCTCCCTGAACACGAAGCCTCGGGAAGACTGAAAACAACAAAAAGGCATACATAATGCCTACTTTATAGAAACGAAGGCTCCTTTAAACCAAGATGGCAAAACCCACAGTCAAGTTTCCATGCACTTGACTCAAGCCCAGTTGATATCAATTATCAATCACTGTGCTTTTTTTCTGCTAAGCCCAGACAGGTCTTGGAATCATTCTTAAATTGTCTTTCTGGAAGCTACTATGCAGAGATAAGAAGCAAATTTAAACAGATTTAGCATTCCAGATTTCAATAATCACTTTAGAGAAGATGTGCTAGGTAACAGGCGTTGAGGATTGATTGCGTGCTAGGTATTATTCTGAATGCTTTATGTGGATTCACTCATTTCATGTAAACCACACGAGTATGAACTTTGCATTATTGCTGCATCACTAGTGCGTAGAAGAGTCCCCGGTACATAGTTCATACTTCCAAAATATTAAACTAAATCAATTCCAAACACAGCTGTTATCATTCCCATACTCCAGATGAGAAAACTGAGGCCCAGAGAGCGTAAGTGACTCTGGCGCCAAGCTAGTAAGGGATGGAGCCCGTGATTTGATGCTTCTGTATCATTACACTTTGCATTTAATCTCTTTGCTCTGCAGCTGCTCATAGAGCAGTGATATTTCTGTTCTTATTTCTTTTCTTTAAAGATGTATTTATTTATATGAAAGTCAGAGTTACACAGAGAGAGAAGAGGCAGGGAGGAAGAGAGGAGGGAGAGAGAGAGGGAGACAGGTCTTCCATCTGCTCGTTCACTCCCCCATTTGGCCACAACGGCCAGAGCCGTGCCAATCCAAAGCCAGGAGCCAAGTACTTCTTCCAGGTCTCCCTTGTGGATGCAAGGGCCCAAGGACTTGGGCCATCCTCTACTGCTTTTCCAGGCCATAGCAGAGAGCTGGATTGGAAGTGGAGCAGCCAGGACTTGAACTGGCACTCATATGGGATGCTGGCACTGCAGGTGGCGGCTTTACCCTCTATGCCACAGTGCCGGCCCTTCCTTTCTTTCTTCCTTTTTTCTCTTTCTCTCTTTCTCCCTACCTCAATCCCTCCCTCCCTCCTTCCCTCCCTTCCTTTTAATTTGACAGGTAGAATTATAGACAGTGAGAAAGAGAGAGAATAAGGTCTTCCTTCCATTGGTTCATTCCTCAAATGGCCGCTACGGCTGGCACTGTGCCGATCCGAAGCCAGGAGCCAGGTGCTTCTTCCTAGTCTCCCATGCGGGTGCAGAGGCCCAAGCACTTGGGCCATCCTCCACTGCCTTCCCGGGCCGCAGCAGAGAGCTGGTCTGGAAGAGGAGCGACCTGTATTCAGTCTCCTGGCTTCTCTTTGTTGCTCTGGCTCTTATCCTTTTCGACGTTTTAAGAGATTTTTTCCTCTGAAATGAGGAAGGGATGAGCAAAAGTTAAAATCTAAATGCCAATGAGTTTAGCAGGAAACATAAATGAGAGAGGCAGGCTAGGCGGGCACCATGGGGGCTGGGGTTGTGGTGAGAACATACCCTGTGGGTCCCTGCTACTCAGCTTCAGCCATCACAGCTGTGGGGAATCCCAGCCAGTATTGCCAGATCCTCTCATTTTTCAAAAGAAGTAGAATATTTGAATTTTGATATGAAAATGCCAAATGGAAGTATCTATAGGAAATACCTCATGTATAAAATATCAACATGCTGAAAACCAGGCAGTTTAGAAAAGAAAAACAAAACATTGCAAATCAAATAAAATATCTCTGTGGGCTCAGGATAGTCCCTTGATCTGTAGTTAGAAACTGTGGGAGAGAGCAAAGATACTGTCACAGAAGTGGCTGTGGATAACTGATCCTGTATTGTGGTACAAGGAGAACCTGATGAGAGACAGGTGGTAGCTATCTGTTAAGATGTTTCAGGGAAACAGCAAGACAATAATGATAGTGTCTTGATACTTTTTACATAGTGCTTTGTACTTTTCTACTCACTTCTCTGTATGCATTTGAATCTCCCTGCCAATCACCTGCCTGGTTCCATTCCTTGGTCAATATTAAGCAGTAGGATTCAGAAGTGGACTCTGATCTCCCAATTCTGGTTTCTTTTAGTTACACCAAGCCTGGACAGCGATGACAGACCATCAGTATTTGCAATTCTTAGGGGCCTGTGTGTTGTCCAGTCATACAGTCAGCAAGGAAAATAGGAGGATTCGAGGCAGAGCTCAAGCCCCGTTTCTAAGGACTGTTCACCTAGGAGAGAAACAGGACAATCATTTGAGGATCCCTGTGTGATTGCTATAGCTTGTGATTCTTGGCAGATTGAGGTTGTTGATTTCCACTTGGTTCTCCCCAAATCATCTCTAATTATAAAAGTACGCGTCTAGCGAAGGCTGGATAAATAATGTAATTGTGGCCTAATCATTGTGTACATTCCTAAACGCTCACCTAATGACTAATAGTTTGGGGGTTTTGCTACTCCAAGTGCAGCTTACTGCCAACCAGAGCTGAAATGTGGCATGTTTTGCATGCTCCACAGAAACCATTTTAAATTAAATGGTTTTGAAAAATCATTACATGAAGGGAGATTTTATTCTGCTCATGGGTCTGTGTGGACCTCTTGAATGTCAGTTCTGTGTAGGGAAGGCTCTTGGCATTCGATGCCTTTCTGCCAGGTTGTGTATCTGACAGCTGTTCTGGGGTGTCTTTTCCCAGCCACTGGCCTGGCTACTGTCATAAAGCCAATTAGCGTCACAGGCAATTAATGTTATTTTCCTCAAGTGCTCCTCGAAAGGCTTACATCATGTCGCACTTCGGCATGAAATCTGTGACCTTTGGAAATACATGCCCAGGAAAAGCAAATAAGTTTGGCTATGCATCTCTTGTCTTCCTTTAAATAATAAAGAGTCTGAAAAGAAATTGCAGTTGATGGGTGCAGAGTTATCCGTGGAACGTTTCATATCTCAGGATTCTTAGAAATGAAGATACGTGTCCATACCGAAATCCATGAGAGAAACCATGAAAGGGTGGTAGGGACACCGAACAGCCATGTATTTGCATATGTCCAACAAATATTTTACAAAATTTATTAATTGAAACCCATTCAGAATGGGACTTCATAACTACTAGTTTATACTTGCTTTACCAGGCTTTAAGAAGGTTATAAAGCAACTGGAAATAAAAAGAGAAACCTTGACCTTTTAGCAAGTGTTGGATAGAGTGGGGTTGTTTAGCCTAAAAAGAGAAGACTTTGCCATAAGGACTGTAAAGTTATCCTCCAGTAGGTAAAATGAACTCTTTATGAGCGACCTTGCCTTCCTCCCTGAATTACCCCAAGGAACTCCTTGTAACCCTTGGTAGAGAAGAACACCAGGGGTATGGTAGGTGTTTAATAAAAACTGATTGAATAACAAAAAATGTCACAGAAATAGTGCAAGACGCTTGAAAAGAGATCAGTACATGAAAGAAGCTGTTATATGTAGTATATGTGGGGTGGGCTCGCTGTCAAGTGTGTAAGTCAGAGCTACAAACTGGTAGTTTGTGGACCATCACCTACATACAGAGGGATTTATATGTCCATTCAATATTTTCTTAAATGTGGGTGTTTTCTTTTTCATGTAATTGAAATTATTGTGCACGCATGCATTTTCCTTTTCTCGCGCTCTCTCTCTCCCTGCCCTCTATTTTGCATCTCAACAATTTACGGAGTTACAAAGCTGGAGCATTTGCTTGTTGGCCTTCCTCAGACTTCCTTCCTACGATTTTAGACCTAGCTCCATTTCAGTCATTGTGCTTACCTTCCTTGCTCCTGAAAGTAGTGGAGCTTCCCACCCTTGGTTTAAGCAGAGGCAGTAGCCAATCACCTATCATGAGAGTGCTAGGAGTGGCTCCCATGCTGAGAAGGAGAAAGGAGTAGATGAAGTCCCCAGGCTTTTCACTCTAAGATGACTTGACTAGGTGAAAAGTAACCATGCTTTGTTCACCAGAGTCAAAACATCATTGGTTCCTAGTTTCAACTCCTGTAGTCCACTAGGAGCCTGCCTCCAACCCAAGATTCCCAGGCCGCACCGTCCCGGACGGCACTAAGTATCCCCACAGTTCCATTTCGTACTCTTAGCTGAGTAGCTGAGGCTAAAACTTCATTCCCCTGTTTGCCTCTCACCTCCTTTTCCCAGTGTGTTGATTGATATCCCTTCAGCGGCACAAGAGATACAACCTCCAGCACTGATTCCTTGCAAGAGCTTGCCGTATGTGGGGGCAGAGGGACCCATGCAAATGAGTTGTGTCACCAATTAGTGACATCAATGTCAAGGAAAGCTGCAAGTGAGCCGCTTTACAGGGAGCTGGGGTCAGCGGCTTGTTTGAATTGAAAGGTTG
Source organism: Oryctolagus cuniculus (assembly GCF_964237555.1). Taxonomy (NCBI): domain Eukaryota; kingdom Metazoa; phylum Chordata; class Mammalia; order Lagomorpha; family Leporidae; genus Oryctolagus; species Oryctolagus cuniculus. Next base: position 82,316,554 of record NC_091441.1, read on the forward strand.
CCATGGTTTTGCTAAATGCTAATCACTTTTCATCACATTGGCTAATGGATGCAGACTGTTTTGGCTCAAGGCCTTTTCAGCGATTACCAGCTAGTTCCTGAGAGAGCAGCTGGGTTCTGGTTCCAGCTGAGCCCCTTCCTCATCGCACTTCTTAAAGAACATGCATTTTTCTTAGACGTGGGTCCCTAAAATTCAGACAACGACTCACAGGAGAGCTGGGGAGGAGGCGGAGAGATAAAAACAAACCACCTGCTTCGGATCCAAGGCCCAATTATTGACAACATACCTAATCAGGTCGAACTGGTACTAAAATTCTGTGTATAAGTGCCTTTGATATCTTACAGATGCCACATAACCATTTTGGAAAAGGCCAAATTGTCAGATTAGTCATCAGAGACTAGGAGACAGTGAAATTTCTTAGATGAATCTAATGTGCATTCACCTAGCAAGTGCCGAGTAAATGCCAGCAATGCCAGAGGGACATTTGTATGAGCTGAGAGTGTTTGGCTCATCTGGATTGAGACCTCTGTGTTTTCCCCATCCCTCCGGCGCTGTAAGCCAGGGGCAGGAGGGTGTCCTTGGGCCACACGTTTTGGTCCCAGAGTCAGTGTCCAATATGTCAGGCCATCAAGGCAGATGGTGTACAGGACAATGTTTCTGAACTTTGGAAAATATACCACTTGAGAGTCCCAGCTGGGGAAATGCTTGAAATTGGAAAATAATGTAATAGAATATTTGATTTGCCACCGAAGACCTTAGCTGGGAAGATTGCCACACTGAAATGAGAGGACAGCTTGGCTGGCTTCGATATTTCAGCTCTGCTTAGTAACTGTCTACTGACAGGCTAGGTCCTGGGTTTCCAGTGGGTCCCCGAAGTGCCTGCTCTACTTCTGCTTCTCCGCAACACTCAACATCTTCAAACATATACTCCAAAGAAGGCTTGAGGCTGCATCTACATCGTGGTAACATTAGTCTGAAAGCCAAGGTCTGGGCCAGGGGTCTGTTGGATGTTTCCTCAGAGGGCTGGTAGGTGGCCACCAGAGTAAACAACAAAGTAAATGAAATGTCATTCTCGTTTAATTCAATTTGCTCTTGTACCATGCTGCTAGCTACTGACCTGGCCTCTTGGAAGCAAGGTTGCTTTTCTGTGATTCACTGGGAACTTTCTGGACCAGAATACTTCAGCCTTGGAAGGTTAGCCTCACTGAGCTGCCTTGTCCATTCAGTGTAAAGTATCTATCACGTTTTCTCCCAGTATTTGCCTAAATTTCACAAAGAAATGTTTCTTTGGCAAGCAGCCTATGCAAGGCTGCTTATTGTAAACACCTGCAATTCTCTTTCTCTGCTCCTCTCCCCAGCCAAGGGTTTGCTCTTGGCAAATCTACAGTGGTGGGAAGTTAATGATTCCAGGAGCAATCTGCAGCCAATAACAGATGGGAAGCCCATAGAAAATACACTGGATTCTTTGACCCACAGTTGTTCCCACAGTTCCCAATAGGGATAAGCTGCACGTGTCCACAGTGGTATCTGACTGGAGAACAGTTTTAGAAAAAATTTATTACTTTTGTTTCTTACTTACCTGTGCTAATCTTGGTGAATCCTTGTATATTCCAAATAAATTAGTTACACTAGAATACCCCTCTTTGCATCTGCTTTGGAGAAAACTAGGAGAGTCAGCCTCTATGCAGTAAGAAAAGTCTACAAATGAGAGTGTGAGATTGTGCATCTGGGGGTCTGCATGTGGCCCAAGGTCGTGTATTACCAGGAAGCATAAAATAAGCAAAGAAAGCTGCACAAAGACTAGGTGGGTGGACATTAGACGGGAGAGGTTGGCATGTGTTAACATGCAAAGGTAGCCAACACCAAGTTCTAAGTCCCAAAGAAGATGGGGTGTCGCTCCCCGTCTTCATGGGGGAACGACACAAGACCCTGCGCTGTTCTCTCGTCTGCTCGGCCCTCCCCGGGTTTGCTGCTGGCTCTTCCCGGGTTGGCTACTATCCCTTCCACCTCCGTGGAAGGGCAGTTCCCCCTGGCCACATTCCCCACTTCCTCAGGGGAGCGGCACACCGCCGGCCGGCTTTCTCGGGGGCTGCACAGGTGTTCCTTCAGCTAGATGTTCCCCATAGATGTTCCTTGGTGCATGCCGTTTCTCTCCTCCTTTATAGTCCTCCTCCGCCAATCCCAACTCGGCTGCCCACACGCCGAGTACGCTGCTCTCCTCCAATCAGGAGCAAGTCCTACAGTTTATTAGTTGAACTGGAGGCAGCTGTGCGGAAGCTGTTTACTTCTCTCCCAGCGCCATATTGTGGGAGAGCAGATGCATAGAATAAGTCTTAATTCCAGTAACTCAGTCCAGTCCGGATTGCTCCCCACAGATCCCCCTTTCTTTTTATTTTTTGGCGTTGATACGCGCCTGTCTTCGGTGTCCCGCGGCACACACTCTGCTCTACTTGCTAGAGTTGCCACAGGCTCTTACAAGTCCTATCAGGCAAACCGAATCCGGGTCCTCTCTTCGCCATGTTGTGAGGAGGTTTTTAGGCGCTGATACGTGCCTGTGTTCGGTGCCCTGCAGCGCATGCTCTGCTCTGCTAGAACTGCCTGCAGGTGCTTACAAAACCTATCAGGCAAACCGAATCCAAGCCTTCTCATTGCCGTATTGTGGGGGAGACTTATTAGTGTTGGTTCGTGCCTATCTTCGGTGACCTGCAGCTCATACTCTGGTCGAGCTGCTTGCTGGCGCTTACCGCCTTAATCAGGCAGACCGAATCCAAGCCTCCTAATTGTTGCATTGTGGGGAAGCCTTACTGATGTTAATTTGTGCCTGTCTTCGGTGACCTGCGGCGCATAAGCTGCTAGCCGCCCAGGTGCTCATCGCCTCACTTAATCGGGCAGACCGAATCCAAGCTTTCTTATTGCCATGTTGAGGGGAGGCCTTATTTTTCTCTATTTCTCTATCTCCGGGCATTCCTATTTCTCCCATTTTACTTCTATCTTCCAGCATTCCTATTTCTCTCACTTTACTTCTAAAACTTCTGTTTCTCTTATCCCCGCAGCTTCCCGGCGCCTCGCCCTGCCGGCAGCTTCACGGCTCCGCGCAGCTTCCTGGCGCCTCGCCCCGCCGGCTCTGAGCCGCTTCAGCCCGCGCCTCGGCTTTGCGCGGCTTGGCTTCGCGCGCTCCGCGGTCTCCACGCCCTTCGCGTCTGCACCACGGCCTCGCGCCAGCCCCGTTCCCTATCTACTTATGCCCCGCACGCTCTCTCTGCACGCGGCGGCTTCCGCGAATGTTTCCGCCACCACCGGCATTCAGTCCAAGTTCCCCAGACTAACCTGGCGAATTCCAACCTGGCGGCCCACGTCTCTGCCTCTGGTTCCAGATCTTCGCCTCTTGCTCCCCGGGGTGACTTGAAGAATTCCAAGGTGGCTTATATCTCCGCCTCGGCCTGCACTCGCGGCTTCATCCTCCCTAACATTTTTCTCTACCCGGTATGTTTCCTTAAGTTTTCTTCCAACAATATTCCTCTCATTTCTCCTGGCTACTCCCCACAGTCCGTATCCGAGTCCAAGCCTCCTCCAGGTTTCACTTTCGCTTTCAATCTCCTAGCTTCCCCGCCATAGTCCGCATCCGAGTCTATGAAAGCTTTCACTTTCGCTTTCAATCCTAACTTCTTTCCCACAGTCCATATCCGAGTCTATGCCTAGGCTTTCAATAGCTTCTTCCGGCACCTTTCTCGTCCGGCTTTCCCCCAGGCTCTTCGCTAGTCTCTCTCTCCGGTATTTTCCCAGTTCTTTCCGTTTCTTCCCTCTTAAGTTTGCTATCCGTCCTAGGTTTCCTATCCGAGCTAGGTTTCCTATCCGAGTCACGGCACCATTATGTCGCTCCCCCTCTTCGTGGAGGAACGACACTAAACCCTGCCTAGGCTTCATATCCGAGTCACGGCACCATTATGTCGCTCCCCGTCTTCATGGGGGAACGACACAAGACCCTGCGCTGTTCTCTCGTCTGCTCGGCCCTCCCCGGGTTTGCTGCTGGCTCTTCCCGGGTTGGCTACTATCCCTTCCACCTCCGTGGAAGGGCAGTTCCCCCTGGCCACATTCCCCACTTCCGCAGGGGAGCGGCACACCGCCGGCCGGCTTTCTCGGGGGCTGCACAGGTGTTCCTTCAGCTAGATGTTCCCCATAGATGTTCCTTGGTGCATGCCGTTTCTCTCCTCCTTTATAGTCCTCCTCCGCCAATCCCAACTCGGCTGCCCACACGCCGAGTACGCTGCTCTCCTCCAATCAGGAGCAAGTCCTACAGTTTATTAGTTGAACTGGAGGCAGCTGTGCGGAAGCTGTTTACTTCTCTCCCAGCGCCATATTGTGGGAGAGCAGATGCATAGAATAAGTCTTAATTCCAGTAACTCAGTCCAGTCCGGATTGCTCCCCACAATGGGGGTCCATTATGGCTTTTATTTATCAACATGTGTCTATAAGGTAGACACACTGTAATGTCAAGCAGATCGTTTATACCACTACTACTAGCACAGATTGAATGCTAGCTGGCTGATGTGTGCAGAAATGCTCCATTCTTTGGATGGCACAGCTCCATGGGTTGATGGTGCCTTTCCAATGGTAAGAGAGGTGTCTTAATAGGTCAGCAGATGACCAGCAGGGTCACAGAGAAGAGGAACCTGTCTGTGTCCTGCCTGCTGGTAAAGGGAGCTTTTCATCCAACAGGGGCGGGCATCGTCTAGCAAGTAGACTGAATGAGGCCTGCAAAATCATTTGGTCAGATCTTGCCAACGCAACTGCAAGTGGGATTTGAAATTCAGTGAATCTATAGCAGGCTCATTTTTAAGTTGATAATGAGTGATTGGTGATATAAATATCGCTTGGCAGAAAAAAGGTTTCTCATCCTTGATGTGGTCTTCACTATCAGTAGGAGGCCAACAGAAAGGGGGAATGGGGTGAGAGTGATGGTTGTTCATTCACTTGATGAACATGCAGTTTAGTGCCAGCTCTGTGGCAGGAATTCTGCTGGGCGTACGCACGTGGCAGTGCTCGGGGATGCTGCCTTCTCGGAGTTGTGATTGAAGACGTATTCACATGGCATTTTATGTGAACTTGTGTTCCATTATCCTGGAGGTAGGTGCAAAGAAGTAAAGACATGCAAACAAATTCATAATTAAAGGTTGTGATAACTGCCATGTCACAGAGCAGTGATTCTCAAACTTCAGTGGGCAGCAGCTTCACAGGGGAGATCTTACTCAAATGCATATGCCGATTCAGGCTGGGGCCTCGAGTCTGCCAGGGCTACCGGCCCCTGGATCCCACTTTGAGTAGCCCAGTTCTTAATCCCATCTGCACATTCAAGAACTTGCAAACTTTCAAAATTAGTGAAAGCTGACCTCACTCCAGCAATTTTAATTTAATTAGAGTAGATAGGACCTTGATATTGGGGTTTAAAAAAAATACAAACTGCCTTATTGTGTTTAATTTATGTAAAAAATCCATCCATTTTATTCTACATTTTAAGCGTATGATTAAGTGACTTTTAGTGTATCTACATTTTTGAAACAGCACCAGAATCCAGGCCTAGAATACTTTCCCATCATCCCCAAATTCATTTGCAGCTAATTCCTGTTCCCAATCTCAGCAAGGTATCCAGTAATTTATTCCTCTATAGATTTGTGCTTTCTGGACATTTCATATAAATGAAAATCACATAATATGTAGGCTTTGTACCTGACTTTCTTCGCTTAGCATGTTTACGAGGTTTATCCATAATGTAGAGTGTGTTAATACTTAATTGCTTGGTTGGTTCTATTGATGGATATACAGTCACCTCTCCATGTCTATGGGTTCCACAGTCATGGATTCAACCAACTATAGATTGAAAATATTCAAGAGAAAAACAGTGTGTCTGTACTGAACATTAGAGACTTTTTCCCCCTTATCATTTTTCCCTAAACAATGCTGTTTATATAGTATTTTTATTGTAGTAGGTATCATAAGTAATTTAGTAATGATGAGTATATAGGAGGATGTGCAAAGATTTTATTCAGGTCCTAAGCCATTTATGTAAGGGACTTGAGCAAACAGATTTTGGTATCAAGGGGAATTCTGAAACCTGTCCCCCATGGATGCCAGGGGACAGTTATACTATACCTTGTCTATCCATTCACCAGTCGACTGATACCACAGTTGTCTCCGCTTTTTGTTAAATAATATTTCTTTGTGCATCCAAATCTTTACATGGTGGATTTGCTGGGTCGTGTGATAACTCTCTGTTTAGCTTTTTAAGAAACTGCCAATCTGTTTTCCAAAGTGGCTATGTGATTTACATTCTCATTAGCAGTGTGTGAGGAGTTTGTCTACATCCCCACCCAAACTTATTATTTTTGTGACTGTGGTCATCCTTGTGAGTATGAAGTGGTATCTCAGTGGTGTTTAGATTGGTACTTCCTTAATGCCTAATGATGTTTAGCATTTTTTTCCTATCCTTTTTAGGCATTCTTATATCTTACTTGGTGAAATATATATTCATACATTTTGCTTATTTTTTAAATTGGGTTTTGTGTCTTTCCGAGTTGTAGTTTTCTTTATATATTCTGGCTAAGTCTTTTATCAGTAGGTTTTGAGATATTTTCCCATAGCCTATAACTTGTCTTTTCATTTTCTGAATAATACATTTTGAAGTACAAAAACTTTTAATTTTGATGAAAGTCTTTTTATTAATTTCTTCCTTAATAGTTTATGCTTTTGGTATCATATTTAAAAGCCATTGCCTGACTCCAAGATTTTTATTCTGTTTTCCTCTAAAAATTCTGTGGTTTCACCTCTTGTATTTAAGTCTGTGATCCATATGAGTTCATTTTTCTGTATGATGTGAGTTAAGAATCTAAATATATCTCTTTGCAAATGGATATCAATTGTTCCAGCAGCATTTGTTTAAAAGAACTTCCTCCTCCATGGACTGACCTTGCTGCCTTTGTCCAAAATGAATTGATTATAAATATAAAGGGATTTTTCCTGGACTCGCACTTCTGTTCCTGCAACTCTGTGTGTAGTTTTATGCCATTATTACACTGTCTTGATTATTTTAATTGGGATTTTTAAGTCTCCCAAGTAATTGTCGTGGGCATCAGAGTATGAGAGTCACCATGATCCAGGATAATTTGAGAGGTTGGTTGCAGTCAGGAGGCCACTTTTTATTTTAAAGATTAATTTATTTTATTTGAAAGGCAGAGTTACAGAGAAGCAAAGAGAGTGAGAAAGAGGGAGAGGTTTTCCATCTACTGGTTCACTCTCCAGATGGCCACAATGGCCAGAACTGGGCCTATCCGAAGCCAGGAGCCAGAAGCTTCTTCCAGGTCTTTCACATGGGTGCAGGAGCCAAGGACTTTGGCCATTTTCTACTGTTTTCCCAGGCCATATCAGAGAGCTGGATCGGAAGTGGAGCAGACAGGACTTAAATGGGTGCCCAAATGGGGTGATGGCACTGCAGAGGGCAGCTTTAATTGCTACACAGCAGTGCTGGCCTCAGGAGGCCACTGAGTGGTTAGGGATGGATTTTCTGGGGCTAAAAGTGTTTCAGTTTATGCCTACCAGGAGAAGAGCTCAGGAAATAGTATCCAGGAGCCAGGCTCTAGGAGGTACTTTGAAGTCAAGGGAGAGATGACAGCTGTCTAACTGAGGATATTAGTTGACTCTCATAAGAATTCAAGATCCTGGCCCATGAAGCCTGACTCTACCCCATTAACCTATACTTCCTCCATTGGTTTGCAAACCAGGCTAGGTGTATCCTCCTGAGTTAGTAGTAAAGCACAGGCTATGCCAGAGGGAAAGCCAGGCAGGGTCACTGATTCATTCATTCATTCAAGAAACATTTATGAGTGTTGCACGTATGAAAAGCATTGTAATAAGAATTAAGGATATAATAATGAATGAAAAAAAAGTCTTTGTTTCATGAAGTTTACAGGACATCTTTCTAGAACAACAGTTGTATCAGGCGTGTTGGAAAAATTCGTAGGATATTTGAATTAAAAAATAAGCTTATTTTGGTGGACAGAATATTTTGAAATCCGTGCATAATATGCATATTCCACAAACTTCTGAAAGCTCCTCATATACAAACTCACACACCTGATTGTAAAATGTAATGTGATAATGCCAGATGAAGAAGTTAGTGCACACACAAGCTGCATGATTGTAGGCTCCTTCATTACACGTGAAGAAACTAATAAAGACAGGGTTACCCTGCAGAGAATTAACAGTAACAGAAATGCTATAGACAATAGTATCCATGGCCTGGCACCTTGCCATATGCCCATGAGATTACTCTGAGCTGGTGGTTTCTCAGCTCCAGATCCTCCATTCTTCACCCTGCTTTGTGCTGGATCTTGTACACATTTCCCTTTGCCAGCTAGCAAAACGGCAGACTTTGTCAAGAGAGGGATGGAATGATCTCGTAAGGTTGTAGGGCAGGAGGACACCTCCCTCCTGGGTTTTGGTCATCTATTAGTGATTATCCAGTGTAGGAGCAAGGGAGCCTGTGTGGACCAGCTCCAGTGGAGTGCTCAGAGTCAGGCTCCCTCCACTACAACTGCTTCTCAGCACCTCCCACCAGCTGGACCTGACAACAGCAAGAGGCTTCCAGAGCCCCTGGAGTGCCGTGCCCTCCGGCAAGTTTTTCCTCCTTTAACAAACCCCAAGTTCTGTAGCAGCTCCACCTTCTTCAAAGGGCTCCTAGCCTTGTTGGGAAGGGGCTCTTTGGTCTCTGGTGTCTACTCTTAGTCCACAGGGAGTAGCTACTCTTCTGCTCCTGTTGGAATGGGTCTTCCGTGCCCTTTCTCATAGCTAACCCCTTCCACTAATTGACAGTTCTCCCTCTTTCCTGTCCACTTAGCGAGTGGGGTTTCTTCTGAGCGGGCTCTGACTACAGTTGAGAATAATGAAAACAATCCCACTTCATCTGGGTTCCAGCAGCAGTGGGCACAGGATGGCTCCTTTAAAATGCAGAAAGAAAACAAAGAGGAAAGATGGGCTCTCATTCTGAAACTCTGGACCGATCTCACAGCCCTTTGTCATACAAGTAACCCATGGCTGGTCAATAGTCAATATATCTCAAGGCTTTGCCACTCAAACACTCTGTGACAGTGATTGTTAAAAATTGATGCTGCCATCCCAAAGAGCTGATTTCATTTTTCACCCAGCTCAGGTTTTCTTTTTTCTTTTTTTTTTCTTTTTTTGACAGGCAGAGTGGACAGTGAGAGAGAGACAGAGAGAAAGGTCTTCCTTTGCCGTTGGTTCACCCTCCAATGGCTGCCGCGGCTGGCGCACTGCAGCCGGCGCACTGCGCTGATCCGAAGGCAGGAGCCAGGTGCTTCTCCTGGTCTCCCATGGGGTGCAGGGCCCAAGCACTTGGGCCATCCTCCACTGCACTCCCAGGCCACAGCAGAGAGCTGGCCTGGAAGAGGGGCAACCGGGACAGAATCCGGAGCCCCGACCAGGACTAGAACCCGGTGTGCCGGCACCGCAAGGCAGAGGATTAGCCTAGTGAGCCATGGCGCGGGCCTTCAGGTTTTCTTGAAGATCAAGGAGATTGTGGGGATGGATAGAAAAAGATCCCGAGTGAGATATGAGGCCCCGTGGGACTTGTACGTGGAGAAGAGCATTCACAGCAAAATGAGTAACGTGGCGCTTCCTGACCCTGGCCTGTCTTGGTGCTGAGGGGAGGCAGAAGAGACACTTCATGGTATGTGTTTTCTTTCCTCCTACGTATTTATAAAGGAAGCAACACTGAAGGGTGGTTAAGCCCGCAGAACCTAGAGCCTGGCTTCGTGGTTCAAAGTGGTTTAGCTATTTTCTCACTGTAGGATCCTGACCCAATCACTTAACTGGCCTCAGTTTCCACATATGAAAAATGAGCATGCTACCCATGTCCTAAGGTTGTTGTGAGGATCCAGTCAGTTAATACGTGAGGTACTTAGATGAGTACCTGACCCTTATGGCCTGTAAGTGTTTGGTACTGTGATGATGAAAATGATGACAGTGAATGAATCATTAGTACAGGAGAAGAAGAATAATAAGTGCAGCGTAAACTCATTAAGCATCATGCTTCATGTATGTATGTGCCAAATCTCATATAATCTTCTAATATTAGTATATCCATTTTACAGTTACGAAAACTGAGGCTGAGACAGGTTAATCCCCAAATCATTGCTAGCCAGAGGCTGAGCCAAGTTTTGTGTTTGTGCTGGCATGTATATTTTGTACCAGGTACTTTTAAGGCTTCCATTTCACGAATGTTCTATGTCTCAAGTCAATATAGTGGCACTACTGCTTCATTCAAAGCCCTACTGCTGCCCATCTCGCCAACTTTACACCATGCCAGGCTGCCAGGCCCATCTAAGTTCTCTGCACGTAAGCAACAATGGGCTCTTTTTCCTTTCTGGTTCTCAGCATTCTCACTGCCACTTCGAGACCTTAGTGGACACTGAGTCCTTGGCCTGGCAACTTCCTTCTGCATCCCTGTATTGAATTAGCTTCTTATCAAATCCTTGGCCAGATGAGACTGATGCTTAAGATGACATAGGTAGTTGTCAAATTATGGTACCCTTTCCCAGTACATGAGCGTGGGTGTGGAGCTTCGTCTGCCGGCAGAAGGCATGCCTTTATTTCTTAGTCCTGCAAGTTGACTTCTGAAGCTGGGAGTCCACAGGGTTGCATATCATGGAGCCAGAGCCTTTCACTAATTCACATTCAAGTTCCAAATGACCCAGCAGTTGATACAAGTTCCTTGCCTTTGTGACATTCCTCTGTAATGAGGTGTCATAGCACCATGGGCCTTGCTTTTAGAGCATATACTGCCGTTACAATTTTCTTGACTTCTTGCTATTGAAGTTTTCAAACATATAGAAAAGTTGAGAGACCAGTGTCAGGCATGTACTTACATTCACTATCCAGTTTCAACAATCATTAACATTTACAAATTGCTTTATTTTCTCTGCATCTGTCTTTCACCTAAACTTCATCAGAGTATAACACGCAGGGAACAAGAGTGACTGCTCCTGTTTGGGGCACGCCACTTGGCCTTCTTTTGGCTGCACCCTCGGCTCAGGAAGGAAATCTTCAGAGCAAAAGGATGTGTTTCTATTACTCGTGCCACCTGTGAGTACCCCAAACTCCAGCTTTTCTACCCAAGTGGCTTTAAGCTCTCTTGTAGGCCCTGTCTGGCCCTCTTGTGTGGGTCTTTTTCCCACCTAACCCTTGGCCTCGCTGATGGCCTAGTGGTTGCACTTCCCTGGGTATGAGAACAGAGCTCAGACATACAGGCTGGTGTGCCCAGGCATATTTATGCAATACCCCCTTAAAAGCAGTTTAGAAGGAGTCATAGGGGGCATCTCTACTTGTACTGCTGACCCAGGCCCCACAGCTGTCAGAAGTAGGCTTGTTCCTTAAACTCCTATCCATTAGGAGATATTATAATCTGCTTCACTCATTCAGCAAATATTTATTGAACACAAACTAAGCCAGACTCTGAGACCCAGGTAAGTAAATCAATAAACTATGTGTGGAGCTATACGCAGCACAGACAACTGGGATCCAAATCCATACTGGCTCCCAAGCCATGAATTACAGTCTTGCTATCTTGCAGAATATCAAACCACAGCCAGTGAAAATAATGGAAAAAAAATATTCCATTGTCTTATTCTCTTCTTGACCTTTCTACCCTTCCATCCTACTTCATAGTAACTTAAATAGTAGTGTTTAGTCATACCCACAGGAAACTCTACGTGCAGAAGAGCATGTAGGTTAGATGCCATGGATGCACATGCAAGGAACCACTAGAGACCAAAAGTAGGTAGAAAGGATGAAGGTGGAGCTGAAGGAATGGGCATTCCTGGAGTTCAAAAGGGGTGACACAGACCAGCAGAGAAAAGCAGGAGTCAGCCAGTTAACAGAGAGGCAGCAACTCCCTCTCCAGCCTGCCAGTACCCAGGACTATTGGTCCTTGCTAAGTCTGACCCATTTCGGTACAACAGAATCCACGTCAGCCTCCACACCCTTTCTCGGGGATTATTTCAGTGCCCTGCCTTCTTTCCCTTCTTATTTAGTCTCTGTAAGTAGCAAGTAAAGGATTGTTTCCAAGGTTTCCTTAAGGGGGTAGTTAGAAAGAAAAATCGCCTTTCCCTGGGCTTTGAAACCCTGGCTTCTATCATGAGACTCTTAAACCCTCTACTGCTCAGTATATGCACAAAGCATATCAAGATTTGCAGGCTTGTCTGTGGACCCTTTAAAGAAATACTTCACCACTCTGTGGGGGGTGATTCTTCAACTGGTCCTGTTCTGCAGCTAGGAGGCCTGAAAGAGGAGGTGGACACAGGGGGACATTAAGAATTACTTCCTCCAGCTCTAGCTGTGTAAGTCCAAAATTTATTAAGCATGGTATAATTAAATGGAGTGGAAAGCCCCACAGCCCAAATTTCTTACTCAATCTCACTTTTTTAAAAAGTTTTATTTATTTATTTGATAGGCTGAAAGTTACAGAGAGACAAAGGCAGAAAGAGAGAGAGAAATAGAAAGTCTTCCATCTGCTGGTTCACTCCCCCAAATGGCCGCAACTGCCGGAGCTGGGCTAATTTGAAGCCAGGAGCCTGGAGCTTCTTCTAGGTCTCCCACATGCGTGCAGGAACCCAAGGACTTGGGCCCTCTTTAACTGCTTCCCCAGGCCATAGCAGAGAGCTGGATCCAAAGAGGAGCAGCCAGGACACCAACTGGAGCCCATATGGGATGCTAGCACTGCAGGCAGCAGCTTTACTCTCTGTGCCACAGTGCAGGCCCCTCAATCTCAGTTTTTAATTAAAGTATTTTATTTATTTTAATTAAGCTATTTTATTTTGTTTTTTGTTTGTTTGTTTCTTTTAAAGGTGGAGGGATCTTCCATCTGCTCATTCACTCACTAAATGCCGGCAACAGCCAGGGTTGGGCTAGACTGAAACCAAAAACTCAGTCCTGGTCACCCAGATGGGTGGCAGGGACCCAAATCCTTGAACCATCACCTGCTGCCTTCCAGAATGTGCATTAGCAGGAAGGGAGATTGAAAGCAAACTAGCCGGGACTCAAATGATTATGGGAATATGTATGCCAAGATTTACTCCAACTGCTTGCCGTCACAGAGATGAGCATTCTAAGCAGACACATAAATAAGGTGCACAGTGACAGTATGATTCATTTAAAGTAATAGAGTGATTATGATACTGAGGAACTAGGCCGGAATTTTAGGTAGGAATAGGTGAGCCTTAAGCTTTTCCTATCAATTTCTATGTAGCTCTGCATTGTAACTCCAACCCTTACATGTCAATCCAGTATGCCTAGTTTCCCATGATGCACCTGCATCTCATCAGGGTCCAGGAAGGAGGAGGTGCCATCATGGCTACATGGAAGTTCCAGTGGAGGCAATGTGAAACTCTCAGAAAGCCCCTCCCCCCGCACTGAACCCTGCTCGTACTCTGCCACGTTTGCATATCCAATTAGGGAAGCACTCCATACCCCATAAATGTGACGGTCACACGTGAAGACGTCCTTTCTTTTTTATTTTGCTTCTTAGCTTCTAGACCTGATGTATGGCCTCTTCCCACTTTCCTTCCTCGTAGGCAGCTCTCTGGCTCATTCATGATGGCTCTCTCTCCCTGTGGTGCTGCTTACACCCTTGCACAGATGTATCTTTTCTCTTTCTCTTTCAAATAAATCCTGCTCTCATCTGTGTGCTGTGTTTATGCCTCTGCTTTGATTCTTTTTTCTTTGGGGCAAGAATTTGGAACAAAAAGTGACATATGTAGGCCTGTAACAAATGTACATTCCTGCAAGAGTGTGTGCAACATGGAGAGATACCCATCAGGAGAGGGTCAAAGAGTTGCCTATGAGGAGAGAACATGGGAGGAGGCCAGAGAAGGACCAACAAGGGCCAGAAGCCAAAAAGCAAAAGCTGCTACCACATATAACAGTCTCCTTTATGGGGTAGTGGGTGGTCCCCTAATTGGATACATAAATAGGGTTTAAGCAGAACTTAGTGTGCATGAGGCTTTCCAGGAGTTTCATGGCACTACCATATGGAGTTTAATTATTTAACTTCCATGTGGCCATTTATTATAGTGTTTCCTTCTTCCTGGCCCTGGATGAGACACAGGTGCATCATGGGAAAGTAGCCGGACTGGAATGACATGTAAAGTGTGGAGTTACAATGCAGGGCTACAGGCAGAAATTGGGAGAAAACTCTTCCAGCTCATCTATTTCTACTTAATCTTACTATTTTCCCCCATATCAGAACCAGGCACTCTGATATGGGATGTGGTTCTCTCAAGAGCTGAATGAACCCTTGAGGCAAATGCCTGGCCTAGAACAAACTTCAAAGGTTTTCTTGTCTGTAATTTTTTTCATCTCCATGAACCAGCACCATATGGGTCCCACCAGCATCCATTTTACCATTTCACTGAAGACCTCCAGGACTTCGAATTTCCTGCACCTGTATTTCTTTCCTTGCATTGTCTGGCTGTTGGAGCAGAACTGACCATTCTCCCTCCTGTTAGCCCTCAACCAGTTTCTGATATGACTTGGTATATAAGTACCCCAAATTCTGCCCAGTGCATATGATGACTTTGAGGAAAATGGTCTGTGATGCCTTTGAGGGGTGCCTGAAGATATTTAAGTTCCCAGTTGATGGTAACTGGTTCTTTATCAGATTCCTTCTCTCTGCGTTCTCTTTTCTCCTGCTCTACTGGTACTTTCTATAATAATCTCAAATACAGTCACTCAGATCCTTGTCCCAGGGCCTAGTTCTGAAAATCTCAATCACAGAATCTTTGTTCACCTTTTTACATTAAAGAACAAGGCAATCAAAATCCCAGAGGGTTCTTTGGAAACCTTCAGTAGGAGACAGAACAACGCAACTGTTTTCCCTTGAGCAGATTTTGGGGAATTCGACTTGCTTTAATTTAGAGTTAATTGCCCATGAATTTGTTTAGATTGTATCCTAGTCAAGGCTCTTTTAGTTTTAAGTAATAAAAACCCACTTAAGCTAATTTAAGTCTTTGGAAGTAGGGATGAGAGGGTAGTAAGTACATCGAAGTGTCTCTCAAGGCAAAAGAATAACCCTTAGGCAGAGCAAGGAATTAGAACCAAAAAGTGGGCAGTTATCTCTTTCTTCTTCTGAAGCCACAAGTTCTGTTATTTTTACTTCTCTCTCTCTCTCTGTAGACTGACTTTCCCTACCTGTTTGTTTAAACAGACAAACATGGTCCTTTGATAATCTCTGAATTTTCCTATTTTCTGTTCTACGAGATAGTGGATATAAAAGCCCAGGAAGAGAGCCCTGGTTGGCCCACCTTGAGTCAGATCTCTTGTCTGATGTAATCAGCTGTATTGATTTTGTGTGTGGAAGGAACTATTTGCTAATGTGGATGTCTCCAAAAGGAAGGCTGATGCCAGGGCATACCCCCTCTCAGCCTATAGTATTCCTCCAGAACACCCTGAAAACTGGTTAGCAGAATTTCTATAGAACCCCCAAACTTGGGTCCACTTGTCCAGTGTACATCAAGTCAATTATACTGGACTGGTAGAAGAAAGTTAGTTTATGTACCATGTGCAGAGCAGGGAGTCAGACAGCTATCAGTCATTTCCTGGACTCCCTGAGGGGTTAAAGGCAGTGAACCTTGCAGGTTAAAGTGGAGGTTGAGCAGTTCATGATTTGCTCACCTGTGGGCCCCTGGTTGGTCCACAGTGCATGTTGCCTTCCTTTGATTGGGCAATAATAGAAGCCCGTGTGTTTCTTTAGTAATGGCAAAGGTGGGCTCTACTCTGTCCACGGTCTAAGGATTGGTTGGGTACTACTCAGTTTGTTCAGGACCTCTGAGTTCCTGAAAAGATCTCAGAATAGAAGGTAGCATGGAGATGTTAACTGTAGAGGCAAGTTGAGTCTCTCTGATTCAGGGTCTTGGCTCTGGCTTTTGCATCATTCCGCTAAATTAAGGAATTATTCTTTACAGAGGAACTGCAGGTTGAGGGACATACACTCAGGCCTAATGAAGTCTAAATCAAAAGCATTAGGAGTAGAAACTTGACTACAGTATTTGAACAGTTGAAAAATGCTGCCTACTTCTAAGAAAATGGGTGTCTGCCTATCATTTACAATGCAAAGATGCCTCTACTCTTTAATGCCACGTCAAAGAGTGCTCAACTAACCAGTGTTCTTTAGAACCTTAAAGCTGAAAAGTTTGTGAAGTCCTTTAACTTAGAGAAGGGAACAAATGTGAGTTTGATCCATTTCCACCATTGGCGCTCCCATGCTGTTTCCTTTCCCGCGAGCAATGCCCCTAAGGAGAAGTCAGGTGTGCCCCTCCACTTTGGATGACTTTGGGAGTTAAACTTGTTGATTTTTTTTTTTTTTTTTAATCTCAAGCAGACCTGGGCTAGAGTGCCAGCTCCATCACTTTCTAGTTGTTTAATCTCTAATGACCTTGGATTCTTCATCCATAAAATGGGGATATGAATTGATAAAACATTGAGAAACTGCCTGACACATTGGGAGGAGGTATATAAGGGTGCGATAAATGTTAACTATTATTTTTATTAGTATCATTAATCCACTATCTACCCATGAAGATAAAATCAAGAAGGCAATGCAAACGTAGATGGGAGTCAGTTAAAATTATGAGTGCCAGAGTCATTCAGCCTCTGGGCCAAATGCTAGTTGCAGTGTTTATTGGCTCCGCGTCCACTCCTTGCTTCAGTCTTATGATCTGTAAAATGAGGACCACTCATCACAATAACCGCCTTCTTAGAGTTAGAGGTTCGAGTAGGTGAGATGTAAAGAGCTATAGACAGTGCCTGGTGCAGACCAGGTCCTCAGTATGTGAGGGCCAGGGTGAAGGTTGGTGTGTTTCATGTTCACATTCTGGTTGGAAATCCATTCTCTAGGCTGAAGGGGAGGTGAGTGGATGGTCTTTCTACAAATGCACATAAATAGAAGAGGACTTCAAAACATTGGTGAAAAATAGAATGAAAAAATGTATTTTGCTGCAAAAATGTTTGAAACCCATCCCTAATTTTTTCATAATACACATTTTCTGTTAACTTTTGGAAAATACCTTGGATGTGTGGATTTCCATTGTTTTGCACCAAAATAAAGTTATAATCCCCAATTTTCCATGGAGTTTTTAAAGTACCTTTCTGCTCACTATTCACGAGTCATGTCCGTTTTGCTTTCGCAGTTGAGAGGATGTCCTGGAGGAACTAATAGTCCAGGTATTAGTGGTAAAGTTTAGTGCCAAAAAGCGTATTTATTCCTCAAGATAAAATACAAACCTCCTGTGGATATGAGGCCATGAGACATAGGCCAGATTTTCTGTTCACTATCAAATACTTCAGACCAATAGATTCCTGAACATGTATTTCAAAGATGACTGATACCTTGTTGCTCATTTAGGTCTATTTTCATGAACTG
Organism: Oryctolagus cuniculus; assembly: GCF_964237555.1. NCBI lineage: Eukaryota > Metazoa > Chordata > Mammalia > Lagomorpha > Leporidae > Oryctolagus > Oryctolagus cuniculus. Next base: position 82,334,036 of record NC_091441.1, read on the forward strand.
GGAAGGCCATAACTTTAAACACCAGGCTGTCTACCTTTTAGTTGAATTCCTGTTTACTTGTGTGGTTCTGATCAACTGCTCTCTTCAGTTGGAAGCTCTTAGCTTTATTGCCTTCATTACGTATGCAGCCATGACCTTGAGTCAGGTCAGTGCACTGAATGGGACTGACAAACCAGCCTTCCACGTGATTCTGATGGAACATATTCTAGTTGGAGGATCCCAGGATTAATGGGCATGAGGGTGAACTTTGCATTTAGTTCACTTGCTAGGTTACCAGTGCTTCCTTTCTTAGTAGTGAGTAAGCCTAGCTTGTACATTCCAAATTGTCAAAGCTCTCTTTCTTCACTTATAAAACAAGGGCAATGAGGTTTCCTTTTGCAGATTGTTGTACCATTTAAGGCAATAAATGTAAAGCCCTTGGCATAGGCACATAATGAATGCTGAAAAACTATCTGTTATAAGGGCTACAATAATAATCCCATTTCACAGATGAGAAAACTGAAGATAAGATGATGAGTGAGGTGTGAAGGTTCTGCTGACTGCAATCACATTTAACTTATGTCTTATGACCCCAGATTCCCCCGCAGCGTTCTGGCAATGAGGCTGGCTGAATGGAGAAGAGTTGAGACTGGGGACACAACCCCAGCAGAATTGACTAAATTCAGTTTTAAAGCATTGTCTAAGTGATTTGATTCAGTGAAAGCAACTGTCAGTTTGAGTAGCAGCCAAAAGACGCTTCTGGCTGAAAAGCATTGGTTCGTACCTGTTTATTCTTGGTTAACAGCCTGCACTCCCTCAGTAACCTCTTTTCCAGAGCCCAGCCTACCTGGGAGACTGAGTACAATAAAGGGTCCAAGAGTCCAGATCACATAAGCAGTATGAGGGTTTCCTCTGCCAGCCTTGAAGGATTTTAGAAAAGCAGGTGAGGGGCCCAAAAGACAGGCCAACAGGGGAATAAGAAGGCAATCTGTGTCCCAGGACTATCTTGAAGATTAAATAAGACAATATGTAAGGAGTATTTCTAAGCGCAGAGGCTACCAATTAGTAAGTAGTCAACAAGTGGCAGCTGTACACAAAGACAAGCCATTCAAATCAGCGGGGGGAGAACTGCCTTCTGAAACTACTGGAAGCAATATATGCACACTCAAATGGAGCTGATAAAATTCCTTTAAAGACACAGCATCGGCTGCCCTTGTGTGCCCTTTTAAGATAGGGCCCCACACAGGTGGCAACCCTCACCTTTTGGCAAAGGTCAGAGTGCTGCTGTTAACTCAGGTGTCCAGAGGTAGCAAAACTGTGAAGCTGCTCTTGCAGGTGGTAGGATTCCTGATTGTGGTGGATTTAATTAGAGCACGTGGCCAAAGGGATTGCATGCAACTCAGTAGCTTCTGTCTTTTTCAGTAGCTGAAATCCACATTTGGTGTGGAGTCTCCTTTGGTGTGGTTTCTTGCTGTTCATACTTTGGTGAGTAGTTTTTCTTCAAGAATGGTGGTAGGCAAGCAAACGTGCAGTTTGAGAGATGGGTTCTCCCATATGGGTGTGCAAGTCCTCTCTGCCATCTGCTAGCTGTGTGTTCTTCAGTAACTGGCTTCCCCTCTCTGCCTTCATTTTCTTGTTGGAAAAGTGAACATGATTGTAATGATACCCATGTCACAGAGCTGCCAGGGTTAAAGGAATAATGAAAAGAAGAAAATTTTCACAGTGCCTAGCTCATAGCAAACTGTTAATAAAAGGCAACTGTTGCTATTTTAATCGCTGTTATTTCTGCTACTGATGCTGTTATAAATTAGATTTTGCTAGTCTGAGTAAACTTGGTGTGAAATGCGGATGACAGGAGAATCTGCTGTTCAAGGTTGTTATAAAGAATGATATATATGATACTGTGTTGGTCTCATTAAAAGGACAGACTCGTAGTAAGTGATCATAAACCATGGCTAACATCACCTTCTCATTGTTACCACTTGGTTTGTATGTGTTTGACCAGGAATAAGGCCTGGCTCTGCTTCTGGGTTAAAGCAGTGATCAGCTGGGAAATTGTCACAGTCAGGGTTGTTAGTCACCATCCTATTGGCTGAACCAGAGTGTAGAGGTTTTGGGAAATAAGGTTGTACTGATCATTGCCTGAGCTTGATGGATTGTTTTAAAGGGGTGTCATTGTCATGCTGAAAAAAAAAAATCATCAAAGTGCACTAAGAACAAGGTATTTGGAGCAGGTTGTAGCACTAGCAATGCCTCCCTGAAATAACTCCTATTGTGTAGCTGCCCTGCCTCAGTCCTACAAGGAGCACCATAAATCACCTCTAAATTGACTATTATGTCATCACTGGACATAGGAATGACAAACAATCTGGGTCAACTGCACAGATTCTAAGGAGATAGTTTTCTTGCTTGTGTCAACTCAAACAGATGTACTTAGGAGCAGAACTGAATTTATGCCTTACCATTTCAACCTACCCTCTCTCCTCCACAATAAAAGAGTAGGAGGAAGTTAGTTTCTACTTCCTGACTTAGTGGTGGTTGATGAAAATGTGGTTGATTCTGAGTTGCTGTCATGGTTTTACACTTTGGAACTCTGCGTGGGGAGGAAAGAACTGTATTTGCCAGGGAATGTGTACTTTTGCAGGTATCTTTTGGGGACAGTCATGGGGTCAAGAGAACAAGATGAGTAGCTGGTGACAATTCCCAGGCCGTACAGTGTGATAATACCAGTTCTCATGAGTGATCGTGTGACACTGAGTAAGTCCAGCTAACCCATCTGAGCAAGCGGAAAGTGAAAAGGTATTCAAGGGTAGTGCTATGTACCCTTTATGAATTATGCATCTTAAACAAACTTGCACTAACCAGAGCACTCAGGTGGAAGCCTTTTAGCTCGAAGGAGGTCAGTGAAGAGCCTGCTGTAGATCTGTGCAGTGGTTTCTGGTGTTGTGACTCACCCCTAGCTACCTGGCTGCAGACTCTCTGGTGCTGACTCTGAGTCATTGGTTCATTGCGATCCACTCCCCTTCCCACATGGATGGCCATCTTACAGCTTTTTCTGTCTTGGAGCTTTCAAAATGTTGCCCTCTTCAAAATGAGCATTTCCAGGGTCATTGACCGCTTGTTTTAGGGACTGAGAGGAGAGCTGTGTGGGTCCCTGTGGAGCCCAGAAGGCCAGCGATGCTGTATTGTACAGATTCCAAAGGTAAGAGAAAGGAGAAAGAAGGAGTGGAACCTTGCCCAGAAGAGGACGACAGTGAAGAGAAAACAGCAGAAAGGAAGGAAATGTATTTGGAGAAAAAATGCCACCCAGGGACAGTCATGATGGCAATGTTATGAGCTGCCCACCCAATGCAGCACCAGGTTTTATTTTATTTATTTTATTTTTTTAACAGGCAGAGTGGATAGTGAGAGAGAGAGAGAGAGAGAGAAAGGGCTTCCTTTTGCCATTGGTTCACCCTCCAATGGCCGCCATGGCTGGCACGCTGCGGCCGGCGCACCACACTGATCCGATGGCAGGAGCCAGGTGCTTCTCCTGGTCTTCCATGGGGTGCAGGGCCCAAGCACTTGGGCCATCCTCCACTGCACTCCCTGGCCACAGCAGAGAGCTGGCCTGGAAGAGGGGCAACCGGGACAGAATCCGGCGCCCCGACCGGGACTAGAACCCGGTGTGCCGGTGCCGCTAGGTGGAGGACTAGCCTAGTGAGCCGCGGCTCCGGCCAACACTAGGTTTTAGTGATAGGTGAATTAGAGCATGGTAACTAACACACAAGACTGAGAGTTAAGGCATATGAGAGATCTTCAAAAAGTTCATGGAAATGCATATTAGGTGAAACCTATGCATGGATTTCAAGATTTTCTTGAACCAAAATGAACACCTTTTAATTTGAAGTTTCCGTGAACTTTTGAAGTCCTCTCACATGTTCACAGGTAGAATGTGGCAGATGTTGTGGGTTTGTGTGTGTACTGTCCCATGTCATCCCCTCAGCCACTCCATGAGGTAGGTGCTATAATCCGAGATTCATAAGATGCTAAGCAAGTTTTTAAAGATTGTACAGCCAGGAAGCAACACAACTGGGAGGTGTGCACAGAAAATTTCGTTATTTTCCTAGCCCTTATTGTGTTAAAAATTAAGTCAAGTTATCTGATAGAAATTCCTCACCTTGTCAAAGGGTGACATCTCACAGGGCTACTTCAGGGTTTGGGGGGAAAAAAAAACTGCGGCTCAAGGAGATCGGCCGGGGTTGTCAAAATGAAGGGCATCGTCATTGTCTGCTCACACCAGGCTCCAATCATGGTTGAAGGGGTAGGCTTTCATGACCCCCAGCTGGACATAGTTTACTGTTAATTCTGCCCTTTCCTAGCCATGAGGCTCAGGGCAAATTAGTTAACTTTTCTGAGTCTCATTTACTCCATTTTCTAACTGAGAATAGTAATGTTCCCTCCAATCGTAGAGGATTTTTTTGTGGCTTCAGTGACATAATAGCTGTGAAAAGCTCAGCACAATGCCTTGGACATGCCAAGCATTCAGGAAAAAGCGGCTTGACTTAACACGAGTTTCTGTCCTTAGGACTTCATTCTTTCCAAGTAGCCATGATGCTTTGACTGGAGAAGAAAAAAAAAAAAAAAAAAAAACAGTAGCTTGAGATTCCCACATGTGTCTCGGAGCAACTGTTGGTTCCCAATCACTCTGATTGCACATCTCGAGCAGTGGGAAGAGCTGCCGGAGAATTAGTGCCCGCGACTTCCTTGACCACCCTGATGGCTCCGTTCACAGACACAGTGATTGCTCATCTCCTGATGATCACAAGCGCCAAGCCGCCTCCTCATCCAAACCACCTCACCGAGGGTCTCTGTTTTCTTAACAAAACTGGTTGCCTCTTTGCTTGCTCGTAGAAATCCGATGCCTCCTGTCATACTGCACTTTGAGGGAGTCACTAACAGCCAGCCTTCATGAGAAAAGCCAATGCACCTTTTGTTTTCACCCTTGCTATTGCTCTTTGGCTTATAATGAATGGAAATCTAATTTCTGTTCAAACGAGGGTACTGAAATGCTCAGCCTAATTATGCAAGTATTCCTTCTAGAGAGTCGCTGGAAGTGCAGTGCTGTCCTCCTTGTTTCATAAACAGTGCAGTGAGCACCTACTCGGAGCTAAATACTCGGTAGAATGAGTCAAGCATGATAAATGCCCTGGATTCAAATTGCTTCTGGTCTTGTTGGAGAGGCAGATCTTTGCAGCTTTCCTTGGCTTCATATTGTCTACTGAAGAGAAGAACCTGGGATTCTGTGGTAGGCCGCATGAGATCCTGCACCATCTGGTCTTCCTCCTGAGATCTCTCCTGGCCAACATGAACCGCGGGCAGTTCCCACCAAGACAGGCTGCACCGGTCATGCTCACCGTGCCCACGTGGCAGGGATGCTTTGGAGCACCATACCCTTCCTCTACCTGAATAATTAATTGGCCTCATTGGCAGTCCTGACTCTCTGCTTACCTTCTCATGAGTCCTTCATGCTGTAAATCCTGTCTTGTCTTTGATCCCTCACTGGACTGGGAAGTCTGGTATCACTTGATAATGACTTTGTCTCACAAATTGGAATGCATATCTGCCTTCCCCACTGCATCCAATGCTAGGTACACAATAGATGAATGGATAAAACAAAATATAAAACTCAAAATATAATATCATACACATAGGCTTCTGGTACTCTGATAGTGATGGCAATGATACTAGAATATAATTTTTTCCCTGATACTTCAAGTGTGCTGATACTGAAATGGTTTGGTTTATGTCACGTGGTGAAAGTGGTGTAGGTGGGACTTCAGATTCAAGAATCTGTACTCTGAGCTAAGTGCAGAGTTTTCTACCCTCACTATCTGATGATGATTTTGGAGAGTTAGGATGAGATAGGATACCAGAACCCAATGAGCGATTTTATCAGAGAAATTAGGCATTTGCTGTATAGAGTGACAGTTTCAGATCTTCATCACTGTGAGATAGAAAATACAAGAGTATTAATCTTAGAATTAGAAACCCTGACATCAAATTTTCTTAAAGTCCATATGCTTAATATTGTACAAGCTTTTGTGCAAGTGTGTGTCTAGTATTTCTAGCTTTCTATTTTCTATTCTGTAAAAAATGGGAAGTAGACCAAATTATTTCTATAAAATGCCCCCTCCAGCCTTCTAGCTTATTTTTTAAGATTTACTTATTTTTTGAAAGGCAGAGTTAGAGACAGAGAGAGAGAGAGGTCTTCCACCCACTGGTTCACTACCCAGATGGCCACAACAGCCGTAGCTGCACCGATCTGAAGCCAAGGGGCCAGGAGCTTCTTCCAGGTCTCCCACATGGGTGCAGGGGTCCAAGGACTTGGGCCATCTTCTACTGCTTTCCCAGGCCATAGCAGAGAGCTGGATCGGAAATGGAGCAGCCGGGACTCAAATTTGCGCCCATGTGGGATGCCAGCACTAGCAGGCAGCAGCTTTACCAGCTATGGCACAGCGCGGCCCCTACCTTCCAGCTTCTTGATGAACAGGATCGTCTGAAAGCACATGTGAGTACAGGAATGTATCTATTCAGTTGGAGTGTTTCTAACTCAAAGCCCATTCCAGCCACCGGGGAGGGGGTGATGATGTGAGAAGGCATATGACACTTGTTTGGAACTTAGACTTAAATTTAGCAACATCCTCTGATTTCAACCTGGTCTGAAAGTGGAGTTTAGAAGGTTAAGAGAGAATTACCTTTTCAGCTCAGCTAGGCAAATACATATTTAATTGCTGCTGTACACTCCAATAAAAATGTCCAAAGCAGATGTGTGTGTGTGTTAAGTAAAAGGAACAAAGGACTTCAGTTTGACCTTTGGAAGTTCCCCTTAATCATTCCTTTGATCAGAGTTTTCTCACAGGGTCTCTGTCAACTTCCTGGAATGTCTTCGTTGGCAGAGCAGCCTGTTAGATGCTCAGCTTTGGAGAGCGTGTTTAAATTTTTAAATTATTAATTATTACTGTGCCAGTCTGCCCTTCCCGAACTCACTGCATAATCTTTTTTAAGACAGGAACTTTATCTCCTTTCAGTACTTTAGGAAAAAGGATGTTAAGTTAAAGAAAGGCAAAGGGTCTTCAGTTAGTCCGTGGAAATGCATATCATGAAAAAACTGCATGAATTTCAAAAAATTTATGCACCACAATAAACTTAGCTTTGAATTCTGTTTCTCTATAAGCTTTTTTGAAGTTATTTTCCTGTTTCTCAAAGTAGAGCTTGCCAAGTGCATATAAACTAAATAGCCTCTACTTGTGTCTGGGCCTTCCTGGGTTTTAGTGGAGGAAGGATGACATTGTTCAGAACTGCCTTCCTGTCTTGATAGAGGGTGGCAGTCAACTTAAGTACATACTTCTCACCGTAGACTGTGTTCCTCTGTAGGATGTTGAAGATTTGATTTTATTCCAGAAACAAAGGCCTGAGCAGCATAACAGGTGTTTCCATGTTTAAGGTAATTTTGACTGTTTTTAAAGACTGTAAACTTTACATTTGTGTTAATGATGTAATTACCTGCCTTTGTTTGTATGTGTGGGTTTGTGCAGCACGGGAGAGTGTTCTGCGAATGAATGAATGTGGGTGGGGATGATAGGCACAGAACAGCTGAGGCATAAGGTACACCACGAGATGACGGTGTGGTTCTTCCAAAGGCTCAGCAAAAAGGCAAAATGAATACATGGTGTGTGGTTTCAATATGGAAGGAAACTTCTTGTTGTCCAAATCTAATCAGTTTTGCGAAGGAATCAGAAATGTAAGCATGCTCAGAAACTCACTATTCAGTTATAGCACTAAACAACAACCTAAAAATGGAATTAATCTCTTCTGGTTAAACAATTAACTTCTTAGGAGAGGAAAAATCCTGCATCAACATGTTATATTTATAAACACAGTATTTCTCCAACAAATTCATCTAACTGATAAGCAAAGTTTGGGAACTCTGATGGGGGGGAGGGGTAGAGAAGAATGGGATCACTGTTCTGTGAGAAGCACTGGGCATGGTATGCTGTCATTGCCTTTCCCACCATTTCCTCTTTACTGTTCACAGAGATTTGTCTTGCATAAATGATCTGGGAAGGTGCTTACCTACTCCACTTGAGTGTCATTTGTATACTTGAGCTCTTTCTTTTAAAGAATAGAATTATACAATAAGACTTTGTGTAGTATAATTTTCTTAATGATTTCCATATTTTAGAAAAGATTATTTGAAGAGCAGAGTTACAGAGAGATCGAGAGAGAGCGTCCATCTGCTGGCTCATTCCCTGAAAGACCCCAAGGGCTGGAGCTGGGCCAGTGTGAAGCCAGGAGCCTTCTCTAGGTCTCTATGTGGGTGCAGAGGCCCAGGCACCTGGACCATCTTATACTGCTTTCCCAGGCCATCACCAGGGAGCTGAATCAGAAGAGGAACAGCCAGGACTCGAACTGGAGCCCATGTGGGATTCTGGTGCTGTAGATAAAGGCTTAACCTACTAAACCACAGTGCCAGCACCACCTTAATGATCTTCATTTGAAAATATTCTAATACTCCATAAGGTTAGGATGTTGAGTTAATTGTCATCTTAAAAATTCTTATTTTATATCACCAGTTTTTAATATATAGGTAGGTCTACATCTTGGGATTTATTTGGAATCCTCATTTCATAGAGAATCCATGTTTTAAACAGATTTTTAGAACTTAAAACCATGAGATGGGGGCTGGACTGTGGCACAACAGGCTAAGCCACAGCTTGCAGTACCAGCATCCCATCTGAGCACTGGTTAGAGTCCTGGCTGCTCCACTTCAGTCCACTTCAAGTCCTGGCTGTCCCCTGCTGATGCACCTGGGAAAGCAGTGGAAGATGGCCCAAGTGCCTGGGCCACTGCACCTATGTGGGAGACCTGGAAAAAGCTTCAGGTTTTGGCCTGGCCTATTCCTGGTTGTTGCAACCATTTGGGGAGTAAATGAGCTGATAGAAGATCTCTTTGTCTCTCTCTGTTTCTCTCTGTTTCTCTCTCTCTCTCTCTCTCTGTAACTCTGCATTTCAAATAAATAAATAAATCTTTAAAACAAAAATGACATGGAGCTTTCATATAGTAAGTGTAAAATAAAATTAAATCATGTTTCTTGTCTGTTATGGCCTGCTTCCCAACACTACTGCATTGAGGGACTAAGCATCAAGTTGGGTTTGGATGGCGACAAACCATAATAAAGCCATGGCATGCACCAACTGGCCATATCTTGAAAAGACAAAAATCAAGTGCAGTCCCAGGAAGAGCAGTACAGTGGTTGCAACAGAAAGAATTCCATTTTAAAGACAGATTTAAAAGCTGTGAACCTCCACTGAAGTTCTTGTGAGGGTCTCACAATGCTGGAACTACAAGTACTGAAGTGATCTAACTTCTTGACTAATTTGCTTAAATGGCTGATATACAAATAATTCAGTCTGACAGTTAAAATATTGTTAGATGTCATTGTTAGACTAAAGAGCTCCTTGAAAACTGCCTTTTTAAAAAAAGCTAGGAGTTTATTTCTTTAAATTAATTGAGATAACAAGTTTTATGTATCTTTCCCTTCACAAGTGATAAGTAGTGATGTTAAAAATAAACACACTTAGAGAGAGCTGTCCTCCTCCAAATTACTCACATGAATTTTCAACCATTCCTAGTTGTAATCAGAACACTCTAATTTGGTTTCATTGAGTCTAAATGAGTGTACACATGCCCTTGTCCCTCTTCCCCATCAGGCGTTTCTGCGTCATATGCTGCTGCTTTTGGAGGGGTGCTGGTGCAGTTTGGCTCCCCAGATAATATAGTAGGCTGGATTAAACAACCTCACTTGCTCTACGGGAAGACAAAAAACATACAGGGCCCATCAATCCCAGGTCAAAGCCAAGTTCTGGAGTCGGAGTAGATGACATGGCGCTGCTAAACTCGTTGCTGGGACACCCCAAAGGTAACAAGGGATTTTGTGAATAAAACACAACCACAGTCATGGCTTTACTTGCTGTGATTGTACAAGCTGCTTTCAGTGCCAATGGCAGACTGGAATGGTTGTGACAGAGACTGAAATACTGATTATCTGGGTCTCAGAAAAGCATTTCTGACCTTAGATTAGGTGGTGGTATATCAGCAGTGTGGTCACTGTTATGAAATTGTTTTTATTTTACGGTGTTTACATGAAACTTCAAAGTACTTTCAGGAGCATTTCCTTAAAAATATTTCCTGGGACAGCAAATGTTGTAAAGTTGCTTAAGAAATTGACAGGGTTCACACAAACGGAAGTTGTTACCTGCTTTCTGTGAATAGGTGAAGTTGGGTTAGATTGTGGGTGGACATTTGGTGCAGTAGTTAAGAGACTGCTTAGGAAGCCTGTTCTCCTCTGTATGAGTGCCTGGGTTTGAGTCTGGACCCACTTCCAACCCAGATTCCTGCTAATGAATACCCTGGGAGGCAGCAGATGATGGCTGAAGTGCTAGGATCTCTGTCACCCAGCTGAGACCCATATTGAAGTCCTGAGTGAACCAACAATGGAAGATCTGTCTCTCTCTATCTTTTCCCCTCCCCCATCTTTCCCCTTTGCTCTCATGCCTTTGCCCTTTAACACTCCCTCTCCTTTTTTTTCTCCCTCCCTCTGTCTCTGCTTTTCAAATGAAAGTAAATAAATACATGTATCTTCAAGAACTTCTACTGCATTCATTTTTTGAAGATTTAATTACTTATTTGAAAGGCAGAATTACAGAGGGGCAGAGGCAGAGAGAGAAGAGAGAGAGAAAGATCTTCCATCTATTGGTTCACTACCCAGATGGCTGCAATGGCTGGAGCAGCGCCGATCCGAAGCCAGGAGCTTCTTCCAGGTCTCCCACGCAGGTGCAGGGGCCCAAGGACTTGGGCCATCTTCTACTGCTTTCCCAGGCCATAGCAGAGAGCTGCATTGGAAGTGGAGCAGCCGGGACATGAACTGGCACCCGTATGGGATGCTGGCACTGCAGGCGGCAGCTTTACCCGGTACACCACAGCGCCGGCCCTGCTATTGCATTCATTTTACAAATAGAGGAGACTGGGTAAGAAAACTGCTACAACACATTACAATATTATGATTAAATAGAGCCGAGATTTTATTATTGACATCCCCATCATCTTTTCATGGTGTTTGAAATCCCAAGTTATGCGACAGTCAGTTATTAATGGTTGTAAGAAGGGAGAGAGAGAAACAGAAGAGGGTTCCATAGTCAAAAAGTGTTTCTTCCTCTTGAGATTTACTATGGTCATTAGTATATTCAAGATTCTGGAAAATTCTGGGACAAGAAATCTATTTAAACTATTTTTGTTGGGGTTTCCAATGTTATTTTAACACAGTAAAAACCCCTTCCTCAGTGCATATCAACCCCTCCCCATCAAAAATAAATTCTGTCTTAACTGCCATGGAACAATGTGCCCTAAGACACCAGCTTGGGAAATCTTGAATATACATCCTGATGCCTCAGGAAAGACTTGGGCATAGAAACCCATTTTTCCCTTATTTCCCAGAACATGACTTGACTCTTGTCCACTCCCATGCACTGTTTGTTCTTACTGTCACAATAGGCAAATGTGTACCAGTTCTAAAGTGTTCAAGGAATATATTATAGAAAATTAGAAATTTGATTAAATGAAGAAGAATACAAAGCACAAAAAATATTATCCCTTGACAATACCTATTGCCTTTTTGTGTAAACACTTTCAGGATTTTCCATTTTTTAATGTACCATTCTATATAAAAGGCAGGATGCCCATATGTACATGACTGGTTAACCTGTTTATTATACCTAGATATATAATAGATATTTAAAAATCAGTAAACATATCTTTAAGTGGCTGCATATAATGTATTTACAGATTTAATGCCATTTTAAAGCAAATCCCCTGCTCTTTTAAAAAAGTATTTATTTGTTTGAAAGGCAGAATGACACAAAGAGGAAGAGACTGTGAGAGAGATAGTGAAAGAGGTCTTCCATCTACTGGTTCACTCCCTCAATGGCTGCAACAGCCATGGCTGGTCGAAGCCAAAGCCAGGAGCTTAGAACACCATCCAGGTCTCTCTTGTGGGTGGTAAGGGCCCAAGTTACAAGGGCCAGCTTGCATTACTTTTCCAGGTGTGTTAGCTGGGAGCTGGATCTGAAGCGCAATAGTCAGGAATGGAACCTAGTGCTTCAGTATGAGATACTGGCATTGCAGACAGCAGCTTAACCTGCTGCGCCACACTGCCGGACCTAACATAAGTCCTCTATTGAGGGTGACTTGGAATGTTTCTACATTGATTGGGTAGGAGGAACACATCCCTATGTGGTAGCATTGCCAGCTGTGCATGTTTGTAGCCTGTCGCTCCCCCTCTTCGTGGAGGAACGACACTAAACCCTGCCTAGGCTTCATATCCGAGTCACGGCACCATTATGTCGCTCCCCGTCTTCATGGAGGAACGACACAGGACCCTGCGCTGTTCTTTTGTCTGCTCGGCCCTCCCCGGGTTGGCTGCCGTCCCTTCCACCTCCGTGGAAGGGCGGTTCCTCCTGGCCACTTTCCCCACTTCCGCAGGGGAGCGGCACACCGCCGGCCGGCTCTCTCGGGGGCTGCACAGGTGTTCCCCTTAGATGTTCCTGGTGCATGCCGTCTCTCTCCTCCTTTATAGTCCTCCTCTGCCAATCCCAACTCGGCTGCCCACACGCCGAGCACGCTGCTTTCCTCCAATCAGGAGCAAGTCCTACAGTTTATTGGCTGAACTGGAGGCAGCTGTGTAGAAGCTGTTTTCTTCTCTCCCAGCGCCATATTGTGGGAGAGCAGATGCATAGAATAAGTCTTAATTCCAGTAACTTAGTCTAGTCCGAGTTGCTCCCCACAGTAGCCAGTATTATTAAACATGAATGTTCATCTTCCACCTTCAAGATCTGCAAAGGGGTAAGCACCATGGTGCAGTGAGTAAGCTACAGCTTGGGATGCATCCATGCCATATTGAGTAAATGGCAACAAGTTCCATCTCTGCTTCCCATTCAGTTTCCGGCTAAAGTGGTTGGGAGGCAGCAGATGATGGCCCAAGTACTTGGGTTGCTGCCACGCAGGTGCAAAGGTGAGCAAGAAAATGTACAGACTTTTGCCCTTGGTTAGATGAAGGTATCAGTCAGGGGTTGGTAGGGGGTGGTGCCATTCAATACAGGAAGGATCCTCAGAGGATCTTGACAGGGGTGAGAGGGGAAGAGTGAACTCAGTTTGGGACATTTAAAATCCGGGGTTTCCTGAGATACCCAGTCAAATGCACGGATTTGAAAGATCCATGTAAACTGAAAATTGAGACTAGGGAAACAGCATCACACAGATTGTAGCAAAAGCATGGAAGTGAGTGAGGCAGATTCAGGGGGGACCTCAGAGTTGACAGCCACTTCTGGTTGTTTGGATCCTCGTGGAAGTTTATGGGGTAGGCAAAGATAGCTCTTGTTCTTAACTGCTTCTCTGGGCAGGAAGGTTGAGTGTCAGTATGATATCAGAAGATGTTCTTGTCTGGTCCCTGCAGCTGGCGGCTGAGCCCTGTGTCCCCTCCTCTGCTGCCGCCATGTTGTCTGTACGAGGAGAGGGGAGAGCAGCCGCCACCGGTGTCGCTTCCACCACCGGTTTATTTGAAAAGCAGAGCAACAGAGTAATGGAGAGAGACACCGAGAGATCTGGTTCACCGCCAAATTGGCCACCACAGCCAGAGCTGGGCCAGTGCAGAGCTGAGAGTCAGGAACTCCATCCAGGTCTCCCACGTGGGTGGCGGGGGCTCAAGTGCCTATACCATCGTTTGCTGACTTCCCTGGTGCATTATCTGGGAGCTGGATCAGAAGCGGAGCATCCAGGGCTCCAACTGGCACTCAGATACGGGATGAGGCATTTTGGAAGAAGATAGGTCTGAAACGAGGTCTTAGCCCTCAGCTGTCTCCAAACACCGTGACCGCCAGACCTTCAAATGTCAAGGCCAGCTGTCTGACATGTCAGGACCGGTGCTAAGCAGGGCCAGCGTTTACACAGAGGTGGATGCACACAGACCCCAAGAGTACTGGGGTTATGAGTCATGTGTGGTGGGGTGGGGAAATCAAGATGACTACCAACTGGTTCAGAAATTAGGCCGGGTAAATAGAGCGAAGTCTTTGAAACCATCAGTACTACAAATAATGAAAAAGTTGTTGATAAAATTCTCAAGCCAGTAAGAAAGAAGAAAATTAAGCATGAAATAAAGATTTTGGAGAATTTGAGAGGAGGAGCCAGCATCATTACACTGGTAGACATTATCCGAAACCCTGTGTCAGGAACCCCTGCCTTGGTTTTTGAACACGTAAGCAACACAGACTTCAAGCACTTGTACCAGACATTAACAGACTGTGGTAGTGGATTTTACATGGATGAGGTCCTGAAGGCCCTGGATTATTGCCATCGCATGGGAATTACGCACAGAGATGTGAAGCCTCATCATGTCATGATGGATCGTGAACACAGAAAGCTATGACTGAGACTGGAGTTTGGCTGAATTTTACCTTCCTGGCTGAGAGCATAATGTCCGAGTTGCTTCTTAATACTTCAGAGGTCCTGAGCTACTGTAGACTGTCTGATGTATGATTATAGCGTGGGTATGTGGAGCTTGGGTTGCATGTTGGCAAATAAGATCTTCCAGAAGGAGCTATTTTTCCATGGGCATAATAATCACGATCAGTTGGTGAGGATAGCCAAGGTTCTGGGGACAGAAGATTTGTATGACTACATTGACAGATACAGCATTGAATTAGATCCACATTTCAATGAATTCCTGGGCAGACACTCTCGTAAGTGATGGGAACGTTTTGTCCACAGTGAAAACCAGCACCTTGTCAGCCCTGAAGCCTTGGCTTTCCTGGACAAGCTGCTGTGATGTGACCACCAGTCACTACTCAGCACAGGGGAGGCCGTGGAACACACCCATATTTCTATACTGTCGTGAAGGACCAGGCTCGCATGGGGCAGCACACCTGTCAGCAGTGCCACTATGATATCAGGGATTTCTTCAGTGCCAACCCCCTCAGCTCTGGGACCTCTGGCAGGCTCACCAGTGACTGCTGCCGCCAACCCCCTGGGGATGCCTGTTCCAGCTGCCGCTGGCACTCGGCAGTAATGGCCCCATCTGTCTCCTGATGCCTGAGCAGGGGTGGGGACGTCCACCCTTTCCTTGATGCAACTTGCCCTGACAGGGAGGGGTGAAACACTTTCAGAAGCACTGTGTCTGAACCATTGCTTATGGATCTATAGTAGTTCAGTCATTAAAAAAAAAAATAGAACAGGCTGATTTTCTTTTTTTTTCTTTTTTAACTCAAACTTTTCATAACTCAGGGGATTCCCTGAAAAAGTACTTGCAGGTGGAATATTTCACCAAGTTTTTTTCCCATTCCAAATACAGTTCCTCGTCACTAAAGAACAAAGATGGACCAGCCTCAATCCCGGCTGCTGTGTTTGGGGGGAGGGTTCTTCCCATCCCCCTCTGCCCCCCACACTGTTCCATGCTTTGGGGGGGTCGTATCTCATGCTCTTCTCTGGAGATGACACAAATGTGGCTTCTTGAGGGAGGGGGAAGGAGGGAGGCCAAGAAGACTCAATCTCCAGGGGCAGTGCCCTGCTGGACACTTACATCACTTGACTGCACAAGAGCTTCTGCAGGGTTAGCCTGCTGACTCTGGTGGGGGCTGTACTAATTACTGGAAATCAACCCAAAGTGCAGACAGATCCCACACACTTCTGTTCAGTATGAATCACCTCTTATTGACCTAACCCTGAATCCAACTCGGTTAGCATTTTCGTTTGAGTTTAGTTCAAAATTGTGGCCCTTCCCTCCCAGGCTCCTTACCTTAGTCTTTTCTCTCCTCAACTCCAATGTGTTGTGCTCCACTTGCTAGTAGGAGGGATCTGTTTGTCAGTTTTCTTTGACTTGGCCGTTTTGAATTCTGTTTGTTCCTGGGCATAACTTACTGCTTTTTCAAAAGAGACAAACATTCTCTGTATAGGTTTCATGCCAGCAGCTCTGAGAGCTGATGGGAAATGTGGCCACATGGAGCTTCACTTTAGTTTTCTACCTTCCCTCCCTCCTACCTGTCCCTCCCCTCCCAGGCCATCTAGTGAGAAGACTGCGCCTCAGTCCTGCAGATGTATCTGGGAGGTGGGAGCAGAGCCACTATCTCCAACGAAACAGAAATGGTAGACCTGTAATTGTGGGAAAACTATAAACTCTTGTTACAGCCCTGCCACCCCTTGCTGTGTGTGGATATATAATCCCTTGTCCTTCATACGTGAGAGATCCATTGTTGAAACTCTTCGGTGTAAATAAGTGTTTGGTTTTATTTATCAAAAGAAAAAAAAAGATGTTCTCGTTGCAAGTTAATGACAGAGCAAACTGTTACTCCTTCTTTTTTTTTTTCTCTCTTCCATTCCAACCTTGGTAAGATAAGACTAAGGAAACTAGAAAAAATGTGTTTCTGACTTTCTGCACTTGTTCATTCTAATGCCCCTTACCATATTTAAACATTATGCTAAAAGTAGATACCACAAACAACTTGCCATCTTCACCACATTTTATGTGTATGTGCTAGTATTGTTAGATGTATGCACCCTGTTCTGCAGCCAGTCTACAGAATCTTCATCTTGCAAAGCTGAAACTATACCCATTCAGCAACTCTCCACTCAGCCTCTCCCCAGTCCCTGGTCGTCACCATTAATACTTTCTGTTTCTTTGAATGTAACTTCTCTCGCTTATAGCATTTGCCTATTTTAACTGGTTTATTTCACTGAGCACAATGCCCTCAAGCTTCCTGCATGTTGTGCCATGTTTCAGAATATTCTTCCTTATTAAGGCTGAATAATATTCCATTAGATGGATAGATCACATTTTTTTCATTGATTCATTTGTTAATGCCTCCGCCATTTTGGTTAAGATGAATAATGCTGCTATGAACATGGACGTAGTAGTGTCCCCAAGTCTCTGGTTTCAGTTCTTTTGGCTACATACCCTGAAGTGGAACAGCTAGATTTATGGCAATTCTATTTTAAATACTGGTGGGGGCAGGGAACCACCACATTATTTTCCCATTGCAGCTACACTATTTTGCATTCTCTTCAACAGTATGCAAGAGTTCCAGATTCTCAATTTTCCTGCTAACACTCTGGTTTATGGTAGCAGCCATCCAGGTGGGTGTGAGCCAGAATCTCTTTGTGGTTGTTTATCCTCTTACTTTGCTTTAATATGTTTCCTTGAAAATATAATTTATTTTTTAGAATTTATTTTTCTTATATTTGATGGTGGAGAGACTTACACAAAGACAAAGAAACAGAGATCTCTCCACAGATTCACTCTAATTGCCTTGCAGGAGGCTGAAGCCAGGAGCTAGGAATTCGATTCAGAATTCCTACGTGAGTGACAGAGATCGAAGTATTTGAAGCATTATTTGCTGCATTCCCAGGGTGTGCATTAGCAGGAAGCTAGACTGGAAACAGAGGAGCCAGAAATGGAAATAGGCACTCTGATATGGGATACAGGGCTCCCAACCAGTACCTTAACCACCATGCCAAACACCCATACCAACATAATGATTTCAGAATTTATCTGCTGTTTGAACATGAAGATATTAAACAGTATTCCAATTTTTCAAAACTTACTCATCTTTTTAAAAAGTATATCTATCCTTCCCCAAACCGCAGCTAAAACTTAGTTGCAGAATTATTACTAATTTCTAACGGCTCAGTCAAAAATTTTGTGCCCAAGTCATGGCATTCTTACTTATTACCTATGTGACTTCAAACAACTACTCAGTCTCCATTTCCTCATATTAAAGAAAGATGAGATGATGTAATAATACTTGCCTATTGATTTCAGGAGGTTGTTGAATTAAATGAACTAACATAGGAAAGTACTTTGTAAACTATAAATTTATGCCCATGTACCCTATCATAATGCCTCTGTCTAGTTTCTGATTCTGGCTCCTGACTCCAGCTTCTCACCCAGGCAATCCTAGGAGGCATCCATGAAGGCAAGTGATTGTGTCCTGCCACATAGGTGGAAGACCCAGATGGACTTCCTGGCTCCAGGATCAGACCTTCCGCATTCCAAGTGATTGTAGGCATTTGGGAGTGAACCACTGGATGGGAGCTCTCTCTTTCTCTCTCTCTCTTTCTCTCTCTCTCTTTCTCTCTCTCTCTTTCTCTCTCTCTCTTTCTCTCTCTCTCTTTCCCTCTCTTTCTCTTTCTGTCACTCTTTCTCTTTATCCCTCTCTTTCTCTTTCTTTCTACTTTTCAAGTAAAATTTTTTGAAATTCATGAAACATGAAATCAGAAGATGTTTTAGTGCAAAAATATTTAAATCTATGCTTCCTGAGTCAGTGAGAAAATGTCATTGTGAGAGGTCCATCCTTATATTAATGAGTGTCTGTCATTGAACTAGGAAGAAACACATGGATTTGGTGTTCTTGCAAGAGAATGAAAAATACCCAGTGGTCCAGCTGACAAATGGTGCCAAGTTTGATTTCTGTGTTTTGTGCCTTTGGGGACTGGGAGAAGGGCAGGACGTGTGTGTTTGTTGAGTAACGATAGGCTGGCAGATGGTGCTCAGAGCCCTTGGCGTATGTTCATCATCATGGGGAGAGGCAGTGCATTGTCACAGTTACCTGTCTGCTGCTTCAGCAAAATTGAACGCAGGATTGCGCTTTTGGCTTAGTGGTTAAGATACCAACATCCCCTATCAGAGCAGCTGGGGTTCCCACCTCCAGATCGCAAATGTACCTTGCTGTTAATGTGGACTCTGGGAGGTAGTAATGATGGTGCAAGTAATTGGGTTCCTGTCACCCACATTTGAGGCTTGTATTGAATTCCCAGATACAGCCTCAGCAGTTCCACCATAGCCATTGCAGGCATTTGAGGGGATGAACCAATGGATGGGAGCTCTCTCTGCCTGTCTCTGTCATAAATATATATATGTATAAATTGTAAAAATGCTGATTTATTTTTTAAATTACAAAATACATCAAATATCATCACTGTAAAAATGGAAATGATGTGAAAAATGGAATGAAAACTCCCTTTACTCTGACTTCCACAGTCATATTTTTCTCCAAATAGGTTACCACAAAGAGGGTTACATCTTTCTCCACTAAGTCTTTGCATTGAATCAAATAAATGTAGCTTTTAATACATTAAAGAAACCATACCATACATAATACTCTTCAGTGTACTTCCTTTCAGTTAACAGGTTTGTGGAAATCTTTCCATCTTTGTACTTAAAAATGCTAGTACAAGCCAGCATATAACACTCACTATGTACTAGAACATTCAAAGAATTGTACATGAGCTAACTTATTTGATGCTCAAAATAACCCTTTGAAGTAGGGTTATAGATGACAAACAGGCTGTCTAGAAGTTTAACAAGTTAACCAAAATCCAAAGCTGTAAAATTACAGATTTGCCATTGAACTCATCAGGAAAATCTTTAGAACTCACGTTCTTTCGCACTCCCTGGACCTGCTCTCCAACCACTTGGTTCCTACCTTGACTATGTAATTTATTTTAGGCTTTTTTTAGCTCCCATTATTTTCAGTCCCCTTGACCACAGATGAATGCCCAGGCCATTCTAATGCGTTTTGAAAACGTTCTGCTTTGAAGTAGGGCCCACTCGGTTTGACAGGTAGCATCTGGATGATTATCACCAGAGAAGCTTGGGGAAAATTCAGGAAGACTAAAAAAAAAAATTATATGTGTAGAATTCCAGAGCCACAGAACTCAATGATATATAAGGTACAGCTGGCCCTCAAATATCCACAGATTCTGCAGCTTTGCATTCAATCAACCATGGATTGATCATACTTATTTTAAAATAAGTTTTTGCTGAACACATACACATACAGAATTTTTCTTGAAGTTGTGCTCTACATCAGGGGTGGGGAACTACTCTTTCCCAGGCCATACAAAGCCTGCAAAGTCATTTGCTCTGGCCCTGCCTAGGTAACACAGATGGGACTTGAAACTCAATAAATCTATTGCAGGCTAATATTTAAGTTGATAATTTCATATGGCCCATGAATGGTGTTATGAGTACCCAAGTGGCCCTTGGCAGATAAAAGTTCTCTACCCCTACCCTAAATGATGCAGTATAACAACTATTTATTTAGCATTTATGTTATAATAGCTATCATAAGTCATCAGAGATGATTTAAAGTATATGGGAGGATGTGAATTGGTTAGTTGAAAATATTATACTATTGTATAGAAGGTATTTAAGCATCTTCAGATTTTGGTATTCAGAGGAGTCCTGGAACCAATCCCCAAAATATCCTGAGAGCTGTCTGTACCTCCTGAATCAAGGTTGAGAGCCCAGTATCAAGTAAGCATGGTCCATCTCCCTAAATCCTGCCTGTGACATTAACCTTGGGCAGCTGCCTTGTCTAGAAGGGTTCCCTAACAACAGTGGCTTGATACATCCCAGGTATAAGCCTTGGCCGCAGCAGAAGAAATCAAAAGGGAAGGAAGTCTCCTGGTGTGGAGAGGGAGCCAGACTGTAAGTCAGCATCACATGCAGAAATATTATAAGTGAGACTGTTTAGAACATGCAGGTGGAGACATCAAGTGACCATACAGTTTCACAAGCAAATCAGCCTTGCTGATAATGCTACTGTGTATTATATGGGTGCTCTTATCTCTTGGTGCAGCCTTGGGACGTTGGATGAGTTACTTTACATCATAGGTAAATAGTTTCTTCTCATAGGCTTCCCAAGATGAAATGAGGTATTAATACTGTTTTCTGACACATGGGAAGTGCTCAACAAAGAATAATTATTAGAGCCAGTGCTATGGGGCAGCTGTTAAGCTACCACATGCAACTCTGGCATCCCATATAGAGGTGGGTTCAATTCCCAGTTCCTCCACTTCCAATCCAGCTCCCTCATAATGCGCCTGGGAAAGCAGCAGAAGATAAGTGCTTGGGCTCCTGCACCCACATGGGAGACCTGGATGAAGCTCTTTGCTCCTAGCTTCAGTCTGGTCCTGTCGTGACTGTTGTGGCCATTTGGGGATTGAACAAGAGGATGGAGGATCGATCTCTCTCTCTCTCTCAACTCTGCCTTTCAAATGAAATAAATAAATCTTTAGAAGACAAATTTAAAAAACAACTATCAATAATTAGTAGGATTTTAGTACATCCTTGCTGTCTTTTGTTGTTGTTGTTGTTGTTACCAAATGGTTAATTCTTTGAAAACCATAAAGGTGGTTTGGAATGACCTTGTTCTAGGTAAAGGCCTACCAGTCCCTCATGATCACTGCATTTTCCTGTTAGATGGCTTATTTAATAATGTATACCTGCATTTTGTTTTCCCTTTCAAAATTAGACATTTGCACATCTCTAATCTTCAGACACATTTTTCATGGTTGGTACATTCACCAAGTGTTTGCATTTCTGATCCAGTCTTCCAGGGCCATCCTCAGAACCTTCCGCAACTTCAAGCATAAATAAATAAGTGACATTCTTGGGTCACTTTCTTTCTTTTGAAACCATTCCATTGAACTCTTGTCAGCTGAGCTATAACATCACTGTCATAAAAGATGCTTAAGACCTCAAATTCTAACAGAACTCTTCTCTTCATATGCAAAAAAACAGTGAACTCCTGGGTTCAAAAAAGACAAAAATCAATGAGAAAGATTTAAGGGAGCAATTAATGAGATAACGTCTAGAAGACAGTTTGAGCTCCTGGGAAGAAAGGTTTTTATATCCACAGAGCGTTTTTACCGTTGTGTTTGTTCATGAGCCATAAATACAATTGAAGTCTCCTGTGAAATCAGTGCCTGGAGGGAGGGAAAAGGGAAGAATCAATATTTTGTCTTTATGTGTCATACAGTTGTTTGTTCCTATCCATTTGAATATTTATAATTACTGAGAGAGCAAAAAACCTTTTTAAGAAGCCATTTGCCTCATCTCAGGTTCAAGAAATGTGGCTTCCAGCCAGGACCTTCTTTGTAACTTTTTTTTAAGATTAATTAATTAAGTTACTTGAAAGGCAGAGTTACGGAGAGGTCGGGAGAGGTCGGGAGAGGTCGGGAGAGGTCGGGAGAGGTCGGGAGAGGTCGGGAGAGGTCGGGAGAGGTCGGGAGAGGTGGGGAGAGGTGGGGAGAGGTGGGGAGAGGTGGGGAGAGGTGTCTTCGATCTACTAGTTCACTCCCTGAATGCTGCAATGGCCAGAGCTAGGCTGATCTGAAGCTAGGAGCTTCTTGCAGGTCTCCCATGTGGATGCAGGGCCCCAAGGACTTGGGCCATCTTCTGCTTTCCCAGGCCATAGCAGAGCTGGACTGAAAGTGAAGCAGCCGGGACTCAAACCAGCGTCCATATGGAATGCTGGCACTGCAGGTGGCAGTTTTACTCACTATGCCACAGCGCTGTTCCCCTTTGTTGCTATTTTGAAACTCAGATGTTGCCTATTGTTTTAAAATCGGGCTGTCATATTTAGGTTGACTATAAGTTATGTCAGAAAAAGCTCTTTATTTGTACCTTCACCTGCTTCTTTCATCAGCACTGTGATTTATTTAACAGGCAGTGGATGGCTTCACACCATCTAGTCTGTTATCTCAGATGCTGTCTCCAAGTTACAGACAAATCCAGTGAAATGGCACAAGAGGTGCTTCTTAAATTCAGAACGACTGCTTGGTTGTCATTATTCTCCATTTGCCTAAAAACAAAGCAAAGATTATAAAGAATTTTACAACAGCACTGATTCTAGTCATGGAAAATTCTCATCTTTTCATCTCTTCAAACAAATACAAGTGATGAAAAGGTTGAACAAGACACTTAATCGTGAGAATCCATATTCTAGAACGGTGCTTCTCAAATTTTAACAAGCACACCAATCATCTGGAGATCTTATTAAAAATCAAGTTGTGATTCAGTTGGTCAGGATGGGGCTTGACATTCTCAGGTGATGACAAAGCTTGGGATTTCACAGACCAAACTTGGAAATGCAAACATTGAGAATTTTTAACAATTATGATATGAAAGACATCATTATTAGAATTGAGCTGCACACTTGGAAAATACAAAAGTGTGCATATTATAAACAGGTTTTTGTCAGAAGTTAAAAGGTATTCTAAAGCCAATTTTTGAGATGTGGAGAATATTTATCACATAGTACTTTAGAAAATGCAGTCCATCAGTGGTGTTGATGCAGATGGCAGAAAGAGAACTTGACGCGGCTGAAACTCAACAGAGATTTTAGTGGGCCCCTCAGCTACCTAATTTTTTACGCATACAGTGTGCTTACTTTGGAATAAGAAACAGTTACTGATTATGCAAATATTTTATAGAGAATTTCTACCACTGATAATTGAGTTTTTTTTCCTTTTGAGGGTATGAATTCCCTTCTGAAATGACCTTTTTTCTCATTTAACTTGTCTTTCTACTGGTTTAGCATCTTGCAGTATTAAGTTCCCAGGTTGTGCAAAGAAAAAAAAAGCCAAGAAATTTCATTTTGACTAGCAATTATTGAATGACTACATAATGTCAAAGATGTTGGAGTTAGGTAAATAATTCTATAACCTATGCTTAACAGGCAAATGAGCTAATAGAACAGAAAAAAATAGTTAGGCTGCTAATTAGAATTTCTTTGGTTTTACAGTAGGAAGGTTTACTAGTTTGCTAGGGCTACCTTGACACAATTCCACAGCCTGGGTGTATTTTCTCAGAGGCCGGAGACTCAGGGTTCAACATCCATGTGTTGGTGGGATTGGTTTCTCCTGAGACTGCTCTCTGATCTTGCGGGTGGCCACTGAGTCCTCACAGAGTCTTGGGGTGTGTGTGTGTGTGTGTCCCTGCTAGTTCTCCATGTGTCCAAATCTTCTCCTCGTAGGAGGACTCCAGTCAGATTGGATTGCCCCCACTTCCAGGGCCTCATTTTAACTTTGTCACTCTGTTGAAAGCCTGTCTCTAAATACAGTGACATCCCGAGGTACTAGGAATTAAGACTTCCACATATAAGTTTGTTGGGACACAGTTCAGCCTATGACAGGAAGATAAAATGTTTGAGAAGCTGTGGACAAAAATCAATGAATTGTGACTTGGGCAAGGGCAGACAAGTATGGCTGCTTGGATGCTGCATTCAAATGACACCTCAGAAAAGGAATCGGGGATGGGCATTTGGCACACTGTTTAAGATACCACTTAGGACATCCGCATCCCGCATGAGAGTGCCTGGGTTTGCATCTTGGCTCTGCTCTTGATTCTAGCCTCTTGTTAGTGTACCTGGGAGGCAGCAGTGATGGCTCAAGTGCTTAGGTCCCTGGCACTCACATGGCAGACCTGGATTGAGTTCCAGGCCCCTGGCTGTAGGCTGGCCCAACCCCACATGTTGTGAGCACTTGGTGACTGAACCCGTAGATGGGAGATTTCTTTTTGTCTCTTTAATAAATACAATTTTTAAAAGTGTGTTTTTTAATAAAAGGGAATCAGATTTGGATTGCATAGCTGACAGTGTGAGTAAAGGTTGTGATTAAAAGTCTGGAACATTATTTTAATAATGTGTTTAAATATGAATCAAAAACCTGGAAAACAGGAAAAAAGGGAAAATCTTAGTGAAAGGCAACTACTGCATCTTATTATTTGGTTGAATTTTGTCTCATTGTTTCTTGTACATCAAATCCTATATGCAATCAGTATGCAGATACATCACCTTTTATTTTTCTTTGGATTACACCTTATACATTCTACATATTATATGATTTTTACATTATCTCGAGAATTCACCACAATTTAGTTGATAGATCAGAATTTAGCTAATTGATCCCTTTTGTTGACAATGGTTATATTTGTAGAATAGTTACAGTTGTAGCAAATATTGTGAAGTATTTGTAGTAAGGGAATATTCTGTAGTATTTTAGAAATTTCTTTGGTGTACTGTCCCAGCAGTGATATTAACAGGGCATATTTTTAGAAATGTCTCCTATTTGTTAATGATTGGATAAAATGAACATTATTATAACCCCTGACATTTATTGATGAATTACTTTCCTAGAAGACTGAACCAATTTTCGTGTCACCAGCAGTGTGTGACAGCACCAGTTTTTTGCTTTAAATGTCACTTCTACTCTGTCCTTTTGGAATGCCCCAATGTATTCCACTGCTGCTCTGTATTCTCCACCCCACCTCACCCCTTTCATTTCTTTAATGGCACTATAAATGACCTCAAATTATCTTACTTGATGTGTAAGCTCACCTAAGGACTGTGTTTCCCTTCTAGAATACGAGTTCCATAATGGCACTGATTTCCGTCTGTGTTGCTAACTGCCTTTCTCATGGGAGATTCAATGGGTGAATCATTTTTGCTAATTTGGGAGAGGAATAAACTGTGCTTCATTCTTTTAATTTGATTTCTAAAAAATGACTGCCGCTCCTCTCTTACTTCCCTCTCTGCTCTCCTCTCTCTTCTGTCTCTTCTCTCTCTCTCTCGCTCCTCTCTCCTCTCTCTCGTATCACTTTCTCTCACTGCTCTTTCCTCTCCTCTCTCCTCTCCCTCCATCTCCCGATCTCTCTTTCTCTCTCTCTTGATTTCTCTTACACTCTTCTCCTCCCTAAGCCCTTCCTTTGGTCTGCTGGGTTTCCTCCAATAAACCCATTCCCTTAAAAAAATAAATAAAAATTTAAAAAAATAGGCCAACACCGCGGCTCACTTGGCTAATCCTCCACCTGCAGCACTGGCACACCGGGTTCCAGTCCCAGTTGGGGCGCCGGATTCTGTCCCAGTTGCTCCTCTTCCAGGCCAGCTCTCTGCTGTGGCCCGGGAAGGCAGTGGAGGATGGCCCAAGTGCTTGGGCCCTGCACCCGCATGGGAGACCAGGAGGAAGCATCTGGCTCCTGGCTTTGGGTCAGTGCACTGCGCCAGCCGCAGAGTCCATCTGGGGGATGAACCAATGGAAAAGGAAGACCTTTCTCTGTGTCTCTCTCACTGTCTAACTCTGCCTGTCAAAAAAAAATTTTTTTTAAAAAAGATCCCAGTCTCTAGATCTCATCTCTAAAAATAAATAAAAATAAAAATAAAAATAAAAAGTGACTGCCTTCATTAGTATTTTAAAATTAGTTGCCCAATCCTTTTGTGAACCATTTCTCTATGTAAATAGAGAAATACCTGGCCAATGAATGTGTAGTTTCATATATACAGGCCAGCTGGACTTTTCTTAGTATGTAGATTAGGTATTTTCCTGAAACACAATATTTCCATGTATATTACAGATGAGTATCTCAACCAAGGTGACCAGAAATAGAAAGGGCATGGTGATTATCATGGAGATGAGTGTTAAGATGAGTTTGGAAACTTGAAATAACTAGGCATCCTCACCAGGCCCAAGCAGGAGGGGCAATTTTTGAAATGTCTGGAAACACTTTTTTCTTAGGAGAGTCAGATACTAGGCCATCTGTTGGGTAGGGGTCTAGGACAGCTCCCTCCAGCACAGAAGCCTTGATCTGGAGGGAGAACCAAGCATCTGTAGCCTTTAGTAGCTTCACAGATGAGTCCAGTACTGTGAACTCATGATTGAGACCATTGGGATTTTGGAGAAATGGCTCCCAAAACAATGTTAGCTGAAGGATCCTGTGAAAATCCCTTGGAAGCATTCAAAAAAATACAGATTCTCATTCTCTGATTAACCCCTGACCTCCTCGTCAGTAGGTCTGAAGTGGATCACAGCAATCTATCATGCCCAGAGCTTTTCCTTGGACTTGACTGAACTTCTGGAGTTCGAAATACAGGTGGGGGCTCACTTGGTTAATCCTCCGCCTGCGGCACCAGCATCCCATATGGGCACCAGGTTCTAGTCCCGGTTAATCCTCTTCAAGCCCAGCTCTCTGCTGTGGCCTAGGAGGGAAGTGGAGGATGGCCCAAGTGCTTGGGCACCTGCTCCCACTTGGGAGACTGGAAGGAAGCACCTGGCACCTGGCTCCTGGCTGCAGACCTGTGTAGCTCCTGCCGTAGCGGCCATTTAGGTGGTGAACCAACGGAAGGAAGACCTTTCTCTCTGTCTCTCTCTCGCTAACGCTGTCAAAAAAAAAAAAAAAAAAAAAGTACAAGTGGGAGGGGAGGTGATTGGCTCTTGCATGAGTGCTGTCAGGACAGACTGTGATTCCACCAAGAACCTTCGCCTGTCAAGGTTAAGACTTGTTGCTTCGCTTTCGCTGTGGAGAGACCATGTAGGTGGTGGAAGTGGGAAAGGGAGCCTTATGCTGTGTGTTTTGAGTGCAGGAGGCCTGCTTGACTGAGTGGCATGGGAACCTAGAGGTGGCAGAAAACGGGACAGCACTCATCTTGGTTAGATAACCTGTGTACAGAGCCCAGTTGGCTTTGCCATCAAGTGTTAGTCTGTGTGTTAGTCTGTTTTACTGCCTGTGTTGGGGACACTGCAATGTGAGTTTTCTAAAAGTAGATGAAAGGTGAGACTGCCAGGGAAATGGCTTGTTCTAATTTACCCGTGATCCCTTGACATAGAATAACAACAAAGGAGCCAGCCTTTTAGTGATCCTTGCCCCTGGCTGCCTCATCACATAATCTGGCTTTAGTGTGGACTGTATTAAAAGCTTTCAAATCTGATTTTGGGTTTCCAGGCTCCCCTCAATGGCACTGTGCTTGCTCAGTTATCTGGGTCAAAGTGCTTGAGTTCGCTCATAATTTATAAGCAAAGATACCTTGGTCCCACCTCCCAGATCAGCGCATCTGGGCACACTTGAGCGGCACTGGCTGCCAGCGGAGCCTCCTGCCCCAGGTTCTGGTGGAGAAATGACACTTTGATACATGCTCGTCGTGGTTTATCGATCCTATTAGCATTATCTCTTAGGAAGATCGATGCCTCTGTCTTGCAGGTGATGTATAAATAAAGTGATAAAAAATAAATCAAGGCCAGTTGTTTCCTGATGGAGAAGTGAGAGGTGAATTGGAACAATTTGTGGTTTCTCTAAGCTCCAGAAAGCTTAGGAGGAATGAAAACAGGGGCTCTGCCTGGTAGCTCAGTGGTGCCAGCAGGAAGGGCTGCCTGGAGGTTGGTCTCACACCACATGTTCAGGCTCAGGGTTGTTAATGGTGTTGCATAGACTTCGTGTTTTGATCATATGGAAATCAACATTCTTTATTTAGTTTTATTTCATTTTTAAAAGGATTCTGTGTATTTATTTATTTGATAGGGAGAGAGAGAAAGAGAAGGAAGGTTTCCCTCCCTCTCTTCCTCCCTCCCTCTATCTGCTGGTTGATTTTGCAAATGGCTGTAATGGCCTGGACTGGACCAAGCTGAAGACAGGGAACCTGGAACTCCAGCTGGGTCTCCCTGGGTAGCAAGGACACAAGCATGTGAGTCATTTTCTGCCATTTTCCTAGGCAAAGTAGTAGGGAGCTGGATCAGAATAAGAGCAGCCAGGACTTCAGCTGGTGCTCTGATGTGGGCTACCAGCATCATAAATGGTGGCTTAACCTGGTGTACCACAATGCAGAACCTCAATTTTATGTTATTAAATAAAATCTCATCTCCACTGATGTACCTAAATGATAAAAGGAGACACTACTAATCATGAACTGAGGATACCATTAAACTACCAGTGGACTCTCGTACACGTCTGCTCACTCATTCAGCAGTGCTGTTTTTGAGTATCTCCCATGCACAGGTACTGATACAAGGCATGGTCACCCAGCACCATCCTCGTCTTTGTAGAACTTACCACTTAGGAGGGGTACAGACAGTAAGTGTGATAGGGTATCTGATAACAGTGAATGCTGTGAAAAACAATAAGGCATGGGGAACTGTTAGAGAATGGCAGCACAGTTTCCGTGTGCTAACCTTCCAAGAGTCACCTAGATCATCTGGGACGGGGAACAAACAAGGCCTGGGTCAAGGGAAGGAAAGAGCCACTTCTGTGACAAAACCTTGCCCCAAGAATGATCTTATTTGGGAGGATATATGATATGGGGTATCCTGGAAAGGGCCTGAGGTTCACAGCAGTCCTGGGGACCTGACCTTGCCTATGCTTCCCATCAGCTGGGTGACTCTGTAGGAACATAGAACCTGCAACAGGGCTATGTGGGAACAAATCCCAGTCCTTCCACTTAGTATCAGTTTGACCTTGGCAAGTAACTTCTTTATACTTCTATTTCCTCATCTGTAAAATGAGATAACGTGAACTACTTGATAAGGTTGTTAAGATAATAAAACAAGTTACTATTTGAAAAACATTTAGAACAGAGTATTATACTTGATAAGAACTAGAAAAATGCTTCAAGATTGAAAATAAGTGGAATTCCTGTGTCTATAGAGAAAGTATGCTTGTTTCCCATTTGTGCCAGACACACTTGGGTGCCCACCCTTATCATGTCATTTAATCATCTCCACACTTGTTTGACAAAACATGCTCCCCACGAGTGTCATCTGGGAGGATGTTGGGTATAATAGATGGAGAAACTGAAACCAAGAAATATTATACCTTTTGCCTCCTAACAGCAGACATGGTTAGTGAAGGAGCTGAGAGTTTAGACTAATTTTCATCCTGAAGAATCCAGGAAATGTCACTGAAGCTGTAGAGATGAACAAGATGGGATTCCTGGCCTGCAAAGGTTCACAGTGGGGAGGCAGAGCTACTACAGGGTTAAATGACTTGCATGGAATGTCACAGCTCATAATGAATCCAAATCCGAAGATTTGCAACTCCAAGTCCGGAACATCTTTGCCATGCTATTTGTGGAATTGAATTCAGTAAACACATATTAAGTGCTTCTATATATACAAAGCAAAGTAATCTCTGTTGTGGTAGAGTAATCAGAAAACATGGTTTTGTCCAGGGAATACTAAGGGTGTATTCTTAGCCTGGTGAGTTGGAGAGAAAACTTCGCTTTACATAAACTTGGAGGGCCACTAACTTGGTGCAGTAAGTTTAAATCACTCCTGCAGCACCATCATACCATATGGACACCTGTGAGTCCCATCTGCTCCACTTCTGATAGACTACCTGACAAGACAGTGGGAGATGGCCCAAGTCCTTGGGTTCCTGCATGCACCTGAGAGACCCAGATGGAGTTCCAGGCTTCAGGCTTCAGCCTGGTCCAACTCTAACCATTATAGCTATTTTGGAAGTGAATCACACCTCTCTCTCTCTCTCTCTCTCTCTCTCTCTCTCTCCTTCTCTCTCTCTCTACTTTTCAAACAAATCATTTGAAATAATTAATTTTCTGGGTCGGCGCTGTGGTGTGGTAGATTAAGCCTCCACCTGGGGCATTGGCATGTCATATGGGCGCCAGTTCATATCCTGGCTGTTCCTCTTCAGAGCCCACTCTCTGCGTATGGCCTGGGAAAGCAGTGGAAGATGGCCGAAATGCTTGGGCTCCTGTACCGGTCTTGGAGATCCAGAGGAAGCTGCTGGCTCCAGCTGTTGCAGCCATTTGGGGAGTGAACCAACTGATAAAAGACCTTTCTCTCTGTCTATAACTCCACCTCTCAAATACATAAATAAAATCTTTTTTAAAAAAAATTAATTTTCAAATTAATAAAAACAATCTCTAAAAATAAGTTTAGTACTTTGGAATAATTTTAGAGTTATAGAAAAGGATGTGAGAAAAAATATAGTTCTCACATGCCTTTTGTAATTGCCCTATAATGACAGCATGATATATAACCAGAGTGCATGTATCAAAAATAAGACATTCATGGTGATTCATTATTAACTAAAAGTTCTTGCACTAATGTCCTTTTATCTGGGACCCATTCTGGGATACCAAATTTAATGCAGGGAATCCTCATTTAAACTAGAGAAAGTTTAGCTTATGCCCCTATTTACACGTCTTGCATTTGGATTTAGGGATAAAAAGAGACCACATTCCATTGAAGTTTCCCTTGTCCATTCAGAAAGGAGGCCCTGGGTGCCTCTGAGCTTTGAATGGTGGGATCTGTTCACAGATTTGTTTCCCTGAATGAAGAAAAAAATCAATTGATCCCATTGGAAAATCTGCACTTCTTTGTAACAATAAAATAGTCAATAAATTCAGTGGAAAAATTCTTCAGGATTTCTTATCTTTTAGTTTATTGATCTAGCACTGGGAAAACAAAAAGGAATTTATCTATCTGCTATGGTTAATTCATTGACCACCACGACAAATTTCACTTTATTTTTAATGCACATCTCTCTTTTCCTTTTTTTATTTTTTAAAAAGATTTATTTATTTGAAAGTCAGAGTTACACACAGAGAGAAGGAGAGACAGAGGAGAGAGGTCTTCATCTGCTGGTTCACTCCACAATTGGCCACAATGTCTGGAGCTGCACCGATTGGAAGTCAGGAGCCAGGAAATTGTTCCAGGTCTCCCACATGGGTGCAGGGCCCCAAGGACTTGGGCCATCTTCTATTGCTTTCCCAGGCCATAGCAGAGAGCTGGATAGGAAGTGGAGCAGCCAGGGCTTGAACTGGTGCCCATATGGAATGCTGGCACTACAGGCAATGGCTTTACCCACTACGCCACAGTGCTGGCCCCTTTGTCTTTTCTTTATTTATTTGAAAGGCAGAGTTACAGAGAGAGAGAGAGAGTGATTGATCTTCCATCCACTGCTTTATTCCTCAAATGGGTGCAAAGCCAGAGCTGGGCTGGTCTGGAGCCAGGAGGTAGGACTTCTTTCAGGTCTGCCATGCCGGTAGCAGGGGCCCAAGCATCTTCTGCTGCTTTCCCAGGCATGTACAGGGAGCTGGATTGGAAGTGGAATGGCCAGAACTTGAACCCATGCCCATATGGGATGCCAACTTCACAGGCAGAGACCTTATCCCTTACACCACAATGCCCCTAATGCCTATCTTTTAAAATTATCCCATCCTGTGTATTTGTGTTGTGTGTGGCTGTGTTTCTGAAGTGGGAATTATTCTAAGGAGTGTGAAGTCATACTGGATAGAAAAAATGCATGAGATCTTTGTGAACATGACATTTATTTTTTTTCTTTTTTTTTTTTTTTTTTTTGACAGGCAGAGTGGACAGTGAGAGAGAGAGACAGAGAGAAAGGTCTTCCTTTGCCGTTGGTTCACCCTCCAATGGCCACCGCGGCCAGCATGCGCACCGCGCTGATCCGATGGCAGGAGCCAGGTACTTATCCTGGTCTCCTATGGGGTGCAGGGCCCAAGTACTTGGGCCATCCTCCACTGCACTCCCTGGGCACAGCAGAGAGCTGGTCTGGAAGAGGGGCAACCGGGACAGAATCCGGTGCCCCGACCGGGACTAGAACCCGGTGTGCCAGCGCCGCAAGGCGGAGGATTAGCCTAGTGAGCCACGGCGCCGGCCTGACATTTATTTTGACTCCATAATTTTAGCTTGAAATATTGCTTACACTAGGTCCATAATGTGACCTAATGTATTTGCATTTGTGTAGTAACTTTTTAGTTTGTTTTTAACCAGAGGTCTTCCTGACCTTGGAGGCACTAGAAAGATGGCATTCACATGGGTGAATGGTCCAGGCGTATTTCTCCAGTGTATTGGGCAAGAACAGGTTTGTCTTCTCTCCAACGTGGTGCCCTTCCTCCAGAACCTCTCGTGGATTTGTGTCAGCAAAATTAATTATAAACACTTTGGAAGAAGAGAAAAAACACAAAGGAACTTTTATTCATGCCTAAGCTTCTAGGTATTTTCCTTGCAGTAAGCAGCTCAGGGGAGAGTTACCAACTGATAATTCATACTGTCTTTTCCTGACTCAATCATTTATTACTATGCTATTAGGTCCTTGGGTGCTGCTTCTGTAGCTATCCAGTCACTGTGTTTGTACGAGTTAGATTGTTCTCGTGCAGTAAGACTTTTGGGAAATTCTTACTTGAACTAGTAAAGATCATTTAGATAGGCTCCTTTATTATAACTTTTTTTTTTACAGGCAGAGTGGACAGTGAGAGAGAGACAGAGAGAAAGGTCTTCCTTTGCCGTTGGTTCACCCTCCAATGGCTGCCGTGGCCGGTGCACTGCAGCCGGTGCGCTGCGCTGATCTGATGGCAGGAGCCAGGTGCTTCTCCTGGTCTCCCATGTGGGTGCAAGGCCCAAGCACTTGGATCATCCTCCACTGCACTCCCGGGCCACAGCAGAGAGCTGGCCTGGAAGGGGGGCAACTGGGACAGAATCTGGTGCCCCGACCGGGACTAGAACCCGGTGTACCGGCGCCGCAAGGCGGAGGATTAGCCTATTGAGCTGTGGCGCCAGCTCCTTTATTATAACTTGAAACCAATTTTGTTCTCTCTCTTTAATTTTTATTTTCATTTTATTTGGAAGGCAGAGAGACCGAAAGAAATAAAGAGAATGAGGAGAGACAGAGAAAGGTCTTCGGTTTAGTGGTTCACTCTCCCAGTGCCCCAAAAACTATGGCTGTGCTAGGCCAAACCCAGGGCCTAGAAATCAACCTAGGTCTCCCAAATGGGTGGCAGAGATCCAAACAGCTGAGCCATCATGGCCAGCTCCCAGAGTGTGTATGAACAGGAAGCAGGAATGAGAAACAGAGCTGGGATTTGAACCCAAACACCCCAATATGGAATGCTAGTACCCCAAGCAGCGTTTTAGTCACTATGCCAAATATTTCCTCTAGAAGCAGTTGTTTTGAGAAGCAGAAATACAAGGGTGAAAAACAGATTGGAAATTATTACTTACTGTTTGATGATTCTGCTTCCTTTTATTGAATTTATCATTTGTCACAGTTTGGCATTGAGATCCCTGAGTGAAAAATCTGAGGATACATGTTTGAGGATTTATTTCTCTTAACTACCCATGTAAACCTCTGACTTGCTCTAAGTTGCTCACTTCTTCATCCCCTGACGCACTCCTAAGACTTGTCTATCTCTTCAGTTCTTTTTGAAGATAGATACATAGATAGACAAATCTATTTATTTAATTTTTTGAAAGGCAGAGTGACAGAGCAAGAGAGTGAGATCTTCGTCCACTGGTTCACTCTCCAGATGGCCACAAAAGCCAGGGCTGGGCCAGGCTGAAAGCAGTTACCCAGGGTATGGCACTCCTTCTGGGTCTCCCATGTAAGTGGCAGGAACCCAAGCACTTGGGCCATCATCCACTGCTGTCCTAAGTGAGTTAGCAGGAAGCTGGATCAGAATCAGAGTCGCCAGCTCCCCGTGTCTTCCATTTTACTCCTACAGTCCCAGAGCATCTAATACTTCTCCTTCGCCATATGTAAAGCTCTTTTCATTCTTGAAGGTTACATCGGATGCTCTCCTTAATTCCCTCTATCCATCCATCCTTAAGAGGAAGTACTCATGACGGACCATGTGAGACAGGAGGAATATTATCCCCAAGGGAGGAAAAATTGGTTTGGGAATCAGGACAGGTGCATCATATTCTTTTCATCTACAAATTCCAGATATTGAGTGTATCTCATAAAATTTTCTGGGACAGGAGGTTAGAAAGGAAGTACCAAAAAAGATTTCTTAGGGGTCTGTGATGTAAACACTTGAGAAATAC
Source organism: Oryctolagus cuniculus (assembly GCF_964237555.1). Classification (NCBI taxonomy): domain Eukaryota; kingdom Metazoa; phylum Chordata; class Mammalia; order Lagomorpha; family Leporidae; genus Oryctolagus; species Oryctolagus cuniculus. The sequence continues at coordinate 82,368,509 of NC_091441.1, forward strand.
TGATGTGGGCTACTCAAGGGCATGTAATGTGTCCAGCAAAAGGACTTGTCTCTCCAGCATCTCTGCTGTCTCAGTGTCCTGCAATGCATAGAACAAGAGAAACTGATGAAAGCTGACATTGGCCCATCCTGTTCCCCATTCGCAGTCTTCCACTTGCCATGAAAGAAAGAAATGTTTTTGATGTTATCATGCCCAGGGGTTTTAGCTGCACTTTTGCACTTTTGGATTTACAAAACCATCAGTGAGTTTGTTGTTGTGTTTTAATATTCCAAGGTATCAAATTCTCTGTGTTTGGTATGCCTGCATGTATCAGATAAAATAGAAAATTGGGGCCATCCCATAACAGCCAACAAAAGAACTAGGAATGAAAAAAAAAAGTTAAGGAAATGTCGAAGCCACAGAAATGGAAAGAGACCCCTGGTCAGCTTCCCAGAGTCACTTCTAACCCCACAGTCTCTGACTCTCCTGCCTAAAAAGATGGATCAAAAGAAATACTTTGCCAGCCAGTCTTTTAGTGAGGCATGTCCGTCCGTGTGACAAAACTGAGCAAGTTGTGGGTGCTAAGGATGGTAGTTCTGGGGAAGTGTTTACTACAAAAAGGCAACCACACTGTCTCTTCGGCTTTTCATCCTGCCTTTGAATGCTAGTGTAATGCCAGTATCTAGCAGCCGCTTTTGGAATTATATGGCGATAAAACTCAAGTACCTAGCATTCCATGAATGAAAAAGTGAAAAGAAAAGAAGGAAGTGGGCCTGATGACCTCAGTCAGTCGCTGAAGCTGTTCTATGGCACAGTACATGTCTATATGGTCTGAGCAGCTCTCAGGTGGGGTTGCTATTACTGGACGCTAAACACATTCCTAACTGAGGAAAAAGATAAGGTTGGCCGATGTGGAAGAAGAGAGACTCAGATATTTATTGGTCCTGCTCTCTAAATGTTGATCCTGCAAGTGATTTCTATAACATGAAGGTTCTGCAACCTTAGTTCAACTTCTGCGCTATCACTCATCACAGTTCAGCTCCTTCTAAGTAAGTGCAGTCCAACTCCTGGTCACTGCAGGAAGGTTTGCGCTCCACATAATTAAAAGTCTCACGGAAGACCTGATTTTCTGGCCCTATTTTAGGAAAGAGCAATATGTTTACTGCCACTAACAGAAAAAATGCTGGTCACATTTTGTGCCCACGCATATAAATATTTCAGAATTATACATGCTTCAATATATATTAAATAAGCATATCTTTATTGGTAGTGTATTAAGAAATTTCGTGAGTGTTTTGGGTTTGTCTTTTTGTCACAATAAATTTAGAGACTAAGGAAAATAAAAAGTTAGAAAGTAAAAATTATGACACAATTACCTAGAAATAATGTTTAGGTGCATGATTGTGTTTTAATATCTATATGTATACACACTCCTGCACAAAATGAATATAGGAGAGAGCTTCAAAAAGTTTGTGGAAATTAGAATGAAAAGATAAGTTTATTTTGGCATGAAAAAAATTTAAAATCGTGTATGTTGTTTTCATAATATGTTTTCCATGAATTTTTAAGCCATTGAGATGTGGATTTTAATCCAATAACTACATTTTTATTTAGCATAGATTATTTGCGTTTTACTATTTTATTAACTATTTTGTGATATTTTTAGTGATAGTGTAAGACTTCATTATATAGAAACATCATTTATGTAAAAAGCTCAATTGTTGGAACCTAAATTTTCTCCTGTTTTCCTCAATATAAATAAATACTTCAAGGAATACTTTTGTAGACCAATCTTTGAATATGCTTCTGAGTCATTTTAAATAAATTTTCTAGAACTTCATAGTGCATCAGAAGCTGGAACTAATGAGAGAAAAGTATTTTACTCTAGATTCAAGTCGCGTATCAATAAAATGTTACTCAACCCAGGTTATGTCACTCTATGATGAGGCCGTCAATCTGATTTATTTCACATGTCAATATTTCTATGATCTAGAGTTTTTGAACTGTCAAACCCATTAGGTAAAACTATCTCTGTTCAGTCAGCTTTACTGATAGTTTAGTGCTTGACCAACCAAGAGTTCTCAGATCCATATGACAGAGTGGTTAGCTTTCTGGTGAGATTTCCTACATTTAAACTCTAGGAACTTCATTTTCCAGTCAACATTGTCATTGAATGAAGAGGTGCATTTGTGCATTAGTATGAGTTTGTGTCTATTAGGCGGTAGTGATATAATTTGTTCGTAAATAATTTCATATTCTTCAGGTTATTCCTGAGAGAGAGAGGATGCTGGGTTTGGCAGCAAAACAATGAAAATGTTACATGTAGTAGATGCAAAGGGTAAGATTCCTGGTTAAGTCCATTTTTGTAAGTAATGCTACTTCTGGTTTTGCTCAATCTGAACCCAGAGTAGTGTTTATGTTTTTAATATTTTTTTACAATAAAAATCCAGTGCAATTTTGGAAAAACTAAAAATTCAGAAACATAGAAGACAGAAAATAAAATGTAACTGCAATCCTACCTGCCATGGAGGTAATAAGCAATGTGGTACATTTCCTTCAAGTTGTTTTTCTCTGTCTACCTAAAATTGAAGAACATGTGTGGGGCCGGCACCCTGATGCAGAAGGTTAATCCTCTGCCTGGGGCGCTGACATCTCAAATGGGCACCGGTTCTAGTCCTGGCTGCTCCCCTTCCAGCCATCTCTGCTATGGCCTGGGAAAGCAATGGAAGATGGTCCAAGTCCTTGGGCCCCTACACCCATGTGGGAGACCTGGAGGAAGCACCTGGATCCTGACTTCAGATAGGCACAGCTCTGGCCGTTGTGACCATTTGGGGAGTAAACCAACAGAGGACCTTTCTCTCTCTCTCTCTCTCACTGTCTATAGCTCTCTCTCTCAAATAAATAAACAAAATCTTAAAAAAAAGAATATTTGCTACTTTTATTCATAATTACATTATAATCACTGATCTATTTTGTAAAAAATAATTCAAAAATGTCATTGTAGTAGTACTGTAATATCTCAGTGTTAAATGTGCTATAATTTAATCGTGTTTTTCTGTTGGGAGATGGTTCTGCTTTTTTTAAAAAAATTACTATCAAAAATAATTCTACAAAGAACATTTGAATTTTTTGTCAAAATATTAAACTAATTATGTAGAGAAAGTTTCATGCAGTGGAGTTATTAGATCAAAGACTGTGAATTCTTACAAGATTCTTGTTTACAGCCAGTTTGCTTTCTAGAGATAATTCACACATACCATTAGGAAAAGAGAGTACCTGTCCCAATATACTGAAGTTAGCTTGGTTTTGTTCCGTTTTTAATTTTATTTTGACTCATTTAATAAGTGTTATTATTGGCAATGCTAACAAGCAGTTTTATGGGTTTATTGGTCTTCCTGTTTTTTCTGTGAAGTAGAAAAAATCGTGTGCTGTTGGCTGTAGTTGTCATGGGAGGACGGAAGGGCTACTGGATGAAATGCTTACTTGAGGATCCCTAGAATTAACCTCAGTATAAATTACATGCATAGACTACTAAATAAGCAATTCCAATACTATTTTTTAGATGGATAAAAATTATATATTTTTAAAAGAAAACCAAGCAGATCTAAGTGAAATATGGATAAATTTTAAATACTCCATGTAAATCAGAAGGCCTTCGCCATTAAAAGTCAAAATCTATAAAGAAAGAAGTATGGAAACTTGGCTACAGATTTGGGATTGCATTACATATGAAAATACATTGCTGATGGTGCAGACTGTGGCTCTCATAATTTTTTCACAATCCAGATGCCTATTTCTTGTTGTCCTGGCATACCATAAACTTGTTCACTTTGCACACAACCTTCAGTGGTAGTCAGGGCTCCCCAGAACCTCCACCCTTGCTCCGTGATGGTCTCATGGGCTGGATTGTTACAACCTTGATGCTCTGCTGTGTGGCCTCTGCTATGGTCTTTTTGTTTCTGTCCCTCTAAAATTTATATGCTGAAATCCCAACCCCATCAGGGTGTCGGTGTTGAGAGGTAGAGTCCTTTGGAAGGTGATTAAATCATGGGAATGAAACCCTGGTGAATAGGATTGGTGCCCTTACAAAATAGACCTGAAGGAACTCATTTGTCCCTTCCACAAGGTGAAGGCACTTAGATGACACTATCGATTAGGAATAGTCTCTGGACACGGGATCTGCCAGTGTCTTGGTGAACTTGCCAACCTCCAGAACTGTGAGAAATAATGATTTGTTTCAACCACCTTGTATATGGTATTTTGGTGTAGCAGTCTGAATGGACTAGGCTTCCTTTTCCAAGACCAATCAATGAATGGTCAAGGTGGTTCTTTCTGCCACAGCCACTTGCTTCCTGTAGAAGCAGAAAGGAAGAGGGACCAGCAAGAAAGGGCAAAGGGCACATTCTGGCTGCTTTTAAGGAAGTTTCTATGAAGGTGCCCAAGATATCTCAGTGGCAGGCCACAGTCAGCTATGAAGTTGTCTAAAGTTCACCAATGGACCCAGCTGGGGAGAACAAGAGTACAGTTGTTGACAGGGTGGTTGGCAGTCCTGTCACCCTCCTGTGTGTGATCAGCAGTACTTTTGTCAGCGTCTAGGTCTTTGTATTTCCTGGAAGGGAGGACTAAGGCATCTCATGATCTCTCAATTACATTGATAGGATAGCTAACTCCACCAGTGGCAAGCAGAATTATTAATGATAACATTATTCTATGTAGTATTTTAGCACTGCATGTCACAGCAATGTGTCCCCCAAACACATGCAGGTAGATACCCCTGTTGCAAAAGCCATCCACTCCCCTCCACCCCAGTAGAGTTCTTTATGGGCAAGTTGAGAGAATTAAGAAACCACAAATCCATTCAGTAACTTTTCTTGGAAAATTAGTGATTTATATACAAATTCTTTATTTTTATTTTTTCTTACTGTTTGTTGTCTATTTGAATGACAAAGGGAACTCCCATTCACAGGTTCACTCTCCATAGGTTCACAACATTTAGGATTTAGCCAGGCCAGGACTGGAGGCAGGAGTTGGACACAATCCAGGTCTCCTACAAGGGGCAGGGATCCAAGGACCTGAGCTATCACCAAGGCCTCTCTGCAGGAAGCTGGAATCAGAAGCTGAAGCTGGGAAGTGAACCCAGGTACTACAGTGTAGGACTTGAGTGTCTTAAGCACTTGGTAATTACCTGTGCCTCTCCAAATTTTTTTTAACATTTATTTTATTTATATGAAAGGCAAAGTTAGAGAAAAAGATACATAGAGAGAGATCTTCTATCTGCTGGTTCACTCGCCAAATGGTTGCAATGGCCAGGTCTGCACCAGGCTGAAGCCAAGAGCCAAGAACTTCTTCCGAGTCTCCCATGTGGGTGCAGGGGCCCAATCACTTGGACCATCTTCTACTGCTTGTGGAGCAGCCGGGACCCAGCAGCGCCTAACCTGCTATGCCACAGTGCAGGCCCCTCTCCAAATTCTTGTAAGGCTCCTGAAGGAACTTCTCACAAGGTCAGGAAACAAGTTTTCAGTCATCTGTTGGCAGACTTGTATGGTTGTTGCTGTCTCTCCCGAGTGTGTCTTAATTTTCATGATCATTCCCTACCACTCATCAAACTCGGCTATGAGAACTGAAGTCTTTATCAAATGACCCAACAAAAACTTGTGTTAAGGGACCAGCATTGTGGTGCAGTGGGTTAAGCTGCCTCTTGGGGTTACAGCATTCCATGTCAGAGTAACACTTCAAGTCCTGGCTTTTCTATTTCCAACCCAACTGCCTCCTAATTTGCCTGGGAAAGCAGCGGAAAGTGCTTGGGCCCCTTCCATTCATGTGGGAGACCCAGATGGGTTCTGAACTTCTGACTTCAGTCTGGCCCAGACCCTGCTAATGCAGGCCATGTGGGAAGTAAACCAATGGATATAAGATCTCTGTCTCTTTCTTGCTCTTGCTCTCGCTCTCGCTCTGCCTTTCAAACAAATAATTTTTAAAAATCTTAAAAAGAAGAACTTTGTTCAGCTCCCAAATTATTAGAGAGGGACAGTGTAATTAAAATTTCAATTACCAAATATTTTTCTTCCTCTTAATGGCTTTTTATAACCATATCATCTTTCCTCCTCTGACAAAATTGTGGGTTTTTTATTTTTTATTTATTATTTTTTTAAAATGTACTTATTTGAAAGGCAAAGTTAGAGAGAAAGAGAGAAAGAGAGAGAGAGAGAGAGAGAGAGAGAGAGAGATGGAGGCACAGTGTCAAAGACCTTCCATTTGCTGGTTCTCTCTCCCAAATGGCTGCAGTGGCTGGCCAGACCGAAGCCAAGGAGCCAGACGCTTTTTCTGGGTCTCCCAGTTGGGTGCAGGGGCAGAGCACTTGGGCCATCCTCCACTGCTTTCCTGTGCACATCCACAGGAAGCTGGATCAGAAGTGGATCAGACTGAAAAAATGATGTCATCACAGGCAGCAGCTTAACCTGCTACACCACAACACTGGCCTCAGCAAAATTGTTCTCGATCTTGAATTTTTTATTTGTTTGGTTTGGTTTGTTTATGCTCTTTCCCACACCTTAGCATAATAATATTATATGAAATGATAGAAAATATCCTGTTTTGAAAATCCTTCTTGGGATGCCGTCATGATTCAATGTTAAGGTCACTCCCTGGTCTTGGTGTCTCATAGATAACAAGTTGCCTGAATGACAGCTCAAATGTGTGCATGAGACTTAATTGGGGAACTAAATTATAATTTAAAAACATTTTTAAGGCTTTTAATTTTCAAAGAAAGTTGTTGAGCCATTTGTGTGTTAATACAGGGAAGACGGCTGTGTTTTAGTTCCCTTTATAGATGATATAAATCTGTTTTCACTCACTCACATTGATATTTTTTTTTTGGATCTTCACTGAAATGAAACAGATACAAATACCCAGTGATGAATAAGACTTCTCCCTTTTAAGTGAAGTTCCACTAGGGTATAAATAGCTAATGACTCTCCAAACTCCTTGGCTTTACAGGAGAAATAATTTAATGAAGCTACAGATTGCTCGGTATGCTTTGTTAATGTAAATGAGTAATGCGTATTGATTTTTCACAGCTTAAAAATCTTTTTATTCATCTTGTGCAAGAATGTCTGTTAAAAAATTATTAACAACGCGATAATTGCTTTAAGATCTATGCCCTAATTAAAACAGTAAATTCTTTATTACATCTTTATTTTAATTAGATATTCAGAAAGACAATCATTTTTACAAGAAACACGGTGTAAAATAAAACTCCCTCATACGGAAAGAAAAGCTTCAGAGAACCTAGAATGGCGTTACTCAGACTGTTGAGAACCGAAAGCAGAGTTAACTCCAGTTGGAGTCAAAATTGAGATGGTGTCTGGGCTGAAGTTAATGAGATTAACTAGACCGTATTACACTTTTGGCTAGATACAGTTCACCTGTACCAGTAAGGGTCTGCTTCTGTGTTATTGTAAAAAAAATACATTAAAAGTAAGGATTTTTTTAAACTTTTGAAAGCTCGGTTAAAAACAAGGAAAATGAGCTTAGCATTACGGAAATTAACCCACTCCACTTGAGTTAATTTCTTTTTGCAGTTTTTCATTGTTTTTTCGGTTTGCAAAATGATGCTTTCTAATGATTTGTCCTGAGTTGTGTGTATTGAAGAACGACAACCACAATCAATAACAACCTTGCTCCCAGCCTGTCTTTCTTTTCTACCTGCCTTGCTGACATGAGCATGTGTGGTGGGCTGAGGCAGTGAGTGTTCCGTGGGGATTGTGATCACTGACTTGAAGGGTGGTGGGTGAGTTAGCATCAGACCTTGTGCTAGGCACTGTGTTGGAACCACTCACAGCTGTTGTTTCATCCTCACAACAACTGAAACCGAGAAAGGAACTGTCTATCAGTCTACTGCCATTATCGGATCATCTAAGCCAGGGGTCAGAAAACTACAGCCTGTAGACCAGATCAGTGTGTCACCAGACTTCATGGACAAAGTTTTAGGGGAACTTAGTGCCTAATCCTATTTGTTGAGTTTTGTCTATGGTTGCTTTCCCACTATAGCGGGAGAGTTGAGTAGAGGGTCAAACAGTGCAGTGAGCAAGACCGTGTGACCTGCAAGATCCCAAACATTGACTACTTAGCCCTTTACAGAACAAGCTTGGGGATCCCTGGTGTAAACTGAGAAATAGGGAGCTGCTGCTCTCCTCATGTATTTCTAGTCCCAAATGGAGCGTGTTCAGTTTAAAACTACCCATTCCTCTTCTCTAGCTTATTCTTTAGACTTTTTTTGTTCCTTTTTCCTTCCTTGATCCTGATGCCTCTCAATATAAGGACATTTTTCTGTGTTGCAACAGCTCATCTCTTCTCTAAATAGGCAGAAACAGTGCCTCTCTGGCTTATTTCTCCTTGTGCTGTCATTATTTATACAACTCTAATCTTGCATTTTCATTCAGTACAGTGTTTTGGACTTCAGGTGGTAAGAGGATTATCACAGAGAAGTGTTACGTCATGTTGTTCTTTGTTATCTGAGTTTCTTTCCTTCGGTTTTCCTGCAGAACATTGATTGGCTTACTGTTGAGGAAGAGTCACAGGCATTTATAGTTAAGAAAGTCCACAACTGTCACAGGATTAAAAACAAATCGTGCATTTTCATGCATGTAGGGAAAAGGATAGTAATGGGGAAGAGACGCATCCCCACCCTGAAGCATGTTAGCTGGTAGAGAGTATAATGCCAAATAGACAGCCTTCTCTCATAGACACTGCTTGTTATGCAACTAATGTTGCCCAGCTCCCAACTTCTCTGCAGAAAGTTGAGTTGTTTGGACTAATTTATTAGTTCACCAGAAGAAGGAGTCAAAGCTGCCTTATATGAGTAGACACTGAAAGTTTTGTGCATAAAAAGGGAAAAGCCAGAGAAATCCTAATTAATAAAAAAAAACCTGAAGATAGTGAAAATCAGTCTAAATGTCCAAGATTAGGACATTAAAAATAGAATATCTCTACTGTGGAATAATATGCAATATCATTGAAGAAAATTTGACATATCAGGTTCCTAAATGGATGTGTATAATTTTGTTAATTTAAATTATATTTAATATACATCAGATATGCATAGGAAAGATAATACATAACAGTACTCATATTGTTATCTTTGGGTGATGGAGTTTTATCTTTGGGTGATGGAGTTATTGTTTGCTTTATGATTTTCTGTATTTTTCCAGTAACTTGGTTTTCTAAATCACAAAATATTTATTTTCATGGGATTAAAAAGGTCACAAGTAGGAAGGTAATGGGGTAATCAGGAGGGAAAACAGAATATTTCTGCCTTTAAATGAGTTTGAAGAGTTTAGACAATGTGTGGTTTCCACCCTGACGTTTGGAGACAGTCTTAAAAGCAGGTTACCCTCACAGATAGGTGAAGAGAATAGGTTGTGACTGTTTTCTCCTGCTATCAAGGAAGCATGGGAGTAACACAGACTCTTACTTGTCACTGGAGTACTTGGTTGGAAGGCCTTTGTGGCTCTCAAGGCTGTTTGTAGACCACATTCTTCATTCTATGCAGGGATTGGCTTAAGCTGTTCCCTCAGTCAAGGCAGGGCTCCTTGTCTTCTTGGACCAACTGAGAAGTTGCATCTTCATTGCCCAAAATCCTTCTCGAACCTTCCACCCCCACAAGTCTGTTCTCCCTTCCTGGTCCCATAACATTTCTATGACCCTTGTTGGATTGGTCTCGCTCCCTCGCTCCCTTCTCTCGCTCCCTTCTCTCGCTCCCTTCTCTCGCTCCCTTCTCTCTCTCTTTTACTGTAATACCAGATATAAATCATATTTCCAGGATTTGAATTGCCAGTAACAACCAAATAGCTTCATTCAATAAAATTTGATTTTCTTAGGAAATGCAACCCACTTTGGAGATATGCCTCACCCTACCCGCATCCCATTCTTCCAAATCTTAATCCTTAGTAGTGACTCAGTTAGTGGCTGAAAATGGAAGGGATGGTGAGCCAAGAGCTCCACTAGAGTGTATTCCTTCTAGACTGTTACATTTTAACAATTTTAAAGTAATGTATGGATACAGCCTTTCTGAAGACTTTGAGAAGGTGCTAGATGCACACAACAGGAGCTAAGCAATCAAAGCCTTCTTTGTGGACCAATGATGGTGCTGTTTCCCTAGTGTCTTCCTCCACAGACGTCCCGTCAGTCATGTCCCAACCCATACCCAGTTTCACTCTTGGGCCTGTGTGGAGGGGCTTCCCCACCTTATGTGTTTGGGTCTTCTCAGAATCTACCCAGCCTGGCTCACTTCCCTATTTTGATTTCTGTTCATTGAATAGGCATGTACAATGTCTAATTTGAGGCTTTGTCACTAGGGAGTAAATTTTAATGCATGGTTATGAAACTGAAATTATCTATTATATTTCACTGCTGTTCTGTATCCTTATCTTTTTTATTTGCTTAATCTGCTAAAGATTGAACAAAAGTAGGTTAAAAGCTCTGCTAACAGGTTTTTATGGTAAATGAAGTATTTTAAGCTAAAGAAGTCTTTCATTCAATGAGAAGTTAGAGAAAAAGAGTAAGAGGAGGCCCTTGGCCATTTTGTTAATACTGTAACACAGAAAGCTAGCTCGATTTTCTGTTAACACATAATCTCCTCTCAGGTATGGTTAGATGGAGAAAGGGGAGAAAGAAGAGGGGTAGGAGAGGAGAGAAACACCTGCTGAAGAAGTCAGTGTTGATTTTTGGTGGAACACCTGCTATCCCTAGGCATTGGAAAGCAGGTCTAGTATCTTATTCCCAATCAGCATGAAAATAAATATGTTAATTTACGGACTATTCATTAGCCAGTCTGAGGTCTTAATAAACTGTTGTGATTTTCTGCTATCTGATGAGATAGTGTTGTCCACTGGGTTTGTTTTTCAATCCTTGACCATACATAGGATACCCCTGGGTCTTGTATCCCAAATCGAAGTGAAATCAGAAGAGAAGTCCAGGGATGGGTATTGTGGTGCAACATGTTTAGCCATTTACTGGGATTCCTGCATTCCATATTGAAGAGGCTGGAATCAAGTTCTTCTCCTGCTTCCAATCCAGCTTCCTGCTGTTTTACCCAGGAGGCAGCAGATGATGGGTTCAGGTATTTGGGTTGCTACTGCCTGTAGAAGAGACCAGGATGGAGTTCCTGGCTCCTGGCTTTAGCATGGCCCAGTCCCAACTGTTATAGGCATTGGGGGAACAAACCAGCAAATGGAACATGTCTCTTTCTGTCTCTTCCTCTCTCACTGTCACTCTGGAAACCCAACCTCCACCAAAATATAAACCAGCAATCTTGAAAGGTACTGCCTTCCTTCCCTTCCCTCTTGTTTTCCATGAGTCCTGTCGAATTTGCTTGAGTATTTTAGTGGGATGGACATAGCAGATTATATTTTCATAATGAATCCACATAGTTTTACTATTCAAAAAGGGAGAAGGATTATTTATAAATTTATGATCTCTTGCAAATATCTTTTATGAGGCATGCATACTTTTTAACTATTTCCCATTGCTTTGGAAACTCAAATTTAATTTTTGAAGGCATGTTTCTGTAACTATATAACAGTAGTCATAAATAACAATTACTATTAAAGTGTAAAGCACTGGCTACTTTCTGAGCCATTTTACATATATTCATATTGTTCCATTATTATTAGCATTTTACTAATCAGGAAACTGAGGCACAGAAAGAGTTGTCCAAATTTAAATTCCTAGTAAGAAGCATATCCAGGATTTGAACCCAGAAAGGTTACAGTTGACCAGTAGGCTGTATCATTTCTTAACTCTGAGGAAAAAAAGCATTTTCTATGACTGTAAAGTGTGTTCACATCTGTATGATTTGCAGACAAAATTCAACTAAAAAAAGTCATTATTGAGAACCATTCATATTTGGAGCATGAGCTAAGTGCTGTGGCACTGTTTTTTCCAAGGGTGGGGGGAACCCATCCCTTATTTCAGATTGCTTAGAGTTTAGTGGAGAGGTTAAGACAAGCAAACAAGTAAAACCTATGAAGCAGAGAGAAATTGCATAGTAGAAAAAAAGAATGTTGTGATGGTTCATCTCTAGTAAAATTCATTGTGACTGTGTTTTGGCTCTTCTTACAAGGTATAGATCCTAGCTGGCGCCACGGCTCACTAGGCTAATCCTCCGCCTTGTGGCGCTGGCACACCGGGTTCTACTCCCAGTCGGGGCACCAGATTCTGTCCCGGTTGCCCCTCTTCCAGGCCAGCTCTCTGCTGTGGCCCGGGAGTGCAGTGGAGGATGGCCCAAGTGCTTGGGCCCTGCACCCCATGGGAGACCAGGAGAAGTACCTGGCTCCTGCCATCGGATCAGTGCGGTGCGCCGACCGCAGCACGCCAGCCATGGCGGCCATTGGAGGGTGAACCAACGGCAAAGGAAGATCTTTCTCTCTGTCTCTCTCTCTCACTGTCCAATCTGCCTGTCAAAAAATAAAAAATAAAAAAAAAAAACAAGGTATAGATCCTGTCTACTGTGTTTTCCAGTGTTTGATGTAAAGAAATCAGGATGTTACTGTCAATCGCTGTACCACAGAGCTGAGCTTAATCCATCTGAAGTATGTGACCCTTAATCCCAAGGCTTGTGTTGACTCCAAGGTTTGTCAGACATGCATTACTACTTGCATGAAGTCATAAAAAAAGGCTAAAGGAGGAGATAGTGAGACCTCATAACTTGTATCTTTATTTATTTAAGGTAAATGATCTGTTTAGTTCTTTTCCTTAAAATTAGTATTTCTCTTTTTCTCTGTCTTGCCCTGAGTCCTGAATTGTCCAAAATATACTATATATTCTGGTGTTTGAGATGTAGGCTCAACTTATGTCTCGTCTGCAAGGCCTTCAATATTGGTGACAGTTCGCAAACTTTGACACAATGCCAAGCGTGAGAGGAAAACACAGGGAAAGCATGTGTATAATGCTAGTTGTCACAGAGGAGGGAACAGTTATGACCAGCTATTATTACTACAAGATTTTTTTTTATCATTTCCAGAAAGTTTCAAATCCCAGAAGCCATTTTAACCACACCTGCAAGGGCAGAGAAAGTCTTTATGGCCAAGACAACAGAAGAGTGCCAAGATAGGAACCTACAGGTTTAGGTTATTTGATGAAGTAGCTAAGTGGCTGCTTGGGATGCCTGAATCCCAAAACTGGGCACTTGGTTGGAGCCCTGGCTTATCTGTTTCCCATCCAGATTCCTATTAATGTTTACCCTGGGATGCAGCAGGTGATAGCTCAAGTGCTTGACTCCTGCCACTCATTTGGGAGACCCAGGAGTTCTGGGGTCCTGGCTTTGGCATGGCCCAGCCCTGGCTGTTGTGGGCATTGCGCATTTGGAAGATGAACTAATGAATGAAAGATCTCCCTGTCCCCCTCTCTCCCTCTTTCTCCCTCCCTCCCCCTCCCCCTCCCTCTCCCTCTCCCATAAAACTGAAAGTACATAAATATTAAAAAGTACAAATTACCAAGTTTGATTGAAATATAGAACAAATTGGTGCTCTGTGGATATGGACTGATGAGGTAAAAGCTGATATTTAGCTGTATTTTGTCAGTTTTAACATTTATTTTTTAAAGATATATTTATTTATTTGAAAGAGTTACACAGAGAGAGAAGGAGAGGCAGAGAGAGAGAGAGGTCTTCCATCCACTGGTTCACTTTCCAATTGGCCACAACGGCCAGAGATGCACCAGGTCTCCCACACAGATGCAGCGGCCCCAAGGACTTGGGCCATCTTCTACTGCTTTCCCAGGCCACAGCAGAGAGCTGGATCGGAAGTGCAGCAGCCAGGACTCAAACCAGTGCCCATATGGGATGCCAGCATGGAAGCAGTGGCTTTACTCACTAAGCCACAGCACTGGCCCTGATTTTTTTTTTAAAGATTTATTGTATTTATTTGAAAGACAGAGAGTGTTAGAGACACAGAGAGAGATTTTCCATCAGCTGGTTCATTCCCCAGTTGGCCGCAATGGCTGGAGGTGTGCCGATCCGAAGCCAGGAGCCAGGAGGTTTTTCCAGGTCCGCCACATGGGTGCAGGGGCCCAAGGACCTGGGCCATCTTCTACTGCTATCCCAAGCCATACCAGAGAGCTGGATCAGAAGAAGAGCAGCTGGGACTAGAACTGGTGCCCATATGGGATGCCAGCACTTCAAGCAAGAGGTTTAACCTGCTGCACCACAGCACCAGCCCCTGGCCCTAACTTTTAATGTTTATGAGTTGCTTTCATCAGGAAAAAATAAGATGTTCTCTGAGAACAATGTACAATTAATGTGATTCTATAATACAAGGGTACTTCCAAGTGTTGATAAAAAGTGGAATTAAAAGATAAGTTTATTTTGGTACAAACTTTTTAAAATCCATGTGTAGTTTCTAACAATATACATCATTCATCAATGTTGGGAGCACCTCTTGTATTTATGAATTTCACAATTTTGAACCAAAATAAACCTATGTTTTAAATCAATTTCCCCACAAATTTTCTGAAATACCCTCATATAATATTCCATGGTAAAATTTAATTTCTTTTAGAATGATGGTTTGGATTATTTACTTCTCTGCTTTCAGTTATTGCAAAAAAATAAATAAAAAATATTTGTCTTATATGAATTCTGTTTGTCTTCAAGGTGTTTATTCCCCCAAAATACACAAGCAGCATGAATAATCCAGTGCATTTGTGAATCTTCGCACTGTATTCCAGGATGCAGGCATTCAGAATAAACTGAGTTATGATTCTGTTTACCCACCCTCAGAGAACAATTTTCTTCACAGTGTAGAAGCATATAGGTATATATAAACATTGGATGACGAGAATAAAATTTCTTTGTCAATTATTTTGTTTAAAAACAGGACTAAAAGTTTCTCACTGTCTTTTTTAAGTCCTAGTCTATTTTTTTTTTTTTTTTGACAGGCAGAGTGGACAGTGAGAGAGAGAGACAGAAAGGTCTTCCTTTTACCATTGGTTTACCCTCCAATGGCCACTGCAGCCAGCACGCTGCGGCCGGCACACCGTGCTTGATCTGATGGCAGGAGCCAGGTGCTTCTCCTGGTCTTCCATGGGGTGCAGGGCCCAAGCACCTGGGCCATCCTCCACTGCACTCCCTGGCCACAGCAGAGAGCTGGCCTGGAAGAGGGGCAACTGGGACAGAATCCGGCGCCACGACCGGGACTAGAACCCGGTGTGCCAGCGCCGCAAGGCGGAGGATTAGCCTAGTGAGCCGCGGCGCCGGCCAGTCCTAGTCTATTTTAAAACTGCAATGATTTACCTAGAATAGAAGCTCTTCTAATGTTTAATTAAATATGAACATGTTTAAATATGTACACAGTTGATTAAAATACAGGTACCAGTCTTGTTGCTTTTCAGTACAACACAAGAAGTATAAATGATCAAAGAAAATTTTTGAGGGTCAAAGAAAGACTGAAATAGACAGAAACTGACAAATAGAACTTGCATTCACTGGATCACTCCCTCAATACCCACAGTAGCCCAGGCTGAGGCTGTAGCTAGCAGCTGGGAATTTATTTCAGGTCTCCCATGTAGGTGTCAGAAATGCAATTACTTGACCCAAAAATGATCATACTTTTGAGAGAACAATGCATAGTTGTTCATGAGTAAATTCATAGTTCACAAGGCGCAAGTATATTGAGGTTATCACTATGCAGATAAGCAGAATCTGAGGCAGATAAGCAGAATCTGTGGCTATGACTTGTGGATGGTCATCAACCAGGCAAAACATGCAGAGAAGCATTTTGTGAATATGAGAGGCATCTGGATCGGAAGGAAAGAGTATCTAATTCACTGCCAGGTTCACAGCTATGATGTCCATTTCTAGTCTCCTTTGCTGAGTTTAATCACATCAGGTAAACACTGTGGGAGGGAGACAGTGGAGAGTGAGAGCCAGTACATACCTCATCAGACACCAGTGTGCAGTGGCCCTCAACCTGCAGAGCTGCGGACAACTGCCTGGAGGCCAGTGAGGAGCAAGGGAGGCACAGGAACCAGAAGCCTTTTGGACATCCTTCCCTTGATGTTGCAAAGGCAGCTGGCCTGATGTGCAAAAAAAGAGAGGGGAGAATCCAGAATGAACCAGGCTGAAATACCAAGAGACAGTGTCAACGTGGGGTCGGGTTGGTATGAAAGGTGATCCTTTACCCTGAGAATGAGGACAAACACTTTGTTTTGAAATAACACTCTGCTTTATGCCCTCCTGCCAGTGTGGGTAGGCTTTGCCCCAGGTCTACAGTACTGTGAGAGGGAGTGGAGGGAGTGATGAGGTCATGGGAGGAGTCCCCAGGGAGGAGTTGCTGCGGCCCTGGCTCAGCGCCTTGATCTTGAGTGATGATAGCGAGCCCCAGAGCACAGTGGTCTCTGTGTCACTCAATGTCCTTTGCACCATGCCATCTGCCTGACAGCCACTTGGACCCAACCTCTTCACTGCCTGGCACCATCTCAAAGAGTGAATATAGGCAGGATTGTTTCTACGAGGAAACCACACCTGACCAATTATTGATTTTACTTGATTATCTGATAGCAAAGCAGATTCACATAAACCACAGAGTGGCTCAGCATTCCAGGGAAGGGTAGACCCCACATCACCACATGGAGCCTTGTCAAGCCCTGGACTCTGGGTTCATGTTTGGTTTATGTTGTAAACAAATAAATACAGTAAAACATAGCATGGGCATTTGGCATAGTGGTTAAGATGCTGTTTAGGGGGTAAAAAAAAAAAAGTCCTACATGAAGGATCTTGTGAATGAGACCCCCGTAGAAAGAAGCCATCAAAGAAGGATGTACTTTTCTCTGAACGGCAGAGAGAGCTTCCACTTTGCTTATGGCCCTGTCTAAAATTGATGGAGTTTGTGGACTCAAAATGCTTCCATAGCCTTGGCAGCTCATGGCAAGAGCCTCGGGTGATTACTGACATCATAAATGAGTGTCAATTGTTAAATCAACAACAGAAGTTACTGTGCACTTGATTCCCATGTAGGACCTCTGTCTTGAATGAATTATAATAAGAGAATTAACTATAAAACTTGTTCTCAAGTAGTACTTTATATGTTGCGTCTGGCGGGGGGGTGCAAATTGTTGAAATCTTTATTTAGTATAGAGTTGGTCTTCTATATATAAAGTTAATTAAAAGGAAATCTTAGACCCATCATTATGATGAATTGTGAACTGAAATTGATCACTTGGACTAGTGAGATGGCATTGGTACATGCCACCCTGATGGGATTGAATTGAATCCCCAGGCACATTTCTAACTCTACCATTTGGGGCAAGTAAGCCTGAGCTTGTCCCAAATTATACATCTCCCTCTCTTATTCCCACTCTTATATTTAACAGAGATCACTTTTCAGTTATATTTAAATACCTAAGAATAATTGGGTGTTAATTATAGAGTTCAACCAATAGTATTAAGTAAAACAAAAAAATACTAAAAGGGATAAAGTATTAAGTTGTACATCAACAGACAGGACAAGGGCTGATCAAGTCACTATTTCTCATAGTGTCCATTTCACAACAGGTTTCCTTTTTGGTCCTCGGTTAGTTGTCACTGATCAGGGAGAACATATGATATTTGTCCCTTTGGGACTGGCTTATTTCATTCAGCATGAAGTTTTCCAGATTCCTCCATTTTGTTGCAAATGACCGGATTTCATTGTTTTTTACTGCTGTATAGGTCTAAGAGTTAAAGGGATCACATAAACAAGATTAGTGTCTGCTAATACTAACTGACAGAATTAAAAAGGATGAGAACGATCCAACATGGGAAGTGGGAGACACAGCAGACTCATAGAATGGCAGATGTCCTAAACAGCCCTCTGGCCTCAGAATCAGCCCTTAAGGCATTCAGATCTGGCTGAAGAGCCCATGAGAGTATTTCAGGCATAGAAAGCCAAGACACTCTGGCAAAAAAAAAAAAAACAAAAAAAACAAAAACACCTAAATGAAAGATCTCTATGAGTGAGAAGGTGAGAAGAACGGGCCATCAAAGAAGGCGGTACCTTTCTGTGAAGGGAGGAGAGAACTTCCACTCTGACTATGGCCTTGTCTAACTAAGATCGAAGTCAGTGAACTCCAAAGGCTTCCATAGCCTTGGCAACTCATGACAAGAGCCTAGGGAGATTACTGACGCCATCAACAAGAGTGTCAATTTGTTAAGTCAACAACAGGAGTCACTGTGCACTTACTCCTCATGTAGGATCTCTGTCCTTAATATGTTGTTCAATGTGAATTAACAGTATAACTAGTACTCAAACAGTATTTTATACTTTATGTTTCTGTGTGGGTGCAAACTGTTGAAATCTTTACTTAATATATACTAAATTGATCTGTATATAAAGAGAATCGAAAATGAATCTTGATGTGAATGGAAGGGGAGAGGGAGCGGGAGAGGGGAGGGGTGTGGGTGGGAGGGAAGTTATGGGTGGGGGAAAGCCACTGTAATTCATAAGCTGTACTTTGGAAATTTATATTTATTAAATAAAAGTGAAAAAAAAAAACAAAAAGAAGCAAATCTTAAGAATGGGATGGGAGAGGGAGTAGGAGGTGGGACTGGAGTGGGGTGGGAGGGTAGGAATGGGGAAAACACTATATTCCTTTTGTTGTACCTATGAAATTTACATTCACTAAGAAAAACTTTAAAATAAAAGATGCTGTCTAGGATGCTTACATTGCCCAGATTCAGATTCTAGTGTCCATCTGGATTTCAGCTTCCTACTAATGCGCACTCTGGGAAGCAGCAGGTGATGGGTCAGGGAGTGAGGTCCCTGTTACCCCCATGGAGTACCTGGACTGAATTTTGTGCTCCTAGCTGCAGCCTGACCCATCCATGGTTGTTACGGGTTTTTGGGAGTGAACCAGCAAATGGAAAATCTCTCTCTTCCCTTCCTCCTCTGCTTTTAAAAGAAAAACTTGTAAAACTAACATAGAACTCGGGAAACACAAATAACTGCTTAATGAGTGGAACAACTGTACCCGAGCACAGCCAACCCTCTGGCAGACCTGGAAAGCTGCTGAGCTCGGTAGACTGTCTCAAAAAGCTGAAAGCTTTGTTCCCGCATTAGCAGGGGCAAAATGCAAAAGTTACAGCCATGGTACATAAGTGCCAAGTTCAGTGACATCAGGGTTTCAGGGGTGCACTGGGGGTCTTGGGGCATAGCCTCTGCAGATAAGAAAGGACTACTGTTCCCTGAGCTCCTGTTGCAGGTTCCATTTTCCCAAGCCAGCCAGTAAGTAGGCACAGTCGGGGCGTCCTACAGCTATGGCGCTTGCAGGTCAGGACTAGGGCAGAGAGCAGGGAACGGGAGCAGGAGTGGAAATGGAAGGGTAAACAGAAACCATCCCATGCACTTTAGGGATGTGTGCCTGCATTGTGTGCAGTTCTCTACACTTCAAGAGATGGAGGGCTCTTTGCTGGAGCGACTATGTAATGTCATGCTCTGTTTGTCAACTTAATAGATCTGCAATCACCAAGGATATTGCAGAGCCACTCTGCTACCTTGGCAGAAACCACCTAGAAAAGCTAATTAATAGTGCACCCTTGTTAACACATGCAGATTTAGCATTATTAGTCTAATTAAAAGGATTTTAACAGTCTCACCCCCTCCCCTTACTGATTCCTACATATCCCAGTCAAAGTAAATTAAACCCATTAATCAAAGTGGTAAAAATGATAGAAGGTACAGGATATGGGCAGAACTGAGAAGAGACTAACAGCCCTCATTATGTTTAATTTTGTTCCCTAGCAAAGGATAATAAATTCCGATTGTAACATCACAATAAAACATTTAATTATTCAAGAGCAGGGCAGGACATGTTATAATTAGCTCCCTGTTATGTGTCTTCATTTAAGGTGGCAGTAGATGCAATTTTGTGGCTTAAGATTTTTTAAATCTTTTTTTTTTTTTTTTGACAGGCAGAGTGGACAGTGAGAGAGAGAGAGAGAGACAGAGAGAAAGGTCTTCCTTTGCCGTTGGTTCACCCTCCAATGGCCACCGCGGCCGATGGGCTGATACGAAGGCAGGAGCCAGGTGCTTATCCTGGTCTCCCGTGGGGTGCAGGGCCCAAGGACTTGGGCCATCCTCCACTGCACTCCCGGGCCACAGCAGAGAGCTGGCCTGGAAGAGGGGCAACCGGGACAGAATCCGGGCCCCGACCGGGACTAGAACCTGATGTGCCGGCACCGCAAGGCGGAGGATTAGCCTATTGAGCCGCGGCGCCAGCCAAGGCTTAAGATTTTAAAGTGAGATCTCATCCAGTCTGTCACCGGGAGCGGTCCTCACCAAGTAGAGCATCTCTTGGGATGTGAATGGGTGGAACTTAAGCTGTGGAGCCAATTCATTCACTGTCTGTGCAGCAGGTCTCTGCTGAGTGCTGTCTGTGTGTTAAACACAGCTCTGGGCACTGCAGCTCCGACAACCAGTGATCAGAGTAAGTGCCTCCTCTCAGAGCTCACAAGAAGGCTGGAACAAAATCCATGCTCCTTACCTTAATGGTGAAACTCTGCGTGATCTGTCCCACGTCTGTGTCTCAGACTTCGTTCTGACTTGTTGACTGCCATCATGCTAACCTGCTTCCTACCTCCTGTACTCTGCATCTGCTTTTTTTTTTTTTTTCAAGATTTTATTTATTTGAAAGAGTTAGAGAGAGAGAGAGAGAGAGAGAGAGAGAGCTCCCATCCGCTGGTTCACTCCTCAATTGGCTGCAATGGCCAGAGCTGGAGCGATCTGAAGCTAGGAGCCAGGAGCTTCTTCTGGGTCTCCCATGCAGGTGCAGGGGCCCAAGGACTTGGGCCATCATCTACTGCTTTCCCAGGCTATAGCAGAGAGCTGGATCGGAAGTGGAGCATGGCATGAAGCGGCGCTTATACGGGATGCTGGCACTGCAGTTGGGGGCTTTACCCACTACGCCACAGCACCGGCCCCTACATCTGCTCTTGCCTCATCCTTCTCATCAAGTTCTCAGACTGAAAGAGACCTGTCCTGACCACCTTTATTTAAGGAAGTTCCCCAAACATTAATTGCTCTTTGTAAATTTTCTTCATGGTACCTGTCCCTCTCCAACATTATCTTGCTTACTGGTTTATTTATTTATTGTTTATCTCTTTGAACATCCTCAGTAGAATATAATTTTCATAGAAAAAATGATCTCTCTCTTTCAGTGTATTCCTAGTGTGTATGTAGCACATAGTAGGTTCTCAATAAATGGTTGCAATGGTGAATGATCAGGTTTTCCAAAGACAGCAAGGACAATATTTCTCATCCCATATTTTTTTGTAAACATAGTCACATCCCACTAAAAGATGGTCTAATTCTCCACCCTTTCACCCTGGGAGAGTGGACTTTGAACTCTGAGATCAATAGTATGTGGTAGAAGTAAGGCTGGGTTGTAAAAGGCTGTACATCTTGCCTTTGGAGTCCAAATTAACACACGTGAGGGGCACTAAAACTGTCTCAACAGAGCGAGATACCCACTGAGTATCAATGGGTATCACTGCTTCAGACCCTCCACTCCGCCCAGTCATTTTTGTCTTACTTGGAACCACCTGAGAGACTCTGAACTGGAATTGCCCATCTGAACCCTTCCAAAATGCCAACCCACAGAAACTGAGAGGGAGAAAACTATTTATTGTAGTTTCAGTACACCCAGTTTTGAAGGGATATGTTACACAGCACTGGATAACCAAGTCAGTAGCTGACTAAATGACTAAATGACAGGCTGTTACTTCCAATCTGATTTGTGATGGAATCTGTAATCAAGATGGCAGACTATGTTTTGGAAATCTATGTGTCTTAGTAGAAATCGAAGATTTTGGCAAAATTCTATTATCAGGTGCCCCCAGATTTGATTATACTATTGATCAGGTGATATCCCCCTCCAGAATAGTTTAGAGCTGTTTTTTTTTTCTATATAGAAACTGTATGATACTATCACAAGCTAACACTTTTTAAAGGTGGTTATTATTCATTAGTTCTGGCATTCTTGCTAACTCTGTCCTCACAATCTGGGTAAGAGATCCATTAACAGTTGATTAGAGTTGGCATTCAGTATGTTTGCCAGTCTTAAAGAGACCACAAAGCAGCCCCAAAAGCATTGCAGATCATTTTCATTCCTCATCTCTTCTTATCCTTTTCTCTAGGAATTTCTGCAATGATACCAGAACTAAAGACAGCATGGGACTTTTGAAAGTTGAAAATATTGCACCTATATGTCAACATTTCTAGAATCCTAAGAAAATGGAAATTTCATATCAGGGAGGCAGTAATTAACAGCTGCTGCAACTTCCCACATGGTAGTAAAGCTGTGATGGACATCTTTTTTTGTTGTTTTGTTTTAAAGATTTATTGATTTATTCGAAAGTCAGAGTTACACAGAGAGAGGAGAGACAGAGAGCGTGGTCTTCCATCCGATGGTTCACTACCTAGATGGTCGCAATGGCTGGAGCTGCGCCAATCCAGAGCCAGGAGCCAGGAGCTTCTTCCTGCTCTCTCATGCAGGTGCAGGGGCCCAAGGACTTAGCCATCTTCTACTGCTTTCCCAGGCCACAGCCGAGAGCTGGATTGGAAGAGGAGCAGCCGGGACTAGAACTGGTGCCCATGTGGGATGCAGCGCCTCAGGCCAGGGCATTAACCCACTGCGCCACAGCGCAGGTCCCTGTGATGGACATCTTTAGAGATAAGAATTTTCCCAGAAGAACTGGAATGTTAGCATGGTATTTGTATTGTTAAAACCTTTGTCAGTTGGTTTGTACTGGGCAACACTGGATCTTTAGTTCCACAAGGATTTCTTCAACTCACAATCACTTTGTGTCTTTATTATATATTTCTCTCTACCATTCACATGCGTATGTGCTGCTCATACATAGAAACAGGCATAATGTCATTATTCACTTTCTTTTTGTTTTTAAGATTTAATTTATTTATTTGAAAGACAGAGTTACAGAGAGAGAGGTCCTTCATCCACTGGTTTACTCCCAGGTGGCCACAACAGCCAGAGCTATGCCAATCTGAAGGCAGGAGCCAGGACCTTCCTCCCAGTCTCCCCATCAGTGCAGGGGCCCAAGGACTTGGGCCATCTTCTACTGCTTTCCCAGGCCACAGCAGAGAGCTGGATTGGAAGTGGAGTAGCCAGGACTAGAACC